>NW_012119154.1:3040534-3077412 GCF_000951035.1 Colobus angolensis palliatus
TGCAGCAACTTATCCTACCTGGAAAGCAAGAAGTAAGACTAAAGATGTATAATCAGTTTAAGGAAGGGGAGAAGACATTCATAAAAGACATCTTCAGATTATTTTAATGTATTGTAAAATGTGATCAGGATTAGGGGTGGAGTGGTTGTTTTTTAGTTCACATTCATGTTTTTTTGCAACAACAAATACAAGGCCATGTATTCAGTAGGTGCTCAACAAAAAGTCCAAAGTGACTGAAAAGTATTAGAAGGATCCGGAGTTATAAACAAGGGAAAGAAGAAAGGAAAAAAGAGAATTTAAAACACTTCACTCTCCTAATAGACAAGCTGAATCATCAAAAGCAGGTAGATTCCCTAGTATCTTACAAAGAAGGATTGTGGCAGAGTTTTGCAAATAACCCACTTCTTTATGTTCTTTCCTCCAAAGAACATTAATAAAAGAATATCTGAAAACAGTCTTTTCACATTGACCTTCAGTTGTTCTAGATACCAAAAGCATACAGAATTGGTATCCCACCAACAGTGGGGCCCAGGCAGTGGAGAAACTGTGGGGAAAAGTTTATGCCTTCAGTACCATCTCCAACTGAAGTGACTACTGCAGGCATCTCATTGAATGATTATTCTGACCCATTAATGTTTCGGACAGATGAAGGACTCTCTATAGTCCTAAATAAAGTTGTTGTAGGGAATTTCTTGCCCGCAGTCTAAAGCTTTTTAAGTCTTTCTTTCAGCAGATGAGCTGGAATATTTTAGGGATGTCTCTTCCCTTTCCTGGAACTTAGAGTGAAAACATTTTCTTGGAACTGCTACAAAGTGGCATGTTTGGTTTTAAAGAGTAGACACTTGGCCAACAGGAAGCCTTGGCTGGAAGTTTAGGCCTACCACTTACTAGCTGCAAGACTTTGAGCAGCATGTATCTAATGTATGTAAGACTCAGTTTTATTTGGCATAAAATGAGGATAGTAATGGTACCTATTTTATAGTGTTGTTAATGGCATTACAGAGACAGCATGTGAAAAAGGTGGACTAGGTACAGGCTCTGAACAAGTGATAGTTTATTTCTTCCTTTCTTCATTGAGGGTACTTTTATCACCAGGCGCAGTGGCTCACGCCTATAATCTCAGCTCTCAGGGAGGCAGAGGCGGGAGGATAGCTTGAGCCCAGGAGTTCAAGACCTGCCTGGGTAATATAGCGAGACCCCGTTCTCCACAAAAAGAAAAAAAAAAAGACTTTTATCACATGTTTATCACCTAGCAGTATCTGTCAGGAATATTTGAGACGATTCTCAGGATTTATTGGCCTTTACTTAACAGACACAAGTAAAGTGATAAACCATAAAAAGTCAGCATGGATTTAGGGCAGTAATGTTAATATAAAACCTGTATCTTAGTAGCACCCCAAAGTCAGAATTGTAAGATTAAGAATAATTACCAATGAGTTAAATAGGAATGTGATCTGTCTCTCTCTAGATTCTTCCTCCTACTCTCTGTCTTAGTGTGCTCAGGCTGCTGTAATGAAACACTGTCAAGTGGGTAACTTAAACAAAAGATATTTATTTCTCACAGTTCTGTAGGCTGGGAAGTCCAAGATCAAGGTGTCAGCAGACTCAGTTCTTGGTGAGAGGTCTGTTACTGGCTTGCAGATGGCTGCCTTCTTATTGTATTCTCACATGGAAAAGAGAGAGAAAGAGAGCTCTGGTCTTTTCCTCTTCTTATAGGGTTACTAATCCCATCATGGGGGCTCTATTCTCACGACGTCATCTAAGCGTAATGAGTTTCCAAAGGCAACGCCTCCTAATACCATCATATTGGTGGCTAGAACTTTAATATATGAATTTTGGAGGACCAAAATTCAGTCCATAACGTCTTCTCTTCTCCCTCATTATCCCACCTCTGCTTGCTCCTTCTCAATATTTGAGAATCCATTTAGTTAGCAAACACCATTGCTATAGGAAAGAAAAAGATAAGCACAATTGTATAGGCTAACAAGATATTTTGCCATATATAAATAGCAGTCTTTTGTTTTTTTTGTTTTGTTTTGTTTTGTTTTGTTTTGTTTTGTTTTGTTTTTGAGACAGAGTCTTGCTGTCACCCAGGGTGGAGTGCAGTGACACAATCATGGCTCACTGCAGCCTCAACCTCCTGGGCTCAATCCATCCTCCCACCTCAGCCTGTAGCTGGGGCTACAGGTGTATGTCTAATTTTTGTATTTTTTGTAGAGACAGTGTTTCTCCATGTTGCCCAGGCTGATCTCGAACTCCTGAACTCTAGCAATCCACCTGCCTTGGCCTCCCAAAGTGCAGAGATTACAGGCATGAGCCATTGCACCCAGCTAAGTGGCAGCCTTAATATATTACAAGACTCTAGACCTGTTGTCTATTTGCCAGTGGAAAAATGCATGCAAATCACATATTCTAGAATCAAAATACTTGCTTTGCTATAATGGCTTACATCTAGTAAATCTACAAAGCAAGCTAGCAGAGGTATCTAGAAATGTATTTTTTAACTTGCTTATCCTGGAGGTTTTACCAAAGCATTATATTATTTAAAGGGGCTACATATTTCAATTGTTGAACTGCCAGGTTTTACACTACAGAGAAGAGATCAAGTAACTTTTTCTATAAAGGGCCTGATAGTAAATATTTGGGGTTTTGTGGACCATGCGGTCTTTGTCACAACTAATTAACTGTCCTGTCATAGAACCAAAAGTAGCCACAGCAAATATATAAGCATAGCTGTATTCCAATGAAACTCTATTTTTGACACAATCTTGAGTTTTATATAATATTGCCTGTCCCAAAACATTATTTCTATTTTGATTTTTTAAATCCATTTAGACATTTTAAAACCATTCTTAGCTCCTGAATCTTACAAAGACAGGCAGTAAGCTGGAACTGGCTAATGCCTACTCTACAGAACATACCACGCTAATTTAAGCTTCTGAAATTATTAAAGTGGATGCTGCCAAATACCATTCACATTCACTCATTCATGTCCCCTGGTTAGAAGAATGACCCCTGGTTAGAACTGACCTTGAATGATTTGTTGAGAAAATCAAGATATTGTATTCCAATTAAAGATGGAAGACTAAGCAGACCAATGAAATTTGCTCCCTCCTAAAATCACGCAAAAGAACTATGTATTTTAAAGCTATAAACCCATAGGGACAAAGATTCTGGCAGAGAACTCACACACACACACACACACACACAACAGTGAAAAAAATGTTAAAGGCAGAAAAATGTTGAAAGCAAAAAAATGGAGATCAATAAGTGGTAACTAAATTAACAAATACAAGAGAGCTTAATCCTAAGACTACTCGGGGAAAATGAATAACAACCCAACTTATGTGGTAGAGGCCAAAAAGTCTACACAATTAATATACTCTGCTAAAGAAAAAAGTGAAAAGAGTAGGATTTTTTGAAAATCCATTAAAACAAAAAATTGATCTCTCTAGATACCATCCCTTTATCCATCAGATTACTACAAATTTATTCTACAGAGGATCAGAATGCCAAAACACTGGCAGCCAGGAGTCTATCCTCAAAGCAAGAGACTGGAAGACTTGGAGAACTCAGTCCAGTCAAGAGAAACCTTCTAACAAGACTGATAGCAAGAGGTCCTCCCAAAATGGCTCATCCTGATCATGCTACAGAAAACACCTAGTAGAAGTGCCGATGGCAAGTACAGACATTCTGTAATCTGCTTCTTAGTACTACAGTCTTAAAAAATGAGCGCTCTCTGACATATGAGGTGGACACCAAAGATAAATAAAGCCACTTGAAAGAAAATAAAATTACAGTGATAAAGAAATATCAAAAAATAATCATCAGTGTGAGTAGGAAGATGAGATATTAAGTTCAGGAAATATGAACAGTTTTTTTAAAGGGTACATTCAGGGAATGTAAAGGAATTCTTAGAAAATAAAAATATCAGAAAGTAGACTTCAATAAAGGAATTGGAGGGATTGAGGAGGAAGAAAAACTATAAGAACATTAGGGGATAAATCTAACAGATCTGACATATGAAATAGAAGGAATTTTTTTAAAACTATAACCAAAAATTTGTCAAGGAGAAATGATAAAAATAATATAGTTGTGGAAAATTTTCTGAAACTGAAGGACAGGTATTTTCTGATTTAAAAGTCCACTGAGTTTCTAGAAAAATGGATTGACTGAAACAGATCCACACAAAGGGTAATTACTGAGACATTTCAAAACTCTAAGAACAAAAGAAAATTCTATAAGCTTCCAAATGGAGGAAATATAAATTTAGTTACATAAGATCAGCAATCATAATGGCATCACAACCTCACAACTTACAAATGACTATGTAGCAATGCCTTCAAAGCTACAGACAAAAATTATTTCAACTTTGAATTCTATGTTCAGATAATTTTTCAAGTAATGTGTGTAGAATAAAGACATTTTCAGATATTCAAGGGATCAAACATTATTCTGCCCATACACAATTTCTAGGAAGTTCCTAGATTGTATACTTCTCCTGTGCAATGTAGTAAACAACAGGAGAATGGGACACAGGAAACAGGTGATCCAATATAAGAAAGAGCTACATAGAATGCAAAGGATCATGGTCAGGTGCCAAGGTGCAGCTGTGCAGCTGGCCCAGAGAGAAGTCTTCAGTCTAGGCCGCAGCAGGACAGAGAACTCCAGAGAAAAGTCTTTAAGAATATGGCATTTATAAAAATACTTGATACGTTTTAATGTGAGAAAAAATTCACACAACTGAGTTGAGGGAAGTTGGGATTGAATTAGTACAAAAAATAATAAGCAAATGTGTTAAGAAGCTAGTAACTTCAGAGAAAATTAGAGTGATAAAAGTAATCAGAGTAAGCTGTATGACTAGTTGTGAATAGAATTTTTCCAATCACTAATAAACACCAATGATGTATCCAAAAAAACTTACGAGATAATTGAATTTGGGGGTTAAGGGTAACAGGGATTGTTCATGTTTTTCGTAAGGAATGTTAAGAGTATAAGAAAGATAAATTCCCTTTATCCATACTGGGGAGTCAATAGATAGTACCTAAAAGTAAAAATTACAAATAGTGATCAACCTGGTCATTTAGACATGGGGATAAATACCAAAAAAATTACCTGAAAGAATGGGGAAAGATGGTTTCTGAAGAAAAAGAAATGTTAAGGTAGCGGGAGTGTGACGGTGAACAATTGGTTTTTCACAAAAAGCCTTGTCAATTGTTTATCTCTTTAAAAACCACACACAAATACAAATTTGAAGAAAATTAAAAATTAAAATTAAAGAAGAGAAACATTTAGATCTTTCCCATTGATTCTTTCATGAAGCCCTCCTGTGCAGGGCTGTGTCAGTCTTCTGTTTAGGCATATGTTTGCCTTGGCCTCCTTAACCTTTATGAACCAATATCATTTACTCTTCCAACTCGGTTAATTGCTAAGTCAAGAACCTAACTTTTTCTGGAATCACAGATTAACTGCACCACAGATATTTGTTGAAGGGTATGATCTTGAAATAGCTGCTGATATTTATCAAACCTTGGGTTATGAATATTATATACATTTTAAAGTGGAAATTTGCTTTTACCACAAACATTGCCTTCGATAAATAATTTTAAAGTTGTTTTAAGGCATAAGAATCATTTGTTCAATAAAATCTGACAAAGAAGTCTGTGTTATAAAACAGATAAAAGCTACACTTCTCTGACGGAAACTGGAACATCACTGTCTGGCCGTTTCCACCACTCACTCACAAGCCGTGATGGGGAGCTGGGAGTAGATTTAGAGATCTCAAACTCTATCTGTCTCCATGTAGCAAAATCCCACTCTTTCTATCATGACAAACTACTAAACAGCCAGTAATTCAGAGTTCACTATTTGTCTCCCTTCCACTCATGCAAATGGTTTATAGAGAGCTGTGCTTCATCACATACTGAGAGGCAGTCTACGAAAAATATGGTTATGCTGACTCTAAGGATCTTATTGAGGATGTTAATAATAATACTCTATTTTTTTTTTTTTGAGATGGAGTCTCTGTTTATTGCCCAAGCTGGAGTACAGTGGTGTGATCTCAGCTCACTGCAGCTTCCACCTCCCAGGTACAATAATTCTTCTGCCTCAGCCTCCCAAGTAGCTGGGATTACACACGGGAGCCACCATACCTGGCTAATTTTTGTATTTTTAGTAAAGACAGAGTTTCACCAGGTTAGCCAGGCTGGTCTTGAACTCCTGACCGCAAGTAATCCACCCACCTCAGCCTCCCAAAGTGCTGGGATTACAGGCGTGAACCACTGTGCCCAGCCAAAATATATTCTTTCTCTAAATAGAATGTTGTCAGGTTTTAGAATCAAGATCAATCTGCTTCCCCTAAACAATTGGTTCACTTTAATTTGTAGGTAATTACTTCTTTGTACAATGTCCCATTTTATTTATCTTTGCCAATGATCTTATTGGAATGATGGGAAATAAATGAAATCATAGTAAGTTTTTCTTTGTATTCCTCCCTATAAGCTCTGAAAGCTTTTGGTACAAACATTCTCTTATTCCTCTTTAAATCCCTAAAGATAACCAGTGCCTAGTATATAGGATACAGCAAAATCTCAATAATTTGTAATTGTATGAACTAATAATTAAAAATATTGGAGCAAAAATATATAATGAAGGTTGTCCCCACAATAGAGCCGTCTTTTAATAAGTGTTACTAGGAGTTATAGCTTATGATTTTTTTTTATTTTTTGGTGCCTTTAAGCAAAAAGAGACATTTCCATGGAAAACTATAGGAAGAACCTTAAGTGTATGTGTTCTTTTCTTCTACTCAAGTTAGTGACACTCAAACCTGAGAATGAAGGCTGGCCATAAGTGGTAGACACTAAACTGATTCAGTTCAATTTTCAGAGCTTTCACTTCCTACCAAAATTTTGGGCTTTCTTTGGCATTAACTAACAGCAAATGTGACTGTCAGCTGAGAAGAAATTCCCCCAGTCTAAGTAGTTCACACCAGGAAATCTTGATTTAGAAAGATTGAAATGAAGTGACATTTTTATGCTGTAGTTAGGATCATTCTGCCTATTTGTGAATTGCATTCATTCATTCATGAAATCCAATTTATCCAAGAACAATACACCGTCTGTCACACAGACTAGAAATACTCACGTAAGCATGAAAAACCCTATCTCTCCCTTTACTCAAACTGCATGACAATACTACTCAAGGTCAGAGAGCCAATGCAAACACTGACCATGAGAATGTACCTTCACAGAAATCAGAAATAAAGCTCCATTGAGTCTGTACATCTCTCCCTCGAGTCAGGTCAATTGAGGTTCACATATTAGCTTAGTGACTATTGAAATAAAACAAGGGTGTTTAATGGAATGTGTCAGAGTTCGTGACTGAAATGTAATTGTTGCACCACAGTGACAATCATCTCACTGGGAATGTACAAACTTAAAGTCTATTTCAGCCTGCCTTGTTTGCATTATCTACAACCCACATGTCCCTCTTCACTTGTGTTCCTATTCCTCTCCTGTGGGGAATGTATGGTATTAGAAGTGGCTGTGTTTGAGAGGTTAAGCAGGATGGGAGTTGTGGCAGTGAGGAGAGCAAAGACATGGCTAGTATTATCCTCATTTTACAGGTAAGGAAACTGATGTACAGAAATGTTAAGTAACTTGCTCGGGTCACTTCTCTAGCACAAGTGACAAATTTGGGGGCAACTGCAGACTCTCTGCTCTTACTGTCCTGTGATATTGTACCCTTAGTGGATATGTAATGATGAAGTATCTTTACCTGAATGCTGCTAACCCCAGCCCCTTGTCCCCCATCTATTACAACATTTCGTGTCACTATATAATGACATCCACATCCTCAGCACTCCTCAATCCCACCGCATTGTCTCACCATATGTTTTGCATTTATTTATTTATTTTTAATAGAGGCAGAGTCTCACTATGTTGCCCAGGCTGCTCTCAAACTCCTGGGCTTAAGCAATCTGCCCACCTCGGTCTCGCAAAGTGCTGAGATTACAGGCGTCAGCCGCCACCTGGGCTCCAGGGAAAATTAGAGTGCAGGCAAGTGGCCACGCCGTGTGTTTTTTGTTATCAGGAGGTTTATAGCTAAATAACCATCAAAAGTATCTTCAAACAGTGTTTGGCATCTGTTTCAAAAGATTCAGTTCTTTCCAAAATTGTTCTAGTTGTGAAGTTTGAGAATTTGTTCATCATAATAACACCTCTTTATTGCCTATTTTCTTATTCTTTTTGGCTGAATAATAATCATTAGTATTAAATCATACCCAGATTTGGTAATGGACTTGAGATATATTATTTAAAGTTAGGCAGCATGGAAAACAGAGACAGAAAACTTGGATTCTTGCTCAACTCTGGTTCTGAGTAATCTTAGAGAAGTAATTTAACCCTCCAGCAGCCCATAAGGTGCATTCCGAGGCTTCTAACACTAACAGTGAGTAGATGAAATAGAGAGGGTCTGGCCCCTGCCTGCCTCTGTAACCTCAACCAATATCACTCCTCCCCACCAAATCCCCAGATTCCTACCCTTTAGGAACTTTGGGTTCCTTGCTGTTACTCAAATTTGCCAAATTCATTTCTGACTCGGTACGTTTGTACTTGCTTTTCCCTCTGCCCGGAAGTCTCTTTCCCCAGGAACTTTGATAAATGACTCCTGCACAGGGTTCTCTGCTTACATATGCCCTCCTCAGTGTGGCCTTTCCCGGTCTCCTGATCTAAAGCAGCACCTGACATCCACAACTCTCTCTCCTTACCCTGTTCTGTGTTTTACCTCAACTCTTATTGATAAAAACTTATCTTTTTTTTTTTTTCTGAGACAGAGTTTCACTCTTGTTGCCCAAGCTGGAGGGCAATGGCGCGATCTCGGCTCACTGCAACCTTCACCTCCGGGTTCAAGCGATTCTCCTGCCTCAGCCTCCCTAGTAGCTGGGATTACAGGCATGTGCTAACATGCCCAGCTAATTTTATATTTTTAGTAGAGATGTGGTTTAGCCATGTTGGTCAGGCTGGTCTCGAAGTCCTGACCTGAGGTGATCTACCCGCCTTGGCCTCCCAAACATATCTTACTAATTTAATTGTTTACTTATTTATGATCCATCTCCACTAATAGTCATGAGGATAAACTGTCTGATTCATTGCTGCAACAGTGACTGGAATTTTGTAATTGCTCCAAAATCTTTTGTTGGATGAACTTTGAAGAATTAGTATGTTTCTCTGAAAATGACAAATCTTTGGAACCCTTATCCTTAGAGCCCACACCCAAAATCCCATTCTGGAATTATTCTCTGTAATACCAGAAATTAAATACTTTCTACTGAGATAAAGTTTAAAAATTTTCCTTGAAACAATCTTGTCATTTTCTAATGGTATAATGAGGCACTAATTATGTAGGTGTTTTGTCTTCCTATGTCATATTAACAACTAATTTGCCCCAAAGATAAAAAAAAATCATGATAGCAATCTTTTGTATTTCTATCTTGTGTAAATAATTAGTATAGACATGTATATATGATATCCCATGTCTTTCTCATAATGATGTGTAAGGCAAATTCAGATAAATTAAGTAACCTGCCTGAGGGCACTAAGCTAATATGTGTGAGATCCCATGTATTAAGTGTGAAAGCCCTTGTGTTTTTTGCCCCACTCTTTGATGATGTCTGATATCTTGTGGGTATGGTAACCAAATCATCCATCATCAAAAGTAAGGATGTTTCCAAATGCCCATGAGCAGGAGAATAGATAGATGGTATGTGTATTTATAAATTGGAATGCTACCTAGAAGTAAAGAGGAACAAACCACTGCTACACATAACAAAATAGATGAATCTCACAGGTGTTATATTAAATGAAAGAAACCAGGTCTAAAAGATTCTGCACTGAGTAAATCAACAATACACAAAGTAAAATATGATGATGAAAGTCAGAAGTTTGGCTATTTCTGAGTCAGAAAAGAGACACAGGGAACCTCATTGGCACTGGAAATATTCTGTCTTAATGTGTACACATGTGCCTGTGTAAATAGGTAAAAAAATCTAAAGATGGACACTTAGATTTGTCTACATTACTGTGAATATATTCTACTTTAATAGAGAATCAAAATTGAAACAAGTAGTTGAACCTAACAAGTCAAGGTATTTGTAGAAACAATGGGATAGAGTTGTTGAAATTAGGATGGCCTGGGAAATTCAGGAGATCTGTGGCTGTATTTATGGAAAATCTGGCAGACAGTCTAGATTGGAGTTCACAAGTGTCTCAGTGGCTGACAGCTGACAGGAAGATGGAACTAACCTCTGCCATCTGTCTGAAACCACCTCAAAAAAATAAATAATAAATAAACAAATAAAAAGCAAAGCCATATAAAAATTTAGAGAAGTGCTTTGTTTTTCCTTGTCATTTTGCTTCAGACGCATGCCTGGAATTTAATGAGGCACTTTCTTCTCAAATCTGGCTTTCCTCCTGGCCCTCCCACTTTCTCTCAAACAGCTAGGAGAAAGAAGAAATGCCCATCAAGTTTGAATCATGTTTGGTGGAGAAATAAGCTTGTTTTACCACTGTTTGTCATTGGAATTATCTTACATTAAAAAGATTACAGTGAAGACAGCAAGTCTTTTTCTTCTTTTAAATAACAAGTCATAAAAACGTCAAGCCATTTATGCATGGAAATATCCAAGAGACCAAAAGACATGTATCAGACCAAAAAAAAAAAAAAGAAAGAAAACCCAGAAAAGAAAAACACTACATGAGAAAGAACTGGAGGTCTAAATTCTTTAGGAAGAGGGTACATGTGACTATGGCAGGGTGGAGGTGGGGAGGGACAGTCACCCTGAAAAAGACTTCAGGGTCTTAGGAGACACACTCCAGATAGGCAAGCTCCTCGAAAAGCTTAGACAAATGACATTTCTGCTAATACCAAATCAAAAGAAAAGATCAGTTTCCCCAGTGAATGAAGCTGAGCGAATCATACATCTGGGCGCTTTGGCATGCCTAGTAAATGAAATCATCCAGAGAGTCTAAAGAGAGTTATGTCTCTGCGGCTGAGGCTTGTTTATGGAAAAATGAGTTTCGGGGCTTGGCTTTGCTTAGGCACAGAGCATTCTGAGCTGCGGGTACATTGGTTATTCTTTACAAAGTAGTTCTTGTCCTCAAGAGCAAGTGTCTTGATTTCCGGCCTCTGCAGGAACTCAGAGTTTGGGCCTATCAGTTTTCTTCATTTCCTGTGGGCTAGGGCACCACCCCTGTCACAAAAAGCAGCTTTTAAAACTACACCCTCAGGTCACTTGAATGCTGGTGCCTCATCCGAATAAGGAAGCCAAGAAACACACGAAGTGTATATGGGTTGGAAACACAAAAATGTAGCAAGAAACGATGTGGCTATTTTACAGCATAACTAGCCTCATTCATACTCCTCTCCACACACATAGACGTCCCCATAAAAGTTGAGTTGCCTCTCCTTTCTTAGAGGTAGACTGAGGTTTTAAGACTCAGAGACTGTAGGACAGATTACTTTCCAAGCTTGTTGCTGTGCAAGTTCCTATTCCCGTATCATTCTCCAGCAGAAAAAAAACAAATTACTTATTGCCATTTTCTTCATTCATCAAGAGCATTGGGTAAAACTAGGACAAGATGACATAACACTTGATAAGAGCCTTTAATTATGTTTCTTTGTCCCAAGTCTCTGTGGAGAGTTTAGCATTTCCAGAATAAACTTGATGTGATACTGGGAGATTTGAACTCTTGTTAATATTTGAGAGAACAAAAGAAAGAACTAAAATTGTATCAGGAATAATGAGAGAAGACATAGTGGGCAGGATTTGGAGTTGTCTATCAAGCATGTTTTATGATTTTTGGCCCCTTTTTTCCTTCTTGGAAAACTTTTCTACTTTCTGTAAAGCATGCACAGTGAAAGCAACTCTAAAGAGACTTCCATTGGTCTATGCCCATTTATTTAGTCTCCTTAGGTTTGGAAATAACAGCAAATATTTTTGGGGATGGAAATAAGAAAGAGGGGTGGAAGAGTTTGCATTGTAGCCATGGAGAGGCTATCAGTAAGAATCACTACTGCTATGGGTGTATTTTGCTGATCTTTATTTTTTATTTATTTATGTTTTTGAGATGGAGTCTTGCTCTGTCCCCCAGGCTGGAGTGCAGTGGCGTGATCTCGACTCACTGCAACCTCTGCCTCCTGGGTTCAAGTGATCCTCCTGCCTCAGCCTCCAAGTAGCTGGGATTACAGTCTTACATGCCACCATGCCTGGCTAATTTTTGCATTTTTAGTAGAGATGGGATTTCACCATGTTGGCCAGGCTGGTCTCAAACTCCTGACCTCAGGAGATCCACCCACCTCGGCCTCCCAAAGTGCTGGGATTACAGGTGTGAGCCACTGCTCAGGCCCGGCCTGACCTTTCTCTATTACACTCACCCAGTAATTTATTAGATCACCAAAAGAGAGGACATGTGTGAGAAGGGGCATAGTTCTCCCTTCCTCTGCTTTAAAACACATGAGGGTATGCAAGTAAGTAAACATTTCTCTGGTTAATAAGGTTCACAGTGTTTGCAGACCCAATGAGCCCTAGCTAGCAGTTGTAGGTAACAAAGCTTATTAGGCTCATCCATGTTTCCTACATGAACTCCAGCTCCTCTCCATTCCATCCTTCATTCACTTCACAGATATCTTACTATCACTACAAGAACCCTCTTTGCAGTTCTTGAAGCACTTTGGGGTTCCAGAGCTTCCTGAAGAAGACAAATGTAGCTAATTATAATTAGGAAAATGTTAGCATCCTTGAGACACCAGTAAGGTATATGGGGCATAGGCAATATGGTGTACATGGAACAATTCTGCCTGGGTTCAAAGCCCAGCTCTGCCTCTGTGCAGTTGTGTCACCTTGCATTTTGTGAGGAATCAAAGAGATTATTTAAACAAAGCAGGCGCCCCAGGGCTAACCCATAGAATATGTAGGAAATACTCATTTCCTTCCTTCTTTTCCATCCTTTTCCTCCCAACTTTGTGAAATTACCTGGAACTTAAACTCAGGAAGAATGGGTGCCCAAAGGACACTCTGTCTTATGTTCTCATATTCTAACACTGTCAATGGAGGCGGCCCCTCACCACAGTCAGAGGGGACAAAGGGAGAGACCACAAGGGCAGGCTTTCCAGGCTACACAATGTACTTTGCTCCTGGATATGTCTGTTAAAAGTTGGCAGGAGACAGCAGGGTGGTGCCCTGGAGGCCAGTCTCAGATGGCTGTCTCATAGAGATGTGTCTTAGAGGATTCCTCTAGCTGGCAGCTGCAGTTGGTTCCAAATAAATCTGTCTTACACAAAAGTGCAAGCAGCTCACAAGAGGAATGGAAATGAAATAAAATGACCTCCAGGGCACATGGGAGGAAGCCAGAGTGTGTGCTGCTTCCAGCCATGTGTGCTTTGTACTCAGGAGTACGGCAGCAGGGTGGAGGAAGGTAAAATCCAGAATTGGAGGACTCGGGCCAGGGTTGCCCCTGTGCTGAATTGTGGCTCTGTATTTCCCTAGGGGACTGTATTAGGGCACGAGCGACATGATCCTGCTCTGAGAAATGAAAAACAAATGGAATAGAAGTAAAAGAGCCCCAAGATACTCTGCCATTTATTTTGTGCTCTTGAGTAATTTGAGGGCTCTGAACTTTCTCCATTGTAGCTCAAAAGGTTTTAATTAGATATTCTGAGATCCCCTTTTGCTCTTATTTTCTGGAATTCCATGATGCCAAATCTCTGTGTCCCTTTTACTAATGACGAAATGATATCTTATGGATGAGCAAATGTCCTAATTAACAGTTACGATCAGTTGCATAAATAGCTTGTTAATAATTTTTAAGCAATTAGATTTATCTTACATCCACTCTGAAGGATAGTGATCTTAATTTAACACATTTGATGCAGCTTGGCAGGTCTTGAGGAAGTATTTCAGATTTTACTTTTGGACACATGAGAGTTGAGAGAAATGAAAGAGGAAAGAGACAGGTTTTCATGAAAACCCCAGCTCTGCTCCTTCCTCACCACGTGAACTCCAGCAAGTCACTTCACTTCTCTGAGGCTGTATTCGTCATCTGTAAAGTAAGAATCATAATAATCCATACCTCATAGTAATGCTGTAAGTTTAAATGAGAGAAAAATATACAGCATATAGCACATGACACATAGGAAGTATTCAGTAACTATTAACTGTTAATATCATTATCATTATCATTGCTGCAATCATTTTATCCACCACCAATGCAGTCCCTGGAGAGTCCTAGTTCAGATATTTCTATGGAGATCCAGTAATAGCTCAGGCTTCTGCACCAGACCCTTGTATCTTCTTGTCCTATACCTTCTTACCTAAATATGCACCAGCTATCGTCTCTATCCCAGGGAGTCCCACATTTGGACATTCAGTCTAGAATTCTCTCTTAGGTTTCAGACCTATATATGCAACTGATCTCTGGGATGTTCTACAGACAACTCAGAATCACAGTGTTCTAAAATTGAATTCATTTTCTCTTTGAATCTTTTTGTTTTTTTTTTGTTTTTTTGAGACAGAATTTCACTCTTGTTGCCCAGGCTAGAGTGCCATGGCGCAATCTCAGCTCACTACAACCTCCGCCTTCCAGGTTCAAGAGATTCTCAGCCTCCGGAGTAGCTGGGATTATAGGCATGTGCCACCACGCCTGACTAATTTTGTATTTTTAGTAGAGACGGGGTTTTGCCGTGTTGGTGAGGCTGGTCTCAAACTCCTGACCTCAGGTGATCCGCCTGCCTTGCCCTCCCAAAGTGCTGGGATTGCAGGAGTGAGTCACTATGTCCGCCCTGAATCATCTCATCTTTGTTGTTTCCTGTTCTGGTAAATCATCAAACCCAGAACCTTAGAGTCACACTTGAATTCTCAGTTTCCCGCACTTTTTTCCTCTGCCCCAACACTAAATCAAGTCCTGTTCATTTGACCTTCTAAAGAACTCTTTCTTTCTAGTCCATTCCAGGCCCCTACTATCTCTCTCTCTTTTCTAAATTGCCCCAAGAACCTCCTAACTTATCTTTTCTAAATTGCCTAAGAACCTCTAATCTTATCCTCCATGTAAAAGCAACAGTAATCTGTCTAAAATTCTTATAGTGATATGTATTTCTCATTCTAATAACTTGTTAATGATCACCCCTTGCTCATAGGGTAAAACCCCAGTTCCTTAACTTGGCTTTTGAAATGATTTGTGCACCTCCACAGCCTGACCGCTGCCTCTGCACTCTAATCATTTACAACTTCCTTTGGCTATGAGAAATCCCCAGCTGCTCTCTTGCTTCCCAATCTCCAGGCAGGCTGTTCCCTCCTTTTGATGCAAAAGTTTCCATCCTTTTTGTTTTCTTTTTGTTGTCGTTGTTTGTTTTGGTTTGGTTTTGTGTTTTGCACCAAGTAGCTCCTACTTATCCTCAGGTCTTAGCTTTGGTGTCATATTTTGGGAAGGCTTCCCTGTCCCTCAAATCTGGCAGAACTGCCACTCCTCTGATTCCCATGGTACACATGGCCACTGAGGGTACACACACTCCTTTGGATTACGTCTGTCTGTCTACTTCTTTATCTCTGTACCAGACCACCTACTCCGTGAAGGCAGAACTCAAGTCTGTCTTGTCTGTCTTTGAGTCCCTCTGCCTGATGCTCATTAAGTATATGGAAGTTGAATAAAGATAGAAAATTTCTCTAGTTCTTTCCAAAGATTTTGAGGTCCATCTCGTATTTACAGAGTCTGAGCGTCCCAGTGTTGTGTGGCTGCCACAGTCAAGTGCTCCCCTTTGTGCCCAAGCAAAAAAGAGAAGAAAAGAACTGTGCGGAGGCAGGAGGCCCTACACTTTTGGAACAGTCTACTCTAGCAATGCCTCCTTCTCCCCTCCCAAAAGACTGAAAAATCTAGTAGGATTTAAAGCCCAAACTTAAACAACATTGAACTATGCCCTATAAGCCACCAATTCAGATACTAGAGGGGTCAAGGATATGTGGAATATTTTGTGGAAGGAATAGAGATGTCATAAGACTTATAGAGCTGAGGAAATGAGTATTTTTCTAGGAAATTTGAGAATTCTGAAAGAGATTCGTGAGTTTCCTGTTCTTCCTCTTCCTTGTCACCTCCCGCCTGCCTTCATACCCTCAGCCGTGTATGTGGCTATGGCCCACCAGTAAACATACTGCAGAAGTCTTGTCATAGAAACTCACTAAAAGAGCACTTCCACTCCTCCCCTTGGGTCCCTGTTCTAAGTCTTTGCATCTTTGCTCTTCTGGTTTTGTCACCTGGCTTCTCACAATTATTTAGACCAAAAACTCCCTAGAAGCAGGATTCGAGATGGGAATTCTTATGCACATGATCTGTTGAGGGAGTACTTCCAATTGAAACCTATAAGAAAGTGAGAGAAATAGGACAGAGAAAGGAAAAAAGTCTAGGTAAAGATGTGGTTTCAAATGAAATCTCTCTTTATTCTTCATCCGAGGGTAAACTGCACTACAGAGCCTTCCCTATCTTAAGATGAAGAAATGAGTCCCGTGCTGGTGAGTCATTGGATCAGGGCTGCCCCAGGTGGGAACAGAAGGCGTCATGGCACCAACCCCTGACACTACTGGACTAGGCAGCTCCTGCTGCCAAAGGACACTTCCCTGGATGAGACTGCAGATGTGAGATGTTAGTAAAAGCACCCACAGCTTCTGGTAAAAGGTGAGCAGAGATTTGGCTGGGACTACAGGTCCTTTGTTTTCTGCTGGCAACTCATTATGACCTTCTTCAGCTGCAAGTCCTGGACAAGTGTGTTATTTCTGGAAACCTCTGGTCAGTCCAGCAGCCTGTTCTTCTTCACACTCCACCCCAACCTTCCATATTCTCTGATACTATAGATCTTTGTGAATGCTAAAATCATGATTCATGACACAACTATGTTCCTTGTCAGAAGCAAGGTGGGAGAAACAGATTAAGATGTTGCCATTACCACTCCCAGCTAGAACCACAAAGCAGAGACATTGCTAGGTATTTGTATTGCACAAAGAGGTTTGCCTGACAGCAGTAAAATAGTCAGTTTTTATTAATGGGAGGGAGAAACTTGGTTATGCCCTTTATGAGGGTCTTAACGTTGGGAAGAGTGATTGTGTATCCTTATGCAATGGAGAACAGTGGTCTCTGAGCACCTGCTCAGACCAGGTGACTAGTTCCTCATGACTCAATAGGTAAATGAGATGAACTTTGTATAACCTTTCATGCATACTATTAATGTGATAGTGTGGTAAAATGCATGGGGCTACCACCAGACAAATTTTGTTTTACATTCTAGTTTCATAGCTCATCAACTGTTAGAGCTTGGGCAAGTTACTCACTTTTTGGAGACTCATTTATAAAACAGAGAGAGTACATACATTGCAAAGTTGTTATAAAATTAATCACCACCTGGCACATAGTAGGAACACAACAAATGAAAGCCATCATTCTGAGATTATTTCCTAATAACTAGAGGGGAGTGGGTGTTCAAGTGGGTACTGAAGTTGGAGTGGCAGAAAGAGAGACAGGGCTGGGGGAGAATAGGTGCACTAGTGCTCAATTACTGTTCTGTTTAAACACCTATTACTTTATGAAATGCAACAATTTTTACATGAAACATTATGATTATTTATACTTTAAAGAACCAGAGAGCAAGAAATAGTTTGTTGTTTTCTTTCTCTGTAGAGATCGGTTGATGAATATTGATGACACTTTTCCCTCCATACTTGCAAAGCTACAGAGAAACCCACTAATGCAAATCCTAGGTTGAGGCAGTATCTGAGGTTCTTGTTGATCCCATTTCCCATCCACCTAGCTTTTTCCAAAAAAGGCTATTCCAACATGGAAAACAGATGAAAATATCAGCTCCTTACAGAGCAGAATCAGTCCTGCCTCCTCTGGATTCTGGGGAATGGACTCAGGTCTTGGGTCTCTACATAAACCCCCAATTGCCAAGACATCTAGCTGTCTGCCCTTCAGTTATGATTCATCTTAAGACTGACAGACATCCAGTCAATGTTTTTCTACAAATGACCCAGAATCTTCCTCATTCTTTCAGTAGGTGTTTTCTACTTCCTTAGTGACTTTTTGTGTGTGTCATTTGAAAACTGGTATTTGTGCCATATGTCACACCAAAATTTCTCTGCTTGCCTGCATTGAGTATATATTTGCTAACAGTCTTGGGAGTTAATAAAAAAAGAACACCTGTTCTTAGGTAAAATGGCCCCCAAGAACTCCGCTTTCATGTCATCGCATTTTCTTTTTTTCTTTTTTTACGGAGTCTAGCTCTGTCGCCCAGGCTGGAGTGCAGTAGTGTGATCTTGGCTCACTGCAAGCTCCGCCTCCCAGGTTCATGCCATTCTCCTGCCTCAGCCTACCGAGTAGCTGGGACTACAGGCGCCTGCCAACACTCCTGGCAATTTTTTTTTTTTTTTTTTTTTTTTAGTAGAGACAGGGTTTCACCACATTAGCCAGGATGGTCTTGATCTCCTGACCTCGTGATCCACCCACCTCGGCCTTCCCATGTCACCCCATTTTCTAAGCTGTTGTGTCCCTGATTCTGTGGATATAAACGATGTTATACCTCTCTGATTCTGAAAGTGTAAATTAGAATATGAGACAGTGTTTGCCAACTATAGGATTTTCTGATACAGATGTTGATTCATTTGCTCTTTGTGTAATGGTTGCCATATTTACCCTAGTTTATGATAGTTTTATTATATAATAACTTAGAAAGAAAAAGATTGTTTACTGTGGTCTCAGAACTATTCTCAGCAATTTTCATGGACTTACCTCCTTCGGTTCTCATAACAAAACCATGAGTTAGAAAGCTACTACTCTACCTGTTTTACAGCTGATAAAGCTATGGTGTAGAGGATTAAATAACTTGCCCAAAGTCAAATGGTGCAAAGGGGAGCTGGTATTTGATCATGGGGCCAACTGATTCTGGCACATACATTCTTAACACTTGTACCTTACAGAGTGTCAACTGTGAGTCAATTCTGTTAACTTTCTCTTCAAAGGCAAGAACACTCTCCAGCTCTAATTGTTTGAGACATACACTTTTTTTTTTTTTTTTTTTGAGATGGAGTCTTGCTCTGTAGCCCAGGCTGGAGTGCAGTGGTGCAATCTTGGCTCACTGCAATCTCTGCCTCCCAGGTTCAAGCAATGCTGTCACCTCAGTCTCCCGAGTAGCTGGGATTACAGGCATATGCCACCATGCCCGGCTAATTTTTGTAATTTTTTTAGTAGAGGTGGCCATGTTGGCCAGGCTGGTCTCAAACTCCTGACCCCAGACATACACTGTCTAAGAGTTAAATGAACTAAATTCCAATCAACTTTAGACATGTGGTATAACAGGGCAGCTAAGCTATGCAAATAGAGTATTGTGAGTTGCATTTCTTTGAATACCTACTGTATTAGTCTGTTATCACTGCCATAACAAAGTATCATCCACTGGGTGGCTTAAACAACCGAAATTTGCTTTCCTGTGCTTCTGGAGGCTAGAAGTCTGAGAACAGGTGCTGGCAAAATGCATTTTTCCTGAGGCCTTTTTCCTTGGCTTACAGATTTCTCCTTCTTGCTGTGCATTTGCGAGGTGGCTAATCTCCTTTTCTTATGAGAATACAAGTCATATTAAATTAAAGCCTATACTAATGATCCTATTTTAATTGGTTACCTTTCTAAAGACCCTATCTCCAAATATAATCACATTCAGAGGTGCTAGGGATTAGGACTTCAACATATTAATATTTGGGATATACAATTTAGCCCATAACAACTACTAAATACTTGGCACTACAATGGCATTTTGGAAAGTAACTTACAAAGGTAAATGAATCGGGCTTACTTCCTCTTTGCAAAGGATCTACAAGTTTCTACATAACAATATTATGGGGAATAAGGTGAGATTTGGCACTTAAGAAATACGGAATAAAGTTCAGTAGGCATTCAGGAAAATGAGAGGTGACTTACTGTTCAGAGAGTAGGTCAAAACATGCTTCATGGTAAATATAGCATTTGAGACAGTTTCTATGCAGGATTTGATCTGAGGTGGAAAAAAAAAGGCAAACGTAGATAATTTTTGTCCATGATAGTCTAAATTCAAAGAAACAATGGGATAGCACACTGCTTATTCCTGATTTTTGCTCTTTTTTTTTTTTGTCTTTCTGTAACCATTCCCTCACCCCTTCTGATTGGAGGTCAGTTACTGGAGCTCACAGTTTTAAAGGAAACATGATAAGATGGGGGAAGATGGTTGTTAGACCTTAGGTGACTACAGTGGATAGAATCTTACTCAAATCTCTCATTCCATTTGACACCTCCCCAAACATTTCAAGTCGTGCCACCAGTCATTTAACTGATAGAGGGTAAAAAGTCTCACCTAGATCCAGTGAGGATCTTGAGTCATGAACAGGTCACAAAGGTTAATAAATAGGCCTTTCAGTCATATCACACATTGTGCTTTTCAAAGTATTTTGCCGTATTTGATTCTCATGACAATGACACTGTGAAAGAAATGTTTAATAATAGTGTGATGATTTTTTTTTGCACTACTTGCCTTATCGGATCAATTCTCCAGTCTTTTCTCTCCTGTTTCTTTCCTCTGTGAGTCAACACTAAAGCCTGCACCACCCAGGCGCTCTTGTACAAAGGCTTCCTACTGGGTTTTGCAGTATCTCTTCAAGATTATTCCATTTCACAGATAAACTCCTAGACACATACAACCTACCGTGAATGAACCATGAAGATATCCAAAATCTCACCAAATCTATAACAAGTGAAGAGACTGAAGCTATAATATAAAGTTCCCCACCAAAGAAAAACCCAGGATCTGGAGGACTCATTGACACATTGTACCAAATATTTAAAGAAGAACTAATACCAATTCTACTTAAATGCTTCAAAAACACTGAAGAAAAGAGAATACTTCCAACTCATTCTTTGAGGCCAGCATTACCCTGATACCAAAACCAGAGAAGAACACAACAAAAAAAGAAAACCACAAGCCAATATTACTGATGAACATAGATGCAAAAATCCTCAACAAAATACTAGCAAACCAAATTCAGCAATACGTTATAAAGATCGTTCACCGCAGTCAGTGAGAACCATCCAAGGATGATTCAACACATCCAAATCAATAAACACAATACCTCACACTAGCAGAATCAAGAACAAAATCAATGATTGTTTTAAGAGATGCCAAGAAAGCATTTGATAAAATTCAACATTCCTTTTTTATAAAAATGTTCATCAAAATGCATATAGAAGGAATATGCCTCCAAATAATAAAGGCCATATATGACAAACCCATGGTTAACATCATACTGAAGGCACAAAAATTGAAGGCCTTTCCTCTGGAACAATTCTGGAAAAAGACAAAGATGCCCCCTTTTACTGCTATTATTCAACATAATACTAGAAGTCCTGGTACAAGCACTTAGGCAAGAGAAATAAAAAGAAAATATCCATGTTGGAAGGGAAGAAGTCAAATTAGCCTTGCTCTCAGACAACATGATTTTATCCTCAGAAAATCCTCATGACTCCACCAAAAAAAGAAAACAAAACTGAACAGGACACAAAATCAATATACAAAAATCAGTAGCATTTATATACACCAACAGCAAACAATCTGAAAAGTACATCAAGAAAGCAATTCCATTTAAAAGAGCTTCAAGAATATCAATATAAAATACTTAGGAATCAACATAACCAAAGAAGTGAAAGATTTTTACAAGGAAAACTAACACTAATGAAAGAATAGGAGATGACACATGAAAAAATTTACTACAAAGCTGTTGTAACCAAAACAGCATGGTAGTGGCATAAAAACAGACACAAAGCAATGGAACAAAATAGAAAACCCAGTTATAAATACACGTATTTATAACCAACTCATCTCCAACAAAGGCACCAACAACATACAATGGAGAAACAACAGTCTGTTCCATAAGTGTTGCTGTGAAAACTGTATAATTATGTGCAGAAAAATGAAACTAGGTCCCTATCTCTTACCATACACAAAAATAAAATAAAAATGGATTAAGAATCTAAGACTTGAAACTATGAAACTACTGGAAAAAAAATTGGGGAAATGCTTCAGGACACTGATGTAGGCAAAGATTTCTTTTGTGTAAGAATTCAAAACACAGGCAACCAAACCAAAAATAGACAATTGGTATTATATCCATATAAAAAGGCTCTGCACAGCGAAGGAAACAATCAACAAAGTGAAGAAACATCCACAGAATGGGGGGAAATATTTGCAAACCATCTATCTGGCAAAATATTAATAACAAGAATATATAAGGACCTCAAACAACTCAATAGCAAAAAAAACACATAATCCAATTTAAAATGGGCAAAAGATCTAAACAGTTATTTCTCAAAAGAAAAGTACAAATGGCCAATAGGTATATAAAAAAATGCTCAGTATCACTAATCATCAGCAAAATGCAAATCAAAGCCACAATAAGGTATCATTTCAGTCAAGTTAAAATGGCTTGTGTGAAAAAGACAGAGAGTAACAGATGCTGGCAAGGACGTGGAGAAATAAGAACCCTCATACAGTGTTGCTGGGAATGTCAATTAGTACGGCCACTATGGGGAACAGTATGAAGTCTCCTCAAAAAACTAAAAATAGAACTATCATATGGTCCAGCACCGCATTTCTGTGTATATAGCCAAAAAAATAAAAGGAAATTAATGTATCCCAAAGAGCTATCTACACTTCCATGTTTATTGCAGCACTATTCACAATAGCCAAAATATGGAATCAATCTAAGCACCCATCAACAAATGAATGGATAAAAAATATGTGGCATATATACATAATGGAATTTTTTCAGCCATAAAAAATAATGAAATCCTGTCATTTGCAGCAACCTGGACAGAACTGGGGCCATTATATTAAGTGAAATAAGCCAAGCACAGAAAGACAAGCATCACACTCATATGTGGATGCTAAAAAAGTAGATCTCATGAAAATAGAGAGTAGACTGTTGGTTACCAGAGGCCTGGAAGAGGAGACGAGAGAGGTTAAGAGAAAAGAAAAATCCACTGACTAGATGTATTATCTTTTTTTAGATTTTTTAAATTCTTTAATTTTTATTTCAATAGCTTTTGGGGTACAAACTTTTTTCACCTACATGTATAGGTGAATTCTGATATTTCATTTCACTTGACCCTGAAGTAGAACACATTGTACCTAACACAGTGTTTTTTATCCCCCTTCTCTCTCCCACCCTTACCATTCTGAGTCTCTGAAGTTTATTATATCACTCTGTATATCTTTGATTACTCATAGCTTAGCTTCTGCTTATAAGTGAGAACATACAGTTTTTGATTTTCCACTCCTGTGTTACCTCACATAGAATAATGGCCTCCAGCTCCATCTAAGTTATGGCAAAATACATTATTTTGTTCTTTTTTTTTTGAGACGGAGTCTCGCTCTGTCACCCAGGCTGGACTGCAGTGGAGTAATCTCGGCTCACTGCAACCACCTCCTGGGTTCGAGCGATTCTCCGCCTCAGTCTTCTGAGTAGCTGGGACTACAAGCGCCCGCCACCTCGCCCGGCTAGTTTTTTGTATTTTTTTTTTTTTTTTAGTAGAGACGGGGTTTCACCGTGTTCGCCAGGATGGTCTCCATCTCCTGACCTTGTGATCCTCCCGCCTCAGCCTCCCAAAGTGCTGGGATTACATGCGTGAGCGACTGCACATGGTTTTGTGTATCTTCTTTTGAGAATTATCTATCCATGTCCTTTGTCCACTTTTTAGTAGGATTATTGGGTATTTTTCTTGCTGATTTTTTTGAGTTCAGGCAGATATATTATCTTTCATTTCATTATTTATTTATCGTTGGATTTTGTAACGTTTTCAAATGTCATCATTAAAACCAAAGCCGTAAGAAAAAGTGTTTCATCGCTTTTCAGAAAATATAGAGCTGCTGCATTCTTTTTAATAGCTCCCTAATTTTATAGTCTGTGCATTTTTTGTAACTTAAGGGTTAGTAATCTTCAAAAGAAGAATGACATACTGAAGACCCCTTTCCCCTGAGGTTTTTGCAGTGGGGAGGCATTACAGAAGTGGATCATAGATCTGTATGCTAATACATTGTTCTTTGCATTCCTGATTTGTTAAGCAATCTTCTAGATCACATTATATAATACTAACCTTCTGCTATGACAAATAATACAACAATGTTCATATTGTTCGTTGTTTTACGTATGTCACTTCTTACATAGAGAAGTATACTATTTCTAGAAATTGAGTCATCACGGGGTCAAACTGCATGCCATTTTTAATGCAAAAGGCAATCTTCTGATTTTTCTCCATAAAAGATCTAACCATTTACACTCCTGTACAGCAATGTAAAAGAGGTGTGTAGAGTCAAACTATATTAATAAGAAAGATGAAAATTGTTACCTCGATGCTTTTAATTTGAATTTATCTTATTACAAATAAAAATGCACATTTTATTATTATTTAAGAATCACTTATATTTCATTCGTCTCTAAACTCTCAATTTTTGTCTATCGGGTTGTCCTTTCTCTATTCATTCATAGAAATTTGGTTATGTGCTGCAAAAACACAAACATTTACACAAACACGTATATTAAGTTTTTATTTGTGCTTTGAAAATAGTGTTTTGTGACCTGTAATGTTTTACATGTAGTTTAAGAGAATGCCATTCTTACACACATTTATTGCATACAGTACATTACTGTGGTTAAATACGTCCTTCCCTCCTATTTCCTTCCGCCCACCTCTTTCTTCATTCTTTCCACCAGCAGATATTGAAGAATGGCTAAATGACAAGCTTCCTAACTTCAAGTCTAGTCTCTTCTTTGCTATCTCAGATGGCGTAATACATCCTATTGCAACATTTCGGGAATGTGGAATGAGACAGCACCAAGAAAGATCCGGGCCAAGGTCTACAAGCGCAGTATGTGAGAGCTTCAGCATAAATGCACTACAAAATAATAGGTAAAATCATTGGAAACCAAAGTCACAGGAGGCAGTAATGTGATTCATAAAGTAAAACTCTTCAAACATTTATTTCAATCTTTCTTCATTTACAAACAATTCTTCCCCCTCTCTCTTTCTCTGTTTCTCTCTGCCTCTGTGTGTCTCTTTCTCCTTCTCTCTCCTCTTGCTCCTGCTCTCTCTGTCTCCTTCCCTCCTTGCATTGTTTCAAATCTGACTTGAAGAACAGGAAATAATTAATTTTCAAGTTTTAAATCTTTCTCTTCAACCTGAGGCAAAACTTCGTAATGTACATGTGAGGATATGAAGATTAAAATAACATCAAATGAAAATGAAGAAGGGGAGGCTATGAAGTCAAAAGTCATACTTGCCACGCACGAAGTGCATAGATAATTATATGCTGATGAATGTGGGGAGTGTGAAAGGACATGTTTTTGAAATATCTAGTCATTTTAAAAACAGTATTCTAGATTTTTTTAATAATCTGAAAAAACAGGTAATTTGGGAAGGCTACCTAAATATGTCACCCTAAATTATTTGCTGGTCACTTTTATTCTTTCCAAGTTTGTAGATGTGTTTCTGATTAAAGTTGGTTTCCTCATACAGACACACACACACACACAAATACACACACACACACATATATACACAAATATAGTTAATCTGTGGAAAAACTAAGGCTGAAGTGAAATACATATTATGAAAGTAATGCATACTTGGTGATGGCAGAGGTCAAAAAACAAGGATACCTCTGGAGTATGTTGTTATTGCTAAGAAACTTTTTTAGAAGGAGAAAGCCTACTTTTTTACTGTGTAGAGCAGTGGTCAGTAAAGCCTTTTGGTAAAGGGCCAGATAGTAAATATTTTCAGATTTAAAGACTCTGCCAAAAACAACCATAGATTATATGTAAGTAAATGGGTATGGCAGTGTTTCAATAAAACATTATTTCATGAAACAGGTTGCAAGGTGGATTTAGCCTATGGGTCATTGTTTACCGGCCGCTGGTGTAGAAGGTAAGTACATTGTTTTGTGGGGACGGTGGGGAGAAAGGGTCGTGCTCTGAGATCGGGTGCAGTAACCCAATCTCAACTCATTGCAACCTCTGCCTTGGGTTAAAGCCATCCTCCCACCTCATTCTCTCAAATAGCTGGGACTACAGGAGCATGCCATCATGCCCAGCTAATTTTTGTATTTTTGCAGAGACAGAGTTTAGTCATCGCGTCCAGCTGCTAAATGATTATTTAAATGATGTTTGTTTGCAATATATTTCTATGCTGGATATTTTCTGGTTGACTCTCCACATGCACTTGCCATCCTTCTCCATCCTGCTTTCTGTAGGGAAAGTTGGCTTATACGGACCCATCATTTGACAACCTAATTCCCTGGCTTCTGTTTGAGTTCAGCCAAGAGGAGACATTGTTTGAAACCCAGAAGGCCAAAGGACAATGGGGACAAGATGTAGTCTAGCTTCCTTCATGCTACGTTAACACAGGTTGTGTATGTTCCTCTATAAAAGGTCACAGCTCTGGTCTGATGACCTTCTCTACAGCTACCGCTGGGCTCTCAGGGCTCTGTTTACTGCTCCCGCCCCTGGTCCCTTCAGGCTTATGGGTTGTGCTTAGAGCTTCCTGATGTTACTAGCCCCTGAATATTCCTTGTTGATTTCCCTTAAATCAAAGTGGTTCCTATTCCCACTTCACTAAATAGTTTCTTTCAGTAAATTGTTTTGAATTATTCTACTTGAATGTGCCATCTGTTTCCTGCCAGGAACTTTGACAGATTTAGTATATTTTTCCTTGAGCAATTTTAAATATTTTGCAATATCAATTTTATAATACTAAAATGCTATCTATCATATGCATTTCAGAGAGGTCAGTGAATGTAAAAATGCACTACTTTTTTCTGTCCAACACTAAAATAAGGCACCTAACCCTGGCCACCAGGTTTTCTCTTCTGTATTTGCTCATGTTAACGTTCTTCAAAGGCCACGTATATTCAACAGCAGGACCTGAAACCTTTTATTTACCCAAAACACTGATGAGCTCATGCTGTCTCCTACCTTCCTTCATCCTGCCATATGTAACTCAAAAACAAAAGCAATGCTAGACATTCAACACGGATAAAACAACTCATTGTTTGGGGTATTTTTCCTAAAATAACTACTTTGATACTTTGAAAATTTACAAACAATTTCAAAATAAAATAATTGCCCGTCTGATTCATTGATGTCTTAAGCATGTGCTTTATTTTTCTTATTGGAAAATGCAGAACTGCTGTGTGACATGAAGGCCAACTTCCTCGTCATGGAATTAAGGATTCATGGTGAACTGCTTTCTGCCTACCTTTCCAAACTAGGTTCCCAACATTCCACCCTCCATGCTTGCACTTTAAACCCTATATTCATGCAGAGTTTGTAATGGGTATTAAATCTGTCCTTTTTGTTTGTTTGTTTGCTTTTTTTGTTTGTTTGTTTCTTTTTTTGAGACAGGGTTTTGCTTTGTCACCCAGGCTGGAGTACAGTAGGATGATCATAGCTCACTGTGGCCTGGAGCTCCAGGGCTCAAGCAATCTTCCCACTTCAGCCTCACAAGAAGTACTTGGGACTACAGGTGTGTGCCACCACACCAGGCTAATTATTTTATTTATTTTTTTTCAAGATGGGGTCTCTCTATGTTGCCATGGCTGATCTGGAACTCCTGGGTTCAAGCAATCCTTTCACCCAGCCTTCCAAAGTGCTGGGATTACAGGTGTGAGCCACTGATGAACAGGGCCTCAAAGTCTTTTTGAATGGTGACCCGTGGAGTTGTGTGATGGTATGACTCTGTTTCAGCCATTTTTCTGTACTCTGCTCTATTGTATCCACCCCAACCCTCTACCCTACACATCCCCATACACACATATACATACAATGCAAGTTCAAGTCCCCGATTTTGTTCATGCTTTCACATTATGTGGACTGCTCCACCTCCTCCCATACATGCACCCAGGCTATCTTCACAAGGCTAATACCTGTTATTCTTTAAGCCTCAACTCAGACAGCCCCCCACCAAGCAACCTTTCCTAAGCACTTCACCTTTTACTTGGCACCTCTGCAGGCCTCTAACAGTTTATTCCATACTGCTCTGTGATTATATTTTGATATTGCTCTTTTCTATTAGGCTATAAAGGTCTTAAGGGCAAAGACAATTTCTTTCTCACCTTCTTTGTCTTTGGCTTGATGAACTCAACTATTTTAAGTTCTTTACAGTATAGCCTTCCTGAAACTTGTAATGTAAGTGGTTAAAGTCATTCCTCAAAACTCTATGAAACTTTCAGACAGCTTTTAACACTCCTTCATGTGTCATTTTCACCACAGGTGTGTATCACTCCCAATCCCAACTTTCTGTAACAGAAAGCATCTTTTCGGATTTTCCCCTGCCCAGGTTGAGCTCCTGGCTTAAGACTTTCTCTTTCCTTATTAAAATTGCTTCTTTCTAGCAAGCTCTTCAACCCAACTATCTAGCGATTGATTTAATAAATTAGTCTACTACTTCCAAGAGGGTGTGGTAAATTATTTAAGGTAGTATACGGGCAAACTATTTTAATAGATATAATTAATTTTATTATTTTTATGATGTATATAACTAACACATGAAATGAATAGTTTAATAGTTATTATTGCTTATGAGAAGGCTGAAATTCAAAAACTAAGTTAGTTTAAAAAAAATGTTAAATAAGGATACAGGTAACACACAAATGTAACACCCAAAACAAGAAGGGAAATCCTCAGATGTAATAATGGTCAGTTCTATGTGACAATTTGTCAAGGCTGTTGCACCAGTGATTCAATCAAACACTAGTATAGGTGTTGCTGTGAAGGTGTTTTGTAAATATGAATAGAGTATATAATTATTTGTTTTTAAGTAAAGGAGACTATCATCTCTAATGTGGTTGACCCTGACTTTGTCCACTGAAAGTCCTTGAAAGCACAGGTGAGGTTTCCTTGACAAGGAAGAAATTCTTCCTGTGGACTGTAGCGTCAACTTCTGCCTAACTTCAAGTCTGCCCTTCCCAATGTTCTAGTCTGCGGATTTCAGACTTGTCACCAGCCTCCACAATCATAAAAGCCAATTCCTTGCACAGATAGATAAGATAGATAGATAGACAGATAGGTAGATAGATATCCTACCATTTCTTTTCCTCTGGTATAATCATTGAATGATATATCCAATGACTAAAGTTTTGCTTAAGGTTTTCCTGGTCTACAGTAACTGCATATTAAGTCTAACTTTCTGTAAATAATGCTTAGAATCAGAACTTGACTTTATTGTCAACTATTATTGTTGTAAATAAAAGTAAGACATTAGTATTCAAAGCTTGACAAGTGCCCTTACTCCCCTTTCCTGCTTTTACCCACTTTATTTGCATTGGCTTGTGGACATGAGGTCCCTGCCAAAATGTGTCAACTGGCATAGGAAGAGTAATTTATTTCAGCTAACATATATAACCTGACTCTGTAAAACGGTGCTGGTACTTGATAACCACATATGCTATCAAAATAGAGATGCAGCTTAGAATCCTAGGATCCTGGAGAATTCAAGCTCCACCAAGCTCTCATCAGAATAACTTGAAATGATATTTAAAATGGTGTTTCCTAGACCATCCATCTCAGTTCTACTACGCAAGACCCAGATATTTACGGGTTTCCCACATGATACTTACAATGATTTAGGAGTTCCCTAGTGGACCTGCAAAATGGTTCTGTCTTTACATTTTTAAAGTTTTAGGGTTCTGCAACATACTGTATTTGAGGAATCTCTATTATAGCTACAAGGACCGCAATATTTAGCATCCACTTATCTAGTCTGTGGTAGGTTGATTCAGTGACCCCAATTTTTTACTCCTCCCTATGTCACACGCTTGCCATAGTAAGTTCATAAATTAAGTATATATTCACACTCCTTGGTACTAAATACTCATGAGTGAAGCATATTTCCACACTCCTTGACTTAGGGATTGGTCATGTGACTTGCCTTAGCCAATGGCAGGTTGGCCAAAATTGACCAATGGGCCCTCAGTGTAAAACAAAGCCATCCCAGCCACTATGGCCTGAAGCTGAGCCACCCCAAACAACACACAGCTCTATGAGGACAAATGATGATTGTTTTAAGTTCCTGAGATTCAGAGGTGGTTTATTACATAGTGTTACTGCAGTGATCACTAAACGATACGTAAGCTAATTCCCTAATAGTATGGAGGAGGCAACTGATGAACTAAGAAGCAAAGTGACTCCTATGGAGCCTTAATCCAAAGGAAAAACTCAAAATTGTAGAACTTTCATGGCAGGCCAGAATAACACGTTGATAAAGAGGTTTTCGTCTCTGTTTTTGAGACGGAGTCTCACTCTGTCACCCAGGATGAAATGTAGTGGCACGATCTTTGCCTACTGCAACCTCTGCCTCCCGGGTTCAAGTGATTCTCCTGTCTTAGCCTCCTGAGTAGTTGGGATTACAGGCCTGTGCCACCATGACTGGTTAATTTTATTTTATTTTATTTTATTTGTATTTTTAGTACAGGTGGAGTTCCACCATGTTGGACAGGCTGGTCTTGAACTCCTGACCTCTGGTGATCTGCCTGCCTGGGCCTTCAGAAGTGCTGGGATTACAGATATGGGCCGCCACACCCAGCTGATAAAGAGGTTTTCGACATTCTTCCTTCCAACCACATAAAGTAGGCTAACATCTTCAGATTGATAGACCTTTGGAGTAGCAACATCTTTCCCATCCACAAAACATCACCGTGCTGCTCAGCCAAGGAAACAGCTGAAGTTCAGTGGCACCACCTTATGGTCTGTAAGATGGGAGCTTGGTGTCCTTCCACCTCCTCCAATGACCTCAGCTCAGTTACTTTCTAACAACCGCATACTAGCTGTTGGGTTAAAAACAAATACCATTAAGCCTTATTGCCTTGAGCAAGGCATCTTTTTTTGCCAACCATTAAGATTTATACATCCAAATGCCTTTATTTAATACCTCAAGAGAACATCTTGCCTATTGGACAATTACCCATGGTAGTTAATTTGACAGAAGGAAATTAGAGTAGAACTGTTTATTATAATCATGTCCAATTAGCACTCAGATTCAGAATTGCTCACTAAGACTCAAGAGTGCTTGAACTGGGTGATTGATTACAATGCTATGAAGAAACTACAAAAAGAATCTGAATGCCCTTGGGAAACTAAAGGGACATTTGTTAATGCCAGTACAAGTCACAGAGCCTGGAGCTTTATATTTCCACAGGGTTTCTTGGAAACTCTATTTTGCCAAATACCTTGAATTCAGGCCCAAGCATTCTCCCTGTTCACAGCCACATGGTGGATCCACTGCTGAAGGGAGATTAACACTGCAGTTTTCTTGCACAAGGCTCAGACCACACAATGCTAAAAAATAAAAAGATAAACATGATTCTAGGCACATTCCGTGCCTCATCTCCATGGCCCAGTTCCTGTTATCCATAAGTAGTTTTAAAATAGTCCACGTTTTTCAGTTCTGCAAAATCAACAGCACTGGAAAGTTGGCAGGTGTACTTGTTTAAACAAAGCTCCCAAGTTTTCTGCTGGCAGGTGTTTCCAGAGTTCTTGGAGCACAATTCTTTGGATAGGATATTTGCCAATATACATAGCAACATGAAATAAAAAAAGTGTTTTCCTTTGCCACAGTGGAGACACTGAAATGCCTTAGATGCAAAGCTGGATATTCAGTTCAGAGGCTTATTTGGCTGCAGGTCAAGAATAAACAATAATGAAATCCAGCATCTCTCCGCTCAGAACTCTGATGGGCTTCAGAGTGGAATGGGATCACTTATCAAACTGGCAACAGGCCCTCTCTGGCCATCGCTGTACAGTTTGACCCGATGAGTTTGGTTCTCCCTTCTTTGTCAATTCCTCTGTCTCCTCAATGTCTCATTCTCAAACTAATTTTGCTTGAAATTGTGGTGGGAGATGGTATGTTTGAAACTTAATATGATGAACACAGAACAGGTAAGATATTATTCTTCCCCCATTCATTCCTAGTCATTGATTTTAGTTATGTTTTTAAGTCCAGCTTTCCAAAACTGGAACCTGGGACTACTTTAAAAGCATATGACTAATTTCATAATCTGTTCCTTTGCAGTTGGATTGGTTCATAGTTGCTTCCCTCAGATTTATTCTCTGAGCCATTCAATTAAGTTCAACCTTGGTGCTGGAACCCCACAAGAGAGAAGTAATACCTTGTCTCTTATCCTGAACTGCAAAAAACTAAATAGAAGATTAAAAAAAAAAAAGCAAAGCAAGACTAAAGCCTGAGGAAGGGAAACATAATCAAAGCAGGGAAAGGTCTGGGGGAGAAGTTTTTAAAACTTAAAGGAAGTCAAGATGTTTCTGGCTTAGAAGGTACTTAATGGTCATTAAATTGTAACTTAGTGAAAATTAAGAGTTTTAAGTTCCGCCTACAAAAATGTAGAATACCAGGCAATACTAAAAGTCACTGTAAGTCTTTTTTTTAGTCACATGCTAATGGAAAATGTGTATTGAATTTAAGTTCTTTTGTTTTTGTATTAATTGGCCTCATCTTGGGGTTCAACTAATGCCTCTGACCGTATTATACCTTTCCTTCATTTCCCTCATAGTGTCTTGTCTTTAGTATTTTGGGAACTTCCTTATAAATTTCCAAGCAAAGATACTCTTATAGATGTTCTGGATTCAGAATGGGCCATTTCGGTAGAATCTAGATGTAGCTGAGGACCTTCTCTCAGAAAATTCATCTGTTTTGGGGGGGGGGGAAGCCCGGGTGCAGTGGCTCATGTCTGTAACCCCAGCACTTTAGGAGGCCAAGGTGGGCAGATCACTTGAGGTCAGGAGTTCAAGACCAGTCTGGCCAACATGGTGAAACCCTATCTCTACTAAAAATACAAAAATTGACCGGGTATGGTGGCACACACCTGTAGTCCCAGCTACTTGAAAGGCTGAGGCAGGAGAGTTGAACCCGGAAGTCGGAGGTTGCAATGAGCTGAGATCACTCCACTACAATCCAGCCTGGGTAATAGAGCAAGACTCTGTCAAAAACAAACGAACAACAACAACAAAAAAAACTAGTCATTCAATTGTCAGAGAGAAAACTAATTTTTTTCTTCAGTTTTACTTTAGAACTGTGGCTACGTAAAGAAATCACATTGTTCAGATTCTGAGTTTTTTACTCCAGGAAGACATCTGAGGAAGTAACAGTGATTAATAATATAAAATTTGATCAGATAGACCTGAGTTTAAATTCCTGCTTTTCACCTATTTGTAGGGTGTTTTAAAAAATAAGGCTGTCAATTCAGTAATGGTGTTGCCTCTCCTAGCTGTGATAATTAGATTCATTTATTAAAATCTCTGGGCTTTGGTTCCTCAGTGATAAAATAGGCAAGATGAGTAGATATGATTGGAATAATTAAATGAAGTAGTATAGTAAAGAGCAGAGTCCATAAAGGCAATTTGATTAGAGAAGCCACAAAAATTTGACTGCAACTTTAAGATCACCATACTTTTTAACTTTCACGTGTTTTCTTCCCTGAGTATTAAATATCTATTGTAGGGAAATTAGAAAATATAGAGAAGTAAAAATAATGAGAATTATTTAATCACTTGTAGAATCACTTGCCAGAAAGAATTATTGAGAATTTGATCAAATTCTATCAAACTTAATCACAAAAAATCAAAGTGACATCAGATTGTCCCTGAAATGTTTAATTTTCACCTTTTAGAGTATCTGCCTGATCTCTTCTATGAAAGCGAGTAAAGAAAAGTCACAAGAAATTGATTTCTAGGAGGTAAACCAGGAGAAAGAATCCTGAGAAAATTTGAGAGGAAATGAACTTATTGTTTGTTTGTTTTCACAAAGGAAGAAATGTTGTGAATTCAAGACAGAGTATTGTTTCCTGCCAGAGCTTTTCTGGAAAAGGCAATAGTGCTAAGGCAGGGTTTCTCTCAGAAATACAGCGAGCCCTGAAGGATTTCCATTGGGTAGGTTTCAATAAAAATGATGAATCAATATTGTTTTCATTGTTAGCTCCCAGTGACTGAATGACTGAATTGGAAAGGACTGAGACAGCAATAACTTTATTTTTCAAAAGTTGCTTCCCTTTTCCCTTCGTTAGGATAATTGGTAAAAGCTTTTTGGCTCTTTCTGTGGTCTCTATTACCAAAAGATCTGAACAATTATTTTTGAAAATTTACCCCTAAAATCTATTTGATAGTAATGTTTTAATGTAATATCTAACCTATTGCTTCATCATATTTGGAATGTTAACAGCATAGCTAAAATTTTTTGAGTGTTCTGTTTATGCATACGTTCTCCAAACTCCATTTTAAAGATAACGAAACTGAAGAGCTTAGAGGTATTAAGTAAATTGCCCAAGATCACATATGGAGTGTCAAACTGGAGCTTAAGTACATGCAGATCCACCACAGTCCAAAAAGCATCCCCTGTTGACCACAGCACATTATGCCTTATTGTGTTCTTATGCAATATGCATTCTTACATATGTGGAGATGAAGGCAGGGAGGGAGAACTCATATTTATTAAGCACCCACTAAAGGTCAGGCACTCACATATGTGCTATGTGCTGATGCTTTAAATATTTAATCCCTTCCAACAGGACTGTAGATAGTATTATTCTCATCATCCAGTTAGAGAAGCTGAGGCTCAATAAGCTAAACAATTTGACTAATTTAATCTATTAAGTATCAGAGTTAGGATACCAGCTCAAATCTAAAACCTTTCTACTGAACTTGGAGAATAAGGAAAAGGTTCTGAACTTCTCTTCCCCAATTTCACAGCCATAGTGAGATTTATTTTTAACTCTGTTCAATTTGCTAATGTTTGAGGTATCACACTCTTTGGGTAAGGATGATCATTTATAATTTTGGATTCCAGTTAAATCCCCAAAACTTATTCCAGACTATACATTGGAGTAAAAAGAGGTTTATGCAGTGACAGTTAAACTATGTTTCTCTCTGCTCTTTTGAGACATAGAGCCCTCTTTACATTCCTTCCGTGGAGTTTGGCACGTGTCTAAGTTGTTGTGATAAGCATGCTGCAAATTATCTTCTTGTGACACTGGATGTCTGTCATTTTCCTCCTTTCACTCTACCTCACTGCGATGGTGTTTTTGGCTCCTTATACTACAACTACAAAGAGAGGCTGCTAATATATCTTCAGTGCCCAGAATATAGTCCTTCATTGCTATTGCTCCTGAAATCACCAACATCGTCTCCTAAGACTCCAGTACTACCTCCTGTCTCTGCCCAAGTTTCCAATGCTAATGCTGCTGACATATTGAGGTCCCAAAGCCCAGTAAAGCAATTAGTAGGAAAAAAAAATGGAAAACAAACTTTTTTTGCTTATTCATATTGCACGTCCATTGGGCCTGGGCCAGAAAACCAACAGAGTGATAGGCCCGAGGTCTATTCAGAGTCCCAGCTCTGTTCAACACCAGCCCACTGTTCTTGAACCAGGTTGTGGCTGTTTGTCTTCACTTACCATGTGATCTTTCTCAAGAGGCTCCTTATTCTTTCTTGTAAAGACTGGCTACGGCTATATAAAAACCTAAGAATAATCTCAGGTTTGGTTCCACCTGGACTCTTTACTATATACATATGTATATATGTGGAAATGAGGTCAAGGGAATGTACAGGTTTGTTCAGTGTTAACAAGCTTATTGCTGGCATAGATACAGTAAGTATTTGGGTATTCTAACTCCTAATTCAGAAAAGTATTATTTCCTTCATTCATATATTCATTCAATATGTGTTGAAGGCTGGTTTTGTGCCAGCCACTGTAAGAGGTAATGTACATGACACACGCTATCCCTTTAGAGCTCATAATCTACTGGTGTGATAAGTCCATTGCAGGGTTAAACTCAAGATCCAATGGAGTTAATAGGAGAGATTTCTAATGTAGGAAAGACTTCTAAGATGAGATGATCTTTAAGCTGAGCCTGCAGGCCAAGAAGTTAGTGAGGCTGAGGAAGAAAGCTGGTTTGTGGTCAGTGGGAAGTGAGGCTTGGGAAGGGTAGGCATTTCTGATTCAGTTAGTCAAGAAGGCAGCTGAACTCCAGGCTTTCTTGCCGATAAGTTTACATTTTCCCTGGTCAAGCACCTGAGTTCCCCTAAATTACTTCAGAAGTTTAATGACTATTCCATTTTCTTTTTCTTGATAATAATATGGAACTTTAAAAACAGCAACTTCATTGCATAGAAGTTTCTTTGTGAATTTATTAGAATGAGGGAAAGAGGACAGGAGTTTAGTTCATGAGAAGGGTAGGGTCAGAAGCAAGATTGTGACTTTAAATAAGTTAGGTTAAACCAATATAAAATAACCCTCAGGAGTATATCAAGGTTTCATGGAGCCTGAAATTTATATAGTATTGCATGGCTCTCTTTGAAAAAAATAATGTAGCGGGACACAGTGGCTCATGCCCATAATCCCAGCACTTTCGGAGGCTGAGGCAGGTGGACCACTTGAGGTCAGGAGTTCAAGACCAGCCTGGCCAATGTGGCGAAACCCTGTCTGTACTAAAAATACAAAAAAATAGCTGGGTGTGGCAGCAGATGCCTGTAATCCCAGCTACTCAAGAGGCTGAGGCAGGAGAATCGTTTGAACCCAGTAGGCAGAGATTGAAGTGAGCCGAGATTATGCCACTGCACTCCAGCCTGGGCAAGAGAGCGAGACCCTGTCAAAAAAGAAAAGAAAAGAGAGAGAGAGAGAAGGAAGGAAGGAAGGAAGGAAGGAAAGAAAGAAAGAAAGAAAGAAAGAAAGAAAGAAAGAAAGAAAGAAAGAAAGAAAGAAAGAAAGAAAAGA
>NW_012119154.1:3077462-3093531 GCF_000951035.1 Colobus angolensis palliatus
GAAAGAAAGAAAGAAAGAAAGAAAGAAAGAAAGAAAGAAAGAAAGAAAGAAAGAAAGAAAGAAAGAAAAGAAACAGAAAGAAAGAAAAACTACAAAAATAAATCTTACTTTTGTAAATTTGTCAAGTATATGACTATGAGAACACATGGCGATTTTGGAGAGATTTTATCAAAGTGAAGAGTCTTAATGCTTAAGCCTCATTAGCAGCGTGGTAAACACCCCTGTAAGACATGTTTCAGAGAGAGTGCTGTCAACAGTGATAAAATCCCTCAAACCAAAGACTGAAAGTACTTGCACTCATGTATGAGTGGTCTCTGGTAATTCGGAGAAGAAAAAGGGAAAAGAGGAAAGTAAAGATTTGTTTTTCTGGGGGGGTGGGAGGGTTGTGTGTGTTTTTACTTACAACTGTAGTCTACTAAGGGGGATTTTTTTCACGGTTATTTATAATAGACTCTGTGTTCTAGGAAGATTTCAACACCTTTTTAGCAAACAATGTTCACATAAACCTGAAATGAAGAGCCAAAGAGGACGTGGTCTTTCAGCGCCTCCAGCTAAAAAATGCTGCAGAGGAACTTCCTGTATTAAGGTAAATGAACAAATAAATCTTCCTGTGGAGACACAAGTTTTCTGATTTTATTTGCAGCACAGTTATTCAAGTATGGACTGGGAACAGGAATGGGAGGGAGGGGGGAGCAAAAGAGGGAAGATATAAAAGCGTTGTACTTTTGAACTGGCTCTCCAGAAATAAAGAAAAAACCTTGATATGTATGTTGATTTCTGTGGTGTCCATACCGTCACTATGGCTCACTTCAATCTTCTGATTTGATCTACTAACAAGGTGTTGCGAAGACATGGGCAAAATCAATTCTTGTAGGTCAGTGAGATCCACTCCAGAAGACAAATCCCTGGATGTAAACTTTCTTTGGTCTGACTGATGCTTCCTTGTGGAGGTACCAGAACAGACCTTTGGCTTAAAATGCATCTCAAATGTGAAATCAGGTTCTTTTCTTTGCTTGAAGCACCGGCAATAATATGCAGAGATTGGATTTCAGGTCCCACATACTCTTGAGTTAATTTTGCTGGATTAAAGGGTGTGCAGGCCCTTCTGAGTTAGGGCTGGCTTGGGTTTTGTGAACTCCAGGTGAGATTCTGGCATCTTCCTCATCAAGTTCTGTATTAACAGCTGCCACCTTCAGAAGACTGGTAGAGGTTCAAGGTTAGGGAAAAGCACAGAAATTACAAAAACTGACACCTTTTATCAAGGGCTACTTAAAAATATTGTCTGTTTTTGAAAAAATGTGGGTAAAGAAATGTTGTCAACAAAAGTTTGGTGGGTACGTATCATCTATTTATGTATTAACAGCACGTGTAACTTGCAGCATAAATATTTTAAATAAATTGATATACACAATTCTTCCCTCCTTCCCTCCTTTCTTCCCTCCCTCCTTCCCTTCCTTTCCTCTCTCTCTCCTTGCTTCCTTCCTTCCTTTCTTCCTTCTTTCCTCCCCTCTCTCTCTCTCTCTCCTTCCTTCCTTCCTTCCCCCTCTCTCTCTCTCCTTCCTTCCTTCCCTCCTTCCTTCCTGTTGAGTAGTTATAAGGTTCTAGGCATGTAACTTAATGTACGCTTACTCTAGTAAAGCAATTAATAAGACAAAACTTGTACATTGAAGGAGCTCATAGTCAGGAAGAAGGAGACAGTTGCGTAAACACCTACCTGAAGGATGTTTCAGGGATTGAGATAAGAAGCTAAGCTGGGTAGCAAGCAAAAGCATGAAAGCAGGACTGTTAATTCTGGCTGGGTGAAGGGCCAAGGTGGAGATCAAGGCTGAATTTGTAAAGTCATAACAGAGGAATTTAAAAGGTGAGAAGCCTGATAATCAAGGGTATGGGACATGTAGGCAGTGTGAGAAGGGGTGGGTGGAAACTTACTGACTGGTCAAGGCACTGCAAGAATTTTAACCTGTTTGGAAATATGCAGACAAGAACTGGAAAGGGCAGTCTGTGCATGAAGATTCCAGGAGAAGCCTGATGATGGAAAATCTTAAAATCACATCAAGGTTTATTTTATAGTGCTACCATTTTGGGGTTTTTAACTGGGGAATGATACGAACATTTCCAGGGTTGTTGCTCTGTTTTGTTTTTAAGGATCAGTACAAACTAGCTGCATGAAGAATGGATGACAGAATAAGAAGCTATGGCAATAATGACAGTTAGAATATATCAGTGGGCATGGAAGAGGCTGTTGACCTGGGGAGAGTACCAATAAAGATGGCCTATGCAGGAGAAAGAACTCAGGGATTTTTTTTTTTTTTTTTTATTATTGTACTTTAAGTTCTAGGGTACATGTGCATAACATGCAGGTTTGTTACATATGTATACTTGTGCCATGTTGGTGTGCTGCACCCATCAACTCGTCAGCACCCATCAATTCATCATTTATATCAGGTATAACTCCCCAATGCAATCCCTCCCCCCTCCCCCCTCTCATGATAGGCCCCAGTGTGTGATGTTCCCCTTCCCGAGTCCAAGTGATCTCATTGTTCAGTTCCCACCTATGAGTGAGAACATGCGGTGTTTGGTTTTCTGTTCTTGTGATAGTTTGCTAAGAATGATGGTTTCCAGCTGCATCCATGTCCCTACAAAGGACGCAAACTCATCCTTTTTTATGGCTGCATAGTATTCCATGGTGTATATGTGCCACATTTTCTTAATCCAGTCTGTCACAGATGGACATGTGGGTTGATTCCAAGTCTTTGCTATTGTGAATAGTGCCGCAATAAACATACATGTGCATGTGTCTTTGTAGTAGAATAATTTATAATCCTTTGGGTATATACCCAGTAGTGGGATGGCTGGGTCATATGGTACATCTAGTTCTAGATCCTTGAGGAATCGCCATACTGTTTTCCATAAGAACTCAGGGATTTTATAAAGTTAGAATTGTCAGGACTTTGTCATCATTTCAGGCAGGGTGACGGAATGGTTTAAGTGGCCTCCAAGGTATTTTGTTGGGGGCGAGAGGTACAGAGGGGTCTTACTGAATGGTGATGAAAAAGGGACACAAGTGAAGGATCAACACTGGAGAAAAGATAACTAAACCCTGGGAAGCTTAAGGAACAAAATGTAACAAAACAACAGGGATTGTTTTATAAAATACTTTGAGATATCCAGGATCAAAGATATGATAAAAACTAACATCGTGTATTCTTGCAGTAACTTTTAATTTACAAAAACACTCACATACGTTATCTCACTTGACTCTGACCCTTATGCACTATGTAAGAAGGGCAGGACAAGCACCAGAAACCCAGGGTTACAAAATGTAGTGATTGGATCTCAGAGGGATTGCAAGGCATGCTCAAAATCCCACAACTGCGCTGAAATAGGACAAAGAGAAATATGTTCACTCAGTGCTTAGAACTCGGAGGGATCGTGAGGCATGCTCAAAATCCCACAACTGCACTGAAATAGGACAAAGAGAAATATGTTTGCTCAGTCCTAGGTGCAATGCTCATGACAAGAATGGGAGGACAGACTGAACCCCTTTAGAGGTTGATTCCCTGTTGGAATATTTCTGCCTTTGGCACTGGATACGATACCTCCAGTATCTGGCTTTGTTGAGTAGTTTCTTGATGAGATCCCCAATCATATCAGTGGAGACCCGTGGGTCTTATATGTGTTGCCTAAAGTTATGTCCAAACTGTTGAGGCCTTGACGTTCCTGGAGCTTGAATGACCCATCACCTTGGAGGGTTCTGAAGTACTGATCATCTCACTGGTCATCCTAAAACCTGAAACTGAAGACAGGGAGGCAAAAATATACTGTCATCTTTTCCTTTCTGTGAAAAACAGAAAGAAAAACACAGTAAACCTGCCATTTCCCTCAGGTCAAGTGACAGGCACTGACCCTTGAATTTTCCATTCAGAGAACTCCAAAGTAAACACAGAATCACGTAAGCCTGAAGAAAAGAAGCCAAATTGGGAACATCACACTTCCTCTCTCCTAGAGAAGAACAGTTTTTCCTATTACTCTAAGTAGGACACTGGAAGAGAAAACAAAGTCCCTTAAAAATCAATTATAAATTAAAGAATTTGGAATGTAATACACTTTGCACGTACTCAGATGATGGCATGCAGTTGAAAAATCTGTTTAAGTGTTAGCTTAGCCTTTGTAAACTCTACCAAACAACCTACATCTTCCTATCATTTGCTCATTTGTTATAACTGAAAGAAATATCTCCTTAAATATTAAAGCTGATGGAGAAAAATGTACCATGCTTCTTCTCTCATCTCAGACATGAGAAAAATTACTCTCAGACTTATTTGCACAGTAAGTTTACCCTTAGAAGTACCATCTCTTCGGTTTTGAACTTAAGTTAAAAGTGATGGAGTTCAGTAAAATTATCAATAGGATTAGACACGTCTCAACCCCATTCTTCCTTATTAAAATGCATTTTTCTCCCCTTGGTGACCAGGACAACATGCTCTGCTGTGATTCTTCCTATCCCCTTCCCAGAATTCTTCATTAGGTCCTTCTTTTTGTGTTATCAGTCTCAAATCTCAGAACTCAATCTTTACCTCCTCTCTTACTCATATACCTAACAATTTTATCCAATTTTATCCAATCTATCCTTTAACTCTCATCTCTAGCCTGACTACTCCCAAAATTATAGCACTAGTCCTAAATCTAGTGCTGTAAAATCTATACTGGTACAACCAACAGCTAACAACACCTCTACTTAAATATCTAATAGCCATGTCCAGGCCGGACTCTTGCCTTACTGCTATCCCCAAACCTACTCCACCCACATCCCTCCCACCTCAGCAAGTGGCATCATCATTCTTCCAGTTTTTTAAGATAAAATCCTAACAATCATCCTTGATTCATCTATTTCTCTAATATCCCACATCCAATCCATTAGCAAACTCTCTGCTCTACCTTCCCAATACATTTCAAAGCCAATTGCTTCTCATAATCTTTATTATTTCTCACATGGATTGCTGCAATCACCTGCTAACTTGTTTCCCCGCTTCTCTTAGCTCTCTTCTCTTCCCACCCAACAAAGCTGTCTTTTTAGAGTTTAAATCAGATTATGTGATTCCTCTCAGAATAAAATTTAAATACCATATCAGGTCCTCCAAAGTTCTACATGATCTAGTTCCTGTCTTCTTCTCTGCTCTTACCGCCTAATATTCTGTGCTTTGCTTGCTCTGCTGCAAATACATTCATTTTCTTTGGATTCCCTGAACATCCAAGCACTTCCCACTTCAGTGCCTTTGCACATGTTATTCCTCTCCCTGGAATGCTCTTCCTGCAGTTCTTTACACAGCTTAATTTTTAACATCGCTCAAGTTTTGGCTTAAATGTTACTTCTTCAAGAAAGGTCCCTTTCCTCACTCCCCCAGCCTTTTTGCTATCTGCTACATTTTTATTGAAAACATTAATTATTACTACAAAAATTATATGTATCAATTCCTCTTAGTTTACTATTTTTCACCCCAGCTTCCATAAATCTAAGTTAACAGGGCCTATGTCTCTTTTTGTATTAAGTATATATCCTCAATGCCTGAAAGAGTACCTGGCACATAGTAGGCACCATATAAGCACGTCATGACTTGATGAATAAGTTAAATAAATGTGTCTGTAAGATTCAATATCCCTGGTAAACATTGTTTTTTTTTCACTTCTAACTTGCATCAAATGAACAATACGTGTGAGGCTAAAATATGTAAATTAATGATCTCAACATTTACAACAACCTGAGAACTAACATCATACATCTAGAGAAAATAACTCTTCCAAACATTGGCTGGGTGGCATAAATATCAAATACACTACTGCTGTCAATATTAGCAAGACAATAGCGGAACAACTTTCTCCAGAATATTCTGATAAGTCAGATAGTGTACTGGCATTACCTGAGTCTTTTAGGTGAATCCCTGTATCTTCTCACTCAATAAAGGGCAATTGAGTGACCACTATATGCCAAACACTGTGATAGATACAAAGACACGTGGATGAAAAGACAAGCAGAATCTTGCCCTCAGGCCACCAGCAGGGAGGCCAGATATTAAACAAATAATTATCAAGAGGCAGAAAAATGCTAGAACCATGGAATATTAGAGGAAACCATTACATTCACATTTATAGACAGGAAAATGCAACTTATAGAGAAAACATGGCTAACTCCTGGAACACCACTGGTTCATGGTAGTATTAAGGCTTGAATCTTAATTTCTTCTTCATCAATTTTTTGCTCTAATTAAGATGACATACGTCCTGATTTGCCTAGGACAGTATTGGCTTAGTACTTGTCCTAATTATTAAAATATCCCCTTGTTCACTCTCAAATGAGTCCTGGTTCAGATAATATGGCATCCTAACTCACATTGGCTCTACTAGATCAGAACTCATAAAAATCAAAGGGCCTGCCACACCCATTGGTTTGACTAGAAAACTAGTCTTTTACTCTTTTATGAAAATTGCCATAATTGACCTTATTATATTCTAATAGCAGTTATTTAAGCTAGAGATCACGTCACTGATGAGGTGAAATAATACTGTGCGATCAGATTTTAATTGGGTGGGGATTAATTGATCCTTTTTCCAGGAGTTCTGAGCTCGAGGTCCACATAGAGAAGCAGAAGCAGTCACAGTAAAATCAGGAAGTGATGAGAATGGCAGGGGCAGTAAAGTACAGACTGCAAATGGAAACACTTCCAAGGGGCAAAATGACTGGGTCACTAAGGCTGCTCTATCATGATCATCAAAGAACAAGATTTTATTACCCTTTGAAACTTACGGCTCAATTACTAAGTTTTTTTTTGCTTTCCTTATTTCCCTGTTTCTGACAAGCTATAAATACATGGTCATATTTATAGTATATGTGTACTCTCTCTTTCAATGTCTCTCTATATTATGCATATTGAGTCCCATTCAGACCTCTATATATTATATTACAGAATTCAGGACACATGCCACCTTACCCACAGCATAGGTTAAGGAATAGCCTTTATTGGGAAAATTTACACAAGTTAATGTCTGCTTGGGTCCACTTAATCCTCACATCATCCTATGGAAGGCTTGCCTAGACTAGGGCACTGCTGCTCTTGAAGGGCAGGACTGCATTTCAGTACAAAGGTCTCTTCCACTTGCATGTGGAGACCTGTACATAGTTTGGTCCATAGAGAACACATAGGCTGCTTAAAGCCAACCATTCTGGATTTCGGATGGCAGCTGCTGTCTGGGAATGTTGGCTGCCCTGCACCTGGAGCCCTTAGGGTCAATGGGACATTGCATTCCACCCTGGCAGAGGAGAAAGTCCCTGGTCCCATAGGAATGTGAGCATGGGCTTAGCTCAAGCCCTCCCTCAGAGGGCCAGCTCAGGGGGTGGTAGACACAGCTGGCTTATTACCCACATAATGCACAGTGTCCGTCCATGGATTACTCATCTGTTCATTGGAATGGATGCTGGCTAAGTGCCTGCTCTGATTTTCTACCTATAAAATGTCATATATATATATATATATACACACACACACACACACACACACACACACACACATACATACATATATGTATACGTAGGCAGGTACAGATTTATATAGATATGTAATATTTTTTAAAGGAACAGGGTCTTGCTATGCTACCCAGGCTGGTCTCAAATTCCTGGGTTCAAGCCATTCTCCTTTTTCCTGAGCAGCTGGAATTACAGATATGTACCACCATGCCCAGTTTCTATATAAATATTGATTATAACTTATCAGCTCTGGTCATATCATATATAGGCTATGTAAACATATAATTTACATATATGTACACTTTGCATATGTATGGATGTATTTAAGCCACTAAATCAAATGGAAAGTGAAAATAAATTTCATTAGAAAATCATGAAATAGTTTTGATCACACCATGAAGTTTCACGGTATGAATTTGGTGTCCACTAGACATGCAGTCTTCTCCCCCACACACGTTTCTTTTCCTATTGTCTTTCTTTAGAGGTGGGCTACATCGACAATATGGAATCTGATATATCACTGAAAATTTAACCTTGATATGTAGCTTGATGGTTCAACTGCTTTCTGTATTGTCATGAAAAGAAATAACTCCATGGTAATGAACTGTTTTGAGTGGTTGTCATTATTTCACTATACAAGAACTTTTGATAATATTGTTTTTCCAATTTTTTCAACTTAAAGGAATTTAAAACATTACTGATACCATTAAAGTCCTTTTCCAACTCCCTTTCAAGTTTCATTTCCAAACTTCCATTTTTGAAGCAACTACTATCATGAATTTAGCATTTACCTTTGCAGTGTATTTTTAAATATTTTTCTTACATATCTATTTACCCAATCACAATATGAAGTAAATTGCTGTGCTATTAAAATTTACATAAATGACATCATATTATATGTATCAATCTAAAATTTTCTTTTTTTATTCACCTTTTAAAACTCAGATTGTATATTATACATATTTCTGATACTGTGATATATAATAAGAAACATACATTTGGGGCTTCATTTCTGTTGTCTAGCACACAGCTCCTAGAAACCTTTGATTCTCGGAGACAATAAATTTCTAATGAGGTGACTGGTGGCTGGAGGCTCCTGGACAGCCTCAGTATGGGGCCTGGTTGGGAGGGTTGGGGATCAACCCTGTGAATGAAGGTTAGAATTATAGCTCTACCCACTCCCCAACCTCTGGGGAGATAAGAGGGACTGAAAGTTAAGGTGAGAACCAACAATCAATGATGTAATTAACTGTGTCTACATAAAGAGCCTCCATAAAAACCCAAAGGACAGAGTTTGGAGAGCTTCTGGGTTGCTGAACACATGGAGACACTGGGAAGGAGCTGTGCCTGGAGAGGGCATGGAAGCTCCCCTTCCCTTCCCGCATGCTTTGCGCTGTGTACTTCATCTGACTGTTCATCTGCATCCTGTATAATAGTGCTTATGATCAACCTGAAAGCAGAAGTAAGTATTTCCCTGAATTTCGTGAGCTGTTCTAGTAAATGATAGAACTCAAGGAGGCAATGAGAACCTCCAATTTGTAGCTAAGTGAGAGCAGAAGTATGGGTAAACTGAAAACTTACTTCTTGCAACTAGCATCTGAAGTGGAGGGCGATCTTGTAGGACTGAGCCCTTAGCCTGTGGGGGCCTGTGCTAACGCCTGTTAGTGTGAGAATTGAATGGAACTGTAGGACAGCCAGTTGGTGTCGGCTGGAGAGTTGATGTGTAGGGAAAAAAAATCCCACACATCTAGTGTCAGAGTGAAGTATTGAAGAGTGAGTGTGAGTATAGAGAAAAATAGTTTATATTTCCTATAAAATAATACATTAGTAAAGTTAAAGAAAATCAATGACATGGCTGCCCATGTGCTCACAATTTGACAATCCTTTATAAAGGATATATGTGCTATCTCATTCCTTTCCCTGGATGTAACTATGATCCTGAATTTTATACTAAAAATTCTCCCAATTTTCTTAAAACTTGTATCACATATGACTGAATTTCTACAAATACATTAATTACTTCTGCTTGGGGCTTTTGTACTTTATAGAAATGAAATCATGAAGGATGCATTCTTCACTTCTGCTTTTCTTTTCAACATTTTATTTTAGAGATTGGTTAATGCTGATACACATAGCTATAATTCACTGATTTCTAATAATATGATGGGAAAAACTATCCATGTTGATATATAGAGTTAATTCATAACAAATTGCATGCGTTCACTACAATGTGAGAATGTTTGTCTTTTAACAGGAAAGTTGATTCATTTATATTTGCTATTTTCACTGATTCTAAAGTGTGGTAACAGACTAAAATATTTTGGAATAAATCTCCCAATACAAAATATCTATAAATAGTTTACTATATAACAAATATCTGTAAAGCAAGGGTTATACAAATGAGGGAATCACAAATGAGTGCCTTGTAACATTCTTGAGTCCCAGTTACTCATAAGTGCCTGTTTTTTCAACCACAGCCCATAGAAGTTGAGCCACTTCCAGGCTATGTCCTTGGTTTATGGGCAGATTTTTCTAATCTCAGTTCATTGGTACTTTCAAAATTACTTCCTAATTACAGTGCATTCACTTCTGTCCCTATGAAAATATTGGAAAAGCATCCTATATATGCATATGGGCTGCAATTCTTCAACTCTATCTCTCACAATCTACCTTTGAGTTCTCTCTTCAGTTTCAGTATCTGGAGATTTCCCATTCTTTGTTTTGATTACGTAGTTGAAATATTACATACACAAACACACACACCCGGAAAATACTTATTTAGCATTTCTTGTTTTGAGACGGAGTTTTGTTCTTGTCTTGTTGCTCAGGCTGGAGCACAGTGGCATGATCTCAGCTCACCCCAACCTCCGCCTCCCAGGTTCAAGCCATTCTCCTGCCTCAACCTTTCGAGTAGCTGGGATTACAGGCGTGTGCCACCACGCCCAGCTAATTTTGTATTTTTAGTAGAGACGAGGTTTCTCCATGTTGGTCAGGCTGGTCCCAAACTCCCAACTTCAGGTGATCTGCCCGCCTCAGCCTCCCAAAGTACTAGAATTATAGGCATGAGCCACCATGCCCGGCCAGCATTTCTATCTATTCAAAGTAAAATAAGGAGCCTTTCACATTTGCCCAGTCTGCTGTCATTGTAAGATATTTGATGTGATCTTTTCAGAAACCAGGTTGTATAAAGTATATAATGCTACTATCAATATGCAATTAAACCATTTTGTTGTAACATTTTAAATTTAAAAAATTACATACAATTGGCCTATAGATGAGCAAAAATATTTTCAAGACTTGAAATACATATTCAATATAAAATATATGTATTATATCCCAATATATATAAATTGAAAATAATGTATGTGATATGCAATATATTACTTATACATATGTAATCTGTTACATATTATCTATAAGATAAAATTTTTCAAATAAACACAAATACTATTAGAGCTGATTTTTGTGCATCATAGCAATGTTTACATTTTTATTCCCCTAAAAGACCCCCAAAGACTGAAGGGGTACATTCTTCTATCAATGTCTAAACACTGCAGAAAAAATATAAAGCCAAAATTGTTTTTCCTCTTCAATAAATTATTTCTGGAATAAGAATTAGATTTTTTAAAAAATAGTTTATAAATTAGTAAATTTAAATTAAATTTTTTATTTTTTTTATTTCGATTTTGTTTTTGTAACTTTACCTCCAGGCTGAATCATTCACATCAGAACAGTCACTTGATTTTCAGTAGAGAATCAACAAGTATTTATGATACAGATGTTATTCACATTGTCCTCAAGTGACCATCAAACTTGCTTTTATTCCTTAATGGAAAAGTATTATGAAACATAGAAAAAAGTTCTTGGCATGGCATGATACAAGCAGGAATGCTAAAAGATATTTCTTTTCAAAAATATCTCTCCTTTTTAGATCTCAACCTTAAAGTTTTATTATTGCAAATTCAAGGCTGTTGGTGAAAGTTTTCTGAAACCATCATTTCTAAAAGTTTAAACATTATTAACCCACAATTAACATTAGTATTGTAAAGTGAATTCAAACACAATACTTTTCAAAATATATTATTCCTCAGTATGCTAGTATCAATGTACTTAAAAAGTGTTTTGGTTCCTCAAAAAATTAAACATGGAAATATCATCTAATCCAGTAATTCTACTAGGTATATACCAAAAAGAAATGAAAATTGGTATTCAAACAAAACATATACACAAATGTTCATAATACCATTATTCAAAATAGCCAAAAGGTATCCATTAACTGCCTACATCTAACAACAAATGAATGGATATCAAATGCGGTATGTTCATACAATAGAATATCACTCAGCTGTAAAAAGGAATGAACTACTGATACACGCTACAACATGACTGAACCACAAAAAAAATTATGCTAAGTGAAAGAATTCAGACACAAAAGGTCACATGTTATGTTAAATTATTCCCTTTGTATAAAATATTGAGATTAGGTAAATCTATAAAGACAGCAGATAATGGTTGCACAGGCTTGAGGGAGGTGCAATGGGAAGTAAAGACTTAATGGACACAAAGTTCCCTTTTGAGGTGATGAAAATGTTGCGGAACTAGGTGGAGGGGTGGTTATATAGCATTGTAAATGTAATAAATGTCACTGAGTTGTACACCTTAAAATGGTTAACTATGTTGTGTAAATTTTACATCAATAAAAAAGGAAAAAAGGAGGGTTCTATAATGTGTAATTTGGAGATTCACAATTCACACTAGCATTTTACAGACTCTGAGAACTCCTACAGTACCTTACACATTTAAGTCATATTTCTCAAATGCATTGGATTACAAAAACCTCCGTATTCTGTGTATATGCATGTGTGCATATATGCCTGCACACACTCCTGCACACATTTGCACATGTGTTTGCTTAACAACTACCTCATATGCCTCATCTTTAAGGCTTAGCAGAGCTGTTTTGGGTCAGAATCACAAAAAGAGATAACAAAATACAGAGCAAATAAATCCTTTAAGATCAGTGAGGAAGAGGCCAGGTGCAGTGGTGGCTCACACCTGTAATCCCAGCACTTTGGGAGGCTGAGATAGGTGGATCACCTGAGGTCAGGACTTCGAGACCAGCCTGACCAACATGGCAAAACCCTGTCTCTACCTAAAATACAAAAAAAATTTTTTTTCTACCAAAAATTAAGAATATATATATTTTTTAATTTTCTACCAAAAATACATAGCCAGGCATGGTGGCACATGTCTGTAATCCCAGCCACCCAGGAGGTTGAGGTAGGAGAATCCCTTGAAACTGGCAGTTGAAGGTTGTAGCAAGTTGAGATCGCTCCACTGCACTCCAACCTAGGCAACACTGTGAGACTCTGTCTCAAAAAAAAAATCAATAAGGAAGTAAAAAGGTGTCCACACTAAGAAGCCCTTAAATATCAAGAACAGAGCTGAAGGAAAATAAAAGACAGATACAGAAAAGAAAGGTGGGTGAATAATTAAAATCAAATTGCAAAGGAACATAGGTAGCATCAGTGAGGTGAAGATCAGGAGATTTGTATCCACGTCTCCGGTCAGATTGTCTAGGACGTGGACTCTTGTGAGCAGGAAGTCGAGGGAGAATCCTCTGGGTATGTACATCTGTAAGGGGAAAGGAACAAAGGATTGGAAGGAGGAAGAAGCCAGACTGTGATGCAGGTCCTACAAAGACTTCAGCTAATCTCAAGAGAAGCTGTAATACAAAACGGCCCTTCAGAGATATCCAGGTCTTGTCTCTCAGAACCAGTGGGCCATGGGGTGCTAGCTGCCTCAAGCATATAACCTTGGTAAGGAGGATAATTCCTGTGAAGAACCATCGGAAGAAAAGACTCCTGGCAGCTGAGTGATCAAACGCCTAAGCACTGAAGCGGGAACGTGGAGACCATATCATAACATTCACTATACAGGGTCACAATTTTCTGAAAAGTGTCCAACATCCCAAAGACATAATTCTAATAAGACCTCTTCCCACAACCACAAATCCAAGAAATGGCACCCTCAGGAAGTCTCCACTCAACAATTCTGAGTGATTTCCTATCCCCATCCATTGTTTGATGCAGTGGGTATTTTCACTTTGTGGAGAAAAGGAAAAATTATTTTCTAGTAGAGCATCCTCTCTAGCAGGGTAGCTCAGCAAGTTTGTATTAACACTACCCCCAAAACTTGTTACAGATCAATTAACCTCAAATTAAAATGATAATTTCTTGCTGGTATCCTCTGATAGTTCATTAATTGATATCAAAAAATGCTACTTGTTGCTTTTAATCTCTGGTTTTTCCATTGTGGTCTACCTACCTTCTACATCCGAATCACTTCAAGGAAAGAGGGCTAATAATTGAAAATAGATATCTGTGGGTCTCTCTCCAGATGGACTAAACCTGAATCACTGAGGAAGAATCACAGCAATCCATTCTTTATGTTTTGGGATATTTTTACAGATATAAATGTTCAAGAACTACTATTACGAGTTCTCTAAATCTTCCCTAGTTTGAGTCAAATCATCTGGGAGTCATGGGCTCACAGCTCTTCACATTAGCCTCAATAGATCTTTTTTAATTTAATTGCACTTTGGTGAGATGCCCAGAACCAATACTGAGGTGTATTATATAAACTTCACTGAACAACTTGTGGCTGCGTTTACTGTTGAGATTATGTGTATGACAATACATGATGTCTTGTCTGTAAAGACTTGGGGGAAAATTCTGATCTCATAATCAGATAGAATTGTTCATCTCTTGAGCAACTAGATAGATTTAACACTATAAGTAGTGTGACTCACTTACCTTTAGTGTTTCCTTCTTCTCATTGGCTAGCACAAACTCAGAGCCAAGTTTTTGGCACACCTCTAGAAAATATGTGTGACTTCATTGTGTGATTTTTGTGTCCTGACTCACTTTTACTTTCACTGAACTTTCCTGAGTCCTTTTTTTAAAACCATTTATTTGCTATTTCATATGTATTTTATTAAATGGTTTTTTAAATCCTTTCTGGGACAAGCCTGGGTATAAATAGTCAACTGTATTCCAATTATTAACACGTACCAGACATTCAACAAGTTCAGTCCATTAGTGAAATACCTTAACAGCAAAGAAGTAGCCCTCGCCAGTGTATTATATATGCTTTTGCACGGCACTGTGTGAAGAAATTCTAGCAATGTTGTAAGCAATTAGTTGGATAGGATTTCAACTTTTGACACCAATAACCGGTCTAACAACATTCTGTGACTTGGCATATCAGTGAACATGGGAGAAAATAATAGGGCTTGTGCATTTCCAAAGAACTATTGAGGAAGGAATTCAGAAAATGTTCCACAATTTTAATTCTCTTTTCTTTTCATTTAATCTTCTTCACTTATGCATGCATAAGCATAAAAATAATATAAAAATTACAGAACCCCCGGATTTCATTTAAATCTCTCTGGCCCTTTGGACAATTACACAGTGCAAATTCCCTCTTTTCACCCAGTCATGCATTATGCTTTGCTATAGGATGAAGAAATTCCTGATAAATGTCATCATGATTTAGTTCACTTTGGGAAAGTAAGGTTACATTTAAAATATTTGGAAGTTTGAAGTTATTACATTACAGATGAGTTTGTATTTCTTAGTATGTATTAACTGTAAGAGTGTATTAGAATAAGTGTTAGATGTTGCCTATGACTATATAAAGTATCTGAGTCAACCAGAAATGAGCTCACACTTCTAATAACTTAAGCATGAATGAGTGAATCATAAAAAGGCCCTCCATTCCTTTTACTGAAATAATCCTGGGAAAGATGGAAACAGCACAGGCCTCTGCTTCTGATAACAGATATGGGAAGGAAACATGGAACAGCCCTGGAAAATCTTTGGGCTGTTAGAATTAGCTTTCTTTTTTTTTTTTTACCTTCTTTTATTATTATTATTATTATTATTATTATTATTATTATTATTATTATACTTTAAGTTGTAGGGTACATGTGCACAACATGCAGGTTTGTTACATAGGTATACATGTGCCATGTTGGTCTGCTGCACCCATTAACTCGTCATTTACACTAGGTATTTCTCCTAATGTTATCCCTCCCCCCTCCCCACACCCCACGACAGGCCCCAGTGTGTGAGGTTCCCCACCCTGTGTCCACGTGTTCTTATTGTTCAATTCCCACCTATAAGTGAGAACATGCAGTGTTTGGTTTTCTGTTCTTGTGATGTTTTGTTCAGAATGATGGTTTCCAGCTTCATCCATGTCCCTAAAAAGGACATGAACTCATCCTTTTTATGGCTGCATAGTATTCCATGGTGTATATATGCCACATTTTCTTAATCCAGTCAATCATTGATGGACATTTACGGTGGTTCCAAGTCTTTGCTATTGTGAATAGTGCCACAAGAAACATACGTGTGCATGTGCCTTTATAGCAACATGATTTATAATCTTTGGGTATAGACCAATGGAACAGAACAGAGCCCTCAGAAACAATACCACACATCTACAACCATCTGATCTTTGACAAACCTGACAAAAACAAGAAATGGG
>NW_012119154.1:3093731-3111157 GCF_000951035.1 Colobus angolensis palliatus
AAAAACAAGAAATGGGGAAAGGATTCCCTATTTAATAAATGGTGCTGGGAAAACTGACTAGCCATATGTAGAAAGCTGAAACTGGATCCCTTCCTTACACCTTATACGAAAATTAATTCAAGATGGATTAAAGACTTAAATGATAGACCTAAAACCATAAAAACCCTAGAAGAAAACCTAGGCAATATCATTCAGGACATATGCATGGACAAGGACTTCATGACTAAAACACCAAAAGCAATGGTGACAAAAGCCAAAATTGACAAATCAGATATAATTAAACTAAAGAGCTTCTACACAGCAAAAGAAACTACCATCAGAGTGAACAGGCAACCTACAGAATGGGAGAAAATTTTTGCGCTCTACCCATCTGACAAAGGGCTAATATCCAAAATCCACAAAGAACTTAAACAAATTTACAAGAAAAAAAATAAACAACCCCATCAAAAAGTGGGTGAAGGATATGAACAAACACTGCTCAAAAGAAGACATTTATGCAGCCGACAGACACACAAAAAAATGCTTATCATCACTTGCCCTCAGAGAAATGCAAATCAAAATCACAATGAGAGACCATCGCTCACCAGTTAGAATTAGCTTTCTATAGAGACAGCTGGTAACATATAGCATATTAGTTAAGCAGGCTCTAGCATTAGATTGTTAGGGGTTAAACTCCAGCCCTAATGTTTATCAAGCGGTCAGTACTAGGATATTTGACTTAGTCTTTCTGTGCCTCAGTCTCTCTTTCTATAAAGTAAGAATGATAGCACTACCTATCTCACAGAATTGTTTTGAGGATTAAATAGGTTGATCTATAGAGAGCTCTTAGATCTAGAAAATAAAATTTTAATAAATATTAAGTGTTAAACTCCTCTCTGGATGATGTCCTGAGACACAGATTTACCTGTATTCCTTATGAGGAAATTTGATATGAAGTTCAGGCCAAGAATAGCCATTATTACCATAATTGCTACTAGCTCCATCCATAATGGAAGATCCCATTACATAGTAGCCAAGTTCAGAATGAGCAAGCTTTGTGTGCTTTGCTGAGGAAGTGGAACTTTATCCTCAGGACAAACAAGAGTCACTGGAAGATTATAATGTAGTAAGAAGTGTTAAGTGCTCAGATTTGGCTTTTGCAAGGATTATTCTGTGGATAAAGCACTGTTGAGATGAATGAGAGAAACACACACACAAACAGCGGCTTAAACAAGATAGAAGTGTGTGTTGTGTGGTGCATGTGTGTGTGTGTCTGTGCGTGCACATGTAGGTTTTGGGGAATTTTTCTGTTTCCCATGTAAATGAGATCCATTTACATGGCTAGTAAGGCAAATTCTCACATTGATCCATAAATCCTCTATTCTGGTTGCTTCCTCATCCTCAAAAACATAGATTCACTTCAAATTCAAGGGTGGCTACTCAAAAGGTAGTCATTATGTTTCTGTTCCAGGATTAGGAAAGGAAAAAAAAAACGAAGGTTATACAGCCTTCCCTTAAGAACAGCTCCTAGAACTTACTCAAGAGACTTCAGCTTACTTGTCCTTGTTGGAGCTTAGTTAGATGGTTACTTTAGATGCAAGTGAATCTGGAAAATGTGTTGCTTATTTTAAATGGCCATGTAATTAAAAATACCCAACTATTAAGTGGAAGGGGGAAAGGCAATTCTAGGGGACAAGTAGGAGTCTTCACCATCTGCAAATAGCTAGTGAAGATGTCAGAAAGCTGTTATCTTGTAAGACTGGGTCACCAGCTTCATGAAAAAGGACCAGTCAAGGAGTATCGCAGGTTTCTGTTTTTGGTGAAAGGATAGAGGAGGTTTCATTCAACAATGTAAGAAAAAGCTGCTTTGTAAGGAAGATCATGAATAAATTAACCTTTAAGCATATTAAGCTTAAAATACTGGGCCAGGCGCGGTGGCTCACGCCTGTAATCCCAGCACTTTAGGAGGCCGAGGCAGGCTGATCATGAAGTGAGGAGATCCACGCCATCCTGGCTAACACGGTGAAATCCCGTCTCTACTAAAAAATACAACAAATTAGCCTGGCGTGGTGGTAGGCGCCTGTAGTCCCAGCTACTCGGGAGGCTGAAGCAGGAGAATGGTGTGAACCTGGGAGGCGGAGTTTGCAGTGAGCGGAGATATTGCCTGGACGATAGAGCGAGACTCCGTCTCAAAAAATAAAAAATAAAAAAAATAAAAAGAAGATACTGTGGGAGAACCCAGTGGAAAATATATCTAAACAACTATATTTGAATTTGAGAAACTCAGGAGATAAATTCCTGCTCGAGATACAGACTTGCCAGTCACCTCTAGAGCAGGTGATTAAAAACAAGAAAGCGAATGAGGTAGCATGAATCTACTTTCCCCTTTCTTCTTCTTGCCTAAACAGATGAGACCATGCAGCTGGTAAGTGCACCACCCCACAGGCTCTAGGATAATGGACTTGTGTGGCCACTCCAGGGGCTGAGGGCAGGGGTTACTCTCTTATCTTCACACAAGTTCAGATGGAAAGAGGAAGCATAGTACAGACAGAACAAGTGGAAAAAGAATTCCATGGAGAGTCTGTGAAGACAGAGGGTGTATTTATAATGGAACGAGATCCCACAGGTTGCAACAAAAATCCTGAGGAGGAGATCTGGAGGGCAGGGAAGAAGACCTGGGAAGGTATCGAAGAAAGAGCTGGCCAAAGAGGCCCACATTATTATGGGTGGCTAAAATGGAGATAGGAGTGTCATGTCAAATTATAAATAATTTGATTGAGACATGGTTTTTTTACTTAGGTAGTACAGGGTTCTAAATCCAAGTAGAAGCAGAGGCCTGATGACTCCACAATCTATGGTCCTGTACTAGAGCCTCTGGCCAACATTCAGAGCTTGAAATGGAACCAGGACAAGCAGCAGCTCTGGGACTGTGGAAGTCCTTTGCAGGGGCAGACCCTCTGTCCAGGTGTTAAGAGAGATTTTTAAAATTATCCCCTTTCTGTGAGCAGCAGTCTTCAATGGTGGAGGCATGTCCTGAATATATAGCCTTCGGTTATTTATGACGGTTAACTTAGATCGAAGGACCTGCAGCCCAAAGGCCAAATCAGATCCACTGCTCATTTTTGTAAACAAAGTTTCATTGAAATATAGTCACAACCATTCATTCAGTATCATCTCTGGCTGCTTCAGTGCCACAACAGCAGAGCTGAATAATTGTACAAAGACTGTATGGCCCGCAAAGTCTCAAATTAGTATTCTGTATCTGGCTTTTGAGAGAAAAAATTTGCCAACTCCTAATTTGGGTAGACTATATGAAGCACAAAATACAATATCTAGCGCATAGTAAGTGCTAACAAATTACACTTGTTTTTGTTTTTATTTTTAAAGTCAAATCTTGATTACCAACGTCTTTGTTATTCGCAATTTGATTTTAGACACTCTGGGGAAACCATTCATCATTGCTAATTTACATGTGGTTGGTGGTAAAACTTATACAACTCTCCGTTTTATCTAAAGCCTTGTATATATAATTTCAGCCATATGGATTTTATGTGTTTGGAGATCATGGCTAATTCAACCATATGGAGATTATTTTAACTTAAAGACATTAAAAACCAACAGATGATTTCATCTCTCATATATGCAATTATAATCAGAGTCAAAATGTCCTACTTTTGGGTGCCAGGACAAATGAATTTAAAGAGTGTTTTTAATCACTAATACTGAGCATAAAAATGGAAGGAAAAGTGAGATTCAATTTAAGATATAATATTAAAGGTTGTCACATCATGAAAATCAAAAATATTCTAGAACAGCAAAAGAAAACAAAACAAGACTCATGGATCTTATAACCTATTCTCTATTGACCTTAAGCTCATAGTTGAAAGATTTCAGCATTATAATTAAAATCCTGTGATATGGTAATACACTAAATGCTAATCCAAATGATGTTTAGAGTTTGGTGGAAAGAAATTTCCCCTGGAGAATATAGGAAATATACCTATTTAATATATTTGGTAAAATTTGGCAGAGATTTGCTAAAGAATGTAATTTGAGAATAGGCAGATAGAGTTAACACCTCATTAAAAAAGTACCAAAGAGTATCTTGTTAAATAAAAGGTAGTCACAGCACAATCCCACTGCCAGGAGGCTTCAGCGTTGAGCTCGATATTGATGGAAAAGGAAATGACTAATTTGGGAAAGTCTGTTTGTGTTGTGCTCAATCCTTAGCATCCTGGAGGGCAAGAAGAGTTCACGTCTCATAAAGTCTCAGGCCTTGGCCAAGATCACATTTGAGGTAGTCATAGGTTGTTTTCAGTGCCTGGCCAGCTCCTCTTAGCACTTATTTACATGTTCATGAAGTTTTTCCCATTCCTCACAGTGCCAGTGCTTATGATGAAAATGTTCCCTATCTGCACTATGCAGTGTGGTAATCCCGACCCACATGTGGCTACTGAGCACTTGAAATGTGGCTACTGCAACTGAGGAACTAGATTTTTAATCTGTTTCAGTTTTCATTGATTTAAATTTAAGTATGTATTTGAATAGCCACATGGGGCTAGCAACTACCATATGGGACATTACAAGTTTTAAATTGAATATGTTTCTGATTATCTTCAAAACAAAGAAAAGTGTTGGGGATTTTCTTTTTCCACAAATGACATTAATTATTGTTCAAAGGTGTCCTTCACTAGGTAGACGACCCACCCGATCTGACCTGCTATACCCTGTACCTTCACTACTCTCCCATCCTTCAAAGTATACTTATCCCATGTCTCATTTCTGAAACTCTTTTCTTCTAATCACTTACCTGATAAATTAACACAGCAAAAGATAGCCAAAAAAAAAAAAAAAAAGCACAAAATGTCAAGCAACAGTGCCCTCTTCTAAAGACATTTTTAAGTCTAAAGATAAACATCACAAGTTTATAAGAAAAAATAAATTTACACATGTGGGGCAGGAGCAGAGGGTATATGGAAAATCTATGTACCTTCCTCCCAATTTTGCTGAGAACTTAAACCTGCTCTAAAATATTAAGTTTTGTAAAATCAATCAATTAATCAATCAGGTTAGGATAGGATTAGAAAAATTCATTTAGAAATTGTGGAATATCCTTACAATATAATATTAGTAAGATCGAATATATATATAATATAATTCCAATTTTGTTTGTGTGTACAATCCTTAGGTGTCTAGGTTATTGGATCAAACAAAAGTGTTATGATTTTATAAAAGGAGACACAAGAGTAGAAGGACAAAGCTGACTCTTTCATAGGAGAACTTTCTGGAAAATAGGTAAAATGGAAGGAAGACTTACATAACCCTAGATTTAGTTATTATTTAATCTGTCTACTGTTGTAATGCAATAAAAAATTGTGTCAACCCCATCTATGACTGAAGTAAGTATCGTCCACAAATCTACCATAATGTTTTCAATGAGCTTGCTGGCTCATAGATGAGGAAATTACGTTCTTTTTCTCTGTTTCAGTGTTTCCACCTCGAATGGAAATCAAACACCTGAGTGACCTCCCTATGACTGAGAATTGGGTGGGGACATCCTGCAAATTCTCATCAAACAGTTTTGAGTGGAAAACGATTGCATCTTTAAAGGGTTTTAAAGAGTAGAATGTGCTTTCCCTGACATGGCATTAATTTTTACCCAGTTCACACATTTTTATTTTAGAGCAATCGCCACATTTTAAGTAATTGGAAAGAACTCGTCCACATTTCTCTACTCAGGACTTAGCTACGTTACTGTTTTGCTTCCAGGTGCTGCTTGCATTACTCATTCTCATTCTGATAATAAAAAGTGACGTCTCCAGCCACTAAGTTGAACCTTGGGAGAGAGAAAGCTGCATATTTTTATAAAAGAAAAAGGCTCACTCTTTATTTTACGTGCGTTCCACCTAACCCACCTAAAATCCACCTCAAATCCCAGAAGTATTTTACCTCAGCTACCTTGTTGCTGTCATGTTCTATTTTCAGTTGACTGTATTCTGAATACTTTTCAAATTTATATAATTAAATTTTTTCAATAAAATTCTTAAGATAAACGAAAAATTAAATTAACATTTTACATATACATAGGAAAAAGATATTTTAGTTTTGGGGGGACAACAATAATAATAATTGACATAAAGATATGTTTTGATAAACTTAATATCAACAGAGAAATAAATATCAATAAAAGCTAGTGCCTTATTTAGAGCTCACACACTTTTACAAACTCTTTGAGGTGACACAATAAAAGACCAAAGCATACTTCAACTTTCTTTTTTTAATTACCAATGACAGAAAGATGAAAGTGGAAAAGTTACACAGGACGAGGGAAGTGGAAAACAATTGCCAAAAAAGTAAAGTCCATATAATACTTTAGTCCACAAATTATGTGCTGAGAAATAAAAATAAGATCCTAAGCACTTCAACTGACTAAAAAGACTCCTTCTTGGCCAAGGCACTGTAGAGAAACATTCTGATTCCTTGCCATGATTGGATGGGAGATTAGACACACTTCAGTATACCCCTTCCTTATTAACCTTTAACCAGAATTCTTTCCTAAGAAGTAGGCAGAAACCAGCTCTAGAAGACAAGAAACAAATCTTTTTTTTTTTGAACTGGAGTCTCACTCTGTTGCCCAGGCTGTAGTACAATGGTGTGATCTCAGAGACAGGGTTATGCCATGTTCATCAGGTTGGCCTCAAACTCCTGACCTCAGGTGATTCACCCATGTTGGCCTCCCAAAGTGCTGGGATTACAGGTGTGAGCCACCACGCTCGGTCACAAATCACTTATTCTTTTATTGCCTTTAGACAATCATCTGAGGCCATGACCAGACCTCCCTCTTGGCAGTTTCAGCTTGACGGCTCACTGTTTCACAATGAACCTCTTACTAAAAACTGACCACCATCCCCAGACTAGTTTTGGCTGGCTTATGGAAAAGGGACAGTGAGGGTTTTCATATCTCTGCTTCACTTTTTGATATCAGAAGGCCAAAAGCTCCACCAATGTATCATGCTGACGGTGCCATTTTTTGAACATGGAACCCATGAAGAGGCATGAAGTGCAACTGCTCATGTTCATGTTCCTCTTTTATAAAATATTCATGGCTCCTCTGACGGCCTGTTAAGTATGTATACTTAGCCAACTCACTCATCGTAAATTTCTGTTCTCTTTATCCCTCCCTCCGAGTGCTGGCTCTTACCTTCTGCCAGAAGCTACGCTTCTCTGCAGGATGACCAGCCTGCAGACTAGCAACCCTTTATGAGAAATAAAGCTCTCCTTTCCAAATGTATGAATCTCATCATTTTTCAATTGATAGTGACCACTGTATCAATATCCAATATTAAAATTGTCAATCCTCACCAGCACTTGACAGAGACTTCCCCAGTGTAGTCTGCCCCTCAATTCTGAGGAAACTAGGAGAAGCTCCATTTCTGAGCCCAGAGCTCAGGAAAAGAAAAACCTGTGACTTCCACATTAACCTGGGCAGTAAAAACCTTTTTCTGTTATATGAAGTGGGCCATCAGCAGCACAAGTGACATTTATAAACCAGATATATTTTTGTGACATAGTTATCCAATCATGAGCTAAAAAGGGAGTTTCTGCAAGTAAGAAGTGAAAAAACACATTGTTATGATCCGAGCTGTGTTCCCCTAAAATTCCTGTGTGGAAGCTCTAACCCGTAGAACCTTAGAAGAGGAATATATTTGGAGATAGGGCCTTTAAAGAGTAATTAAGGTAAAATGAAGTCATAGGAGACAGTCAAATGCCTAGGCATATAAAAAGGGGTCCCTGGAGAATCACCAACCCACCCCACAAGTATTTACATCAGATTTTTTTGTGCAGATGAGGAAACTTGCCAGGGCTTTGTCTGAGCATGCCTACATGTGCACTGGGGGAACAGGGTGGAGCCACGGTCAGGGGTGGAGCTGACCATACCACTACCTGACAGTCGGGGGAGGAGCTCCAGTGTGAGTTTCAATCTGTGAGGTCAGCAGGACGCCATCTTGCTTTGCTGTTTTTTTTGTTTGTTTTCCCCTTTATGCCCAGTAAAATTCTGCTCTACTTACCCTTCAGTGTGTCCACGTGCCTAAATTTTTCTGGTTGTGTGACAAGAACCCGTTTTTAGCTAAATTAAGGAGCAAAATTCTGCACCAATATGGATGGGCCCTAATGTAATATGACAGGTGTCCTTGTAAGAAGAGAAGGTCAGAGACACACAGAAAGGGAAGACTACCAGTAAGGTGGACCTCTGCAAGCGAAAGAGAGAAGTCTTAGAAGAAAAATATCCTATTGGCACCTTGATTTTGGACTTCTAGCCTTCAGAATGGTTAAGAAAATAACGTACAGCTGTTTAAGGCCCCCAGTCTATGGTTCTATGTTATGGCAGGGCTGGCAAACTAATTACAGGCTCCTTTCCAAAATTTCTAAATCCAGTTGTTTCTTAGATTAAATGGCACATGGAAGACTGGTTAAAATGTGCCCTCATGACTATGAAAAGAGTATCACCAACACTGGTCTGACTTCTACAGGTCTATCATGTTGATGGCAAGACTTTCTCACTCCACTTTTAAACACAAGATTTTCCTCAAGCCAGATAGGATGCTGCCTGTTCACTTTTCTATTTTAAAAATGCTTTGCAAATGGAGCTGCTAAGTAATTGATAACATATGGTTAACAGGAGAAATAGGATAAAAGAAAAAGACTATCTCTCCATAGCATTGTTCCCCAGACCTTTTTTCCAGCTGGGCTTCTACCAAAGGAAGCAGTCTGAAAAGAAGCAACTGAGGAGCACTTTAAAATGTGAGTCCTAGGAAACAATCAACCTCACTTCCCGGCACTTGTGTCTTTGTCAAGCAACAGGAACACCAGAATTGCACTAATGGAATGGAACAATGACCTATTTATTCTGATATCCTGTCTCCTACTGAGACTTATGCCAGGTTCTTTTGAGGAAGGACTAAACACCACATAAGCACCCTATTGTGTGCCACTTGATTGCATATGGAGTTGGAAGACTTTGGAGAGTGTGGGAAGGGTGTTTTTCTTTCTAAAAACACGTGGGATGTATGAACATTATCCAGTCATTTGTCCCTGTAATTTGAATGTCTAGAGACTTCAGTTAGCAGGATTTCTGAGCTGCAAAGAATATAGAATATAGTAGTCACACACAACACTATGTATTTTATTATTTTCAACTACCATTTGGTTTCTGTACCTTGTCTTCTTTGCTCTCTAAAGTGATCATACTACCACCTTTTTAAAATTTTTTATTTTGGCCTTCAGTAAATCATGTATTCAATTTCCCATGCCTTCATACAGGATACTAATGGTCTCTAGTAATCCGTACTGATCAAATTTTAATGAAGATCCGAGACAGAGTAGGAACAGGGCTTTGTTTCAGTTCATCCCCACTAGAGCATTCTTCCATGCATTCCCACTGGTTGCAAAACCCATACCACTACCTGACACTGTACCATTAACTCAAGCCTTTAGTCATAGAAAGAAAATAGCCATTCTGTATTGTCTTTCTGTGCTTTCATAATGTTTAACCATGTCTTTTATTTAAAGAATTCCAGGAAATGGCCTTAGGAAATCCAAAATATCAAACCCAGGTTGCAGAGTGTCTCACCTCAGGAAGAAGTGCTAAATAATTGATTTGCAGCCTTGTTGCCACAGGCCAGACCACCAGGTGACCCATTACTCAAGACAGCCGTCACAACCAGATAATGCTGACCTGCATACCCTACCCCTGATTTAAATTCTTGTGCTTCTCCTAATATCCCAACTGGCTTTTTTCAATGAGTGAGTCAGGGAATTCTCTCTCATGCTGTCTCCCTTATGTCCGAGCATAAGCTCCAATGAAGACTTGTCTGGGAGAACGCTTTTGGCCTCATGTCAATTTCTATTGCACTGAAAGCCCAAGAACTCATGGTTGGTAACAGATCCATGAAAAATGTATAATCCTTAACTTTAGCTGGGCATCAGAACAATATTTTATTTATCTCTATTTGATATCTATTTTTGTTAGCGGTGGAAGAGATCTGAGTTACGCTGAATTACCAGCGGCAAATCTATATGGGTTCACAGCAACTTCAGTCCTTGCCTCCTCAGAAGAAAGAATTTGACTGAGGGGCATAAAGCAGAAAAAGAGACCGAGGCAAGTTTCACAGCAGATGTGGAAGTTTGTTTTAAAAGACTTTAGAATAGGAAAGATAGGAAAATTTGCTTTAAAGAGGTCCAAGCAGGCACTTGAAGGTCCAGGAGAGAAAAGAGAGCAAAAGAAAACAGCAAAAATGACCTTTAACCTTGATCCTAGGACTTTATAGGCTCACCTCTTTCCCCCGATTCTTCCCTTAGAGTGAGTTTTCCTCACGCTTGGTGCTCTCCTTACCTTTGGGGATTGAACATGCTCAGTTCGTTTAGGTAATTATACACATGCACATCTGAGCCTTTCTTCCCTTTTCCAGTGGAGTGTGACCCAGAAGATTATATCTTAACAGGCATGCCCCGGAAGTTGCTTCTCCCTGGGGTCTGCATTCAATTAACATTTTTATGTTAACAGGTGTGGACCATCAGGAAATGGCCTTTCCCTGACACTGCCGAACTATCATTTTTAGAGAGGCAATGTGATCATTGCTGAACCGTCACCTGACATTTCTAATGGGTGGGGGAGAGCCCTCTCCTGTCCTGCTCATACTTAACTACCTGTAACATTTTCACACAGCTGTAAACAAAGAACAAGAAAAAAACTACTTTTTCTTTGGAATGCTTTAGAAACCTCAAATGCATCCTTGTATTTCCTACTGCTTGCATTATTTTGTTAGATATCTAATGTTTACCCAATCAATTATTAACTTTTGTATTACATAATGTTTATATCCTTGAAGTTTCAAAATACACCAACAATTTTAACATACTAATGAGTAGCTACTGATGGGGCTCAGAACACACCACCACCCCAAACTATGACTGTAGATCTGAATAATCTGAATAGGGCACTCCAAATATGCCTTTTTCACCTAAGGATTATTTTGAGAAAGTAGGCAGACACAGGCATAGCTCTTAAAAGTTACCTTTTTGTAAATGAAATTTGTATCTGTAAAGTAAGTGTCCATTTGTAAGGGTATCTTCCTCTCTACACCAAGAAGAGAAGGAAGACTAAATCACTAGAGACTCCGGAATCAATGGAGAAGGCATCTGCATAACAAACCTTACCTTTCACTTCTCTTGCTCATCTTACCTTAGCTGGGCCTTTCCCCACACCCTTTGTTGTTTCAGAATATGGTGATATTTACGTCTGAAGTTTAAAATGCCTTCTTTGAGATACATTCTGGAGACTTCTCATTTCACTGGTTTTTCTCCAATGTATACATGAGGAATACATGTTAACTAACTTCTATTTTTTTTTCCTCTTTTTAATCTGTCTTTTGTTAGAAGGAGTCCCAGTTAAGAACTATGAAAGAGAGAGAGAAAATTATTTTTCTTCCTCTACACTGTATATTCTCTTAAAAAGAAATTTACAAATCTCTTGGCATATTCACATTATATCTGCGTCCTTGGTTCTGTCTATTGTTTGTCCCATCGGTGGTGTAATGCCCTCAAACTGTACAATACGAAATTTTTTATATGGTGAGAGCTGTAAGAAGATAGATAAAAATTTACATAAAGCATTGTCTAAAGCAATCTTCTCTGAACAGAACACCCTGACTAAAGTGACAATGGAACTCATGTGGAAGAATGCTTCGTTAGAAACACGAGAAGCCCAGGGCATATTTAGAGTACTCTTTAGAGTAACCTGAGGGAGTGGATGAAAACACAGGAGAAGATGAAGCGGCTAGAGGCATTGACATTCCATTTGAGTTTTCATTTATTCTGACTAATCTTTTGTTGTCTAGTTACTTATGTTGTATGAAAGTAATTTTATTGAACTCAATGCATGCACTGATTCAAAAAGCATAAAATACAAAGGAATCTGCCCATATAACCCGAAGTTTATAATAATGCAACCTAATGGGGAATATATCTGGAAAGGAACAGATAAGTGTATTACATGGGATAAATAAGAAAAGGGAAAGATCAACAAATGAATCCTATTTGATTCATCCATACTGCAATCAATGCAAAACCCTGGTCCACATCACTTTTCAGGATGCTTTGCAAAAAAGGCAGAGTACATTTTCCACTTGGTAATGTATTACTGTATACTAATGAATGTTCACAACCCACTACTTCCTAGTCTTCTGGTTCATTAGAGAATGAACAGACATCATTTTATCTCAGGAAAAATGTTAATTTAAGAATATTATCTGCTACAAAGCCTTTTATTGTATAACAGGTCTTGGAAAAAGTTTTCTATTAAGAGCCAGATAGTAAACACAAGATCAGGACTAAAGTGAGGCAAGTGAGGTATCTCAGTCACAAAATTTAAGGAGGCTGTCACTAATCCTGACTCTAAGTAAATACTTTAGGCTTTGCAACAGAGTTAGTCTCTTACAACTACTCAGCTCTGCCATCGTAGCACTAAAGTAGCTAGAGATTATACTAACTGAATAGGTATGGCTATGTTCTAATAAAACTTTATTTACAACAATAGACAAAGAGCCAGATTTGGCCTGAGGGTCATGGTTTGCTGACCCTCGTTTTGTGGCAATATGTAAAATAAGTGTAAATGTTTTATTATTTAATTTGTGCATAAAATTTCATCAGTATGTAGAAAGTGTTTAGTGATGCCACCAAGCGATGTCGATATTTTTTTTTTTTTTTAAAGTTTCTAGAACACTACTTAAACTTATATAACACTAGAAAGAAGCTTCCAGATTTGGGATCCAAAATGTCACTGATTCCTTTGATACTGTATGCATATATATGTTCACACCTTTTAAAAAATGTTTTCTTTCCTCACCCACCTACTTTCTAGTTCACCAGTCAAAAATGCTACTCATTCTCACAGTGGCTCATGCCAGTAATCCCAGCACTTTGGGAGGCTGAGGTGGGTGAATCACCTGAGGTCAGGAGTTTGAGACCAGCCTGGCCAACATTGTGAAACCCCCTCTTTACTAAAAATACAAAAATTACCCAGGCATGGTGGCGTACTCCTATAGTCCCAGCTACTCAGAAGGCCAAGGCAGGAGAATTGCTTGAACCTGAGGTTGCAGTGAGCCGAGAACGTGCCACTATACTCCAGCCTGGGTGACAGAGCAAGACTCTGTCTCAAAAAAAAAAAAAGTTGCTCTCTCTAGAAAACTCTCTCTCTTTGCCTCATCTCCCCAAACACAAAATGACTCACACTTCCTCTGTGATGATGTAGCCTTTGGTTTGGAATTCTTTACTAAAAGTCTTCAAATTGTCTTGGGTTATAACTAACTATATATGTGTCTCTCTCCTTATGGGACTATAAGGATAGGGCTATCTTGCACTCACCTATTTTTTCTCAAATAATAAAGTATATTGGATTCTTGATGGTCTTTAAATATGTATTGAAATAAAATGAATTGACTTCTTTAGGCAATGATTTGTTCTTTAGGTTTTATAAGGTGCCATTCTTAAATATCTTGCTCACACCACTGCATTTGAAAAAGAAGTGCCCTAAAGCCATGTGGGAAGCATGTGTGGCAGAGTCTTGGCTCTAGACCATGATCACAGCTCATACTTTGTGTTTTAACAAGCTGATATACCACCCACCAGTTAATAATTACATTCTAATTTTCTGATGCTATGTAATTCATAATAAGAAACTCTAAGAGTCCAAACATGCTATCCTTTATTAGAAAAAGATTCATTGCAAACTATTTTTCAAAGTTATTAAACCAAATGCTATGATGTCTGGAATTTTCTTAATAATAAGCTAGTGGAGCAGGGGAAGAAGGAGCATAAATGAAATGAGAATAGTCATGAGCTGATTATTGCTATACTTAGGTGCTGAATACACTGGGGCTCATTTTACAATTCCCACCAGTTTGTGTATGTTCAAAATTTTCCAATAAAAATTAATAATAGTAATTACACTGAAACGTAGAATATTTTGAATTCTTCCTTTGCCTTTAGTGTGTACACACACACACACACACACACACACACACTAAAGGCCTTTGCCTTTGCCTTTAGTGTGTGTGTATATATGTTTATATATATATGTTTATATACACACACACTATATATAAACGCCACACATACATATACACACATATGCACACACACACACTAAAGGCAAAGGAAGAATTCTATTTATAATTGTATTTATATGTAATATAATTATATATCGTATTTACTACCTTTATATATAATTATTTTATATGTACATATATTAAACAGGCCAATCCACAGGAAAATAAAAAGTTGGATAAATAGGCAAAACATTTTTCTTCTTTCTTTCTTTCTTTTTTTTTTTTTTGGATAAGGAGTCTCCCTCTGTCACCCAAGCTGGAGTGCAGTCATGCAATCTTGGCTCACTGTGACCTCCACCTCCTGGGTTCAAGCCATTCTCCTGCCTCAGCCTCCCTAGTAATTGGGATTACAGGTGCACACCACCAAGCTCAGCTAATTTTTTAGTTGTTTTAGTAGAGACAGGGTTTCACTCGTTGGTCAGGCCCCTGATCTTAAAGTGATTCACCCACCTAGGCCTCCCAAAGTACTGGGATTACAAGCATGAGCCACCACGCCCAGCCAAACATTTTTCATTTTTACTGTTTTTCTAACTTTTATTTGTCTTGCCTCAATTTTTTCTAGCCCTTCATTCATTGGTCAGGATTTATGTTTACAGCTCTGGTAATTTTCTCATTGTCTAGGGAAAGCCCAAAGCATAGTATTTTGGGATAATGGGAGTGAAAAAAAGAATTCTCGCATTAATACTAACTAGCATTTATTCAGTGTGTGATATAGACCAAACACTGAAGTGCTAGGTGTTGATACACTTTATCCTCCTTGTACACCAGCTAATGAGTACACAGTCCCATTTATTAACCTGTTTTAGAAAAGACTTTGTGTAACTTGACCAAGGACAAAAATTTGCCAATGGAAGATAGAGAATTAGAACCTGTGTGTCTGGTCTCAGAGCCCCTACTTATAACCACTTTGCTGTATAATATAAAAGACAACATTTGGCAAAATTTAAAGAATTTACCCAACCAAATTCATTTTCCCATTCTTTAGTGCCTGACCCTACTTTCCAGCTTCTAGTCACAATTCCTTTCTTAGATTATCATTTTTGCACTTTTGCAACTTTCTTCTTGGACTGCTTCTTGTCAATGAGTTGTTGGATCCTCTTTGTATGAGTTTGCTGCAGTAACAAAAACTCTGAATTCTTATTGGCTCACAACAAAGGCATATTCCTTGCTCATGTTATGTTTCCGCTGTGGATTGACTGCACCCAAGCTATAGGTCTGTTTTACATGTCTTCTCATTCAGTGAAATAGATGAGAGAGGAAGCTTGATAGCACAGGAGAAGAGCAAGGGCTCTGTTGAAAATTTACGATGCTTCATAAGGTTTGTATGTGAAATTCATATTCCATTGGCCAAAGCATATCACATGGTCAAGCTCAAAGTTGATAAGGTAGAATATTCACTCTTCTCCCAGGAAGCAAAGCAAGACATATGGGAATAGGAAGGAATAATTGTTCTCTGATAAGAAAAAGATAATAGAAGTGTGAAGAGTGATTTAGTCTATCACCCTCTCTTTAATATCCATCTATTTCTCACATTATTTACTCCACCAATACTCTTTGATCATTAGGTACTGATTTAGCATGCCTCTACATTCTATCATTCTCCATTCCCTAGTTTAAGGTTTTCCTTGAATCATACAAATACATGTCTTCAGGGTTCTTAAGTCCAACCCTCTCATCTTAGAGAAAATGGAACTTCTTGTCCATTCTTATTGTAAGAACACAGGTCTCCCAAAGTGTTATCTAGTGTACTGTCCACGGTTCTCCTTAGAATGGAGAAATAAAAGTCTACCAGCTCCCAGACCTTCGGTGACCATGGTTACATTTGGAGCTAAAAAAATATTGTTTAGGGTTTCATGCAAAACAAAGAACATAAACCCTATCTCATGGCCTTAAACATCTAAGGGGTCCATTTTCCTCACATGATTAAAAACCCCCGTGTAGATTGTCCTGGACTAGTACAGTCAAGAACCCAAGTTCCTTCTAATTTTCTACATCACCTACTTAGGCAATGTTCTACTTCATACTTGTATGAAATAAACTACATCTCTGACCCCATATCTATGTTGTACACAGGAAGAAAGGTAAAAGAATGGAGGGTAAAGCAATAGTCTGCCCTTCTTAAGTAAGATAAAGTAGCTCACCCAGGATCACCACCTGCTTATCTCTCATTGGTCAAAATTAGTTTGCTAGGGAATCCTTACTTCCAAGGAATTCTGAGGTCAATATCTTTATTTTGTTTAAGTTTCTATGTTGAAATAATTGCAGACTCACAAGAAGTTGCAAAAATTATACCAAAGATCCTATGTAGCCACGATGTTGCAACCCTCAATGGTAACATCTTACATAACTGGAGTATATCATCAAAATTAAATTTCCATCAATAGATCACAGTTAATTAATTAGTCTGGATGACAGACCCTCCTAAGATTTCACCAGTTCTTGTGTACATTCAGTTTTCAGGTTCTTATATGTTCATGTATATAGTTCTGTGATGTTTTATCACCCGTATAGATCTCTATAACTGTGGTCACAGTAAAGATACAGAACAGTTATATTATCACAAAGGAACTCCAGGTGATGGGTCTTTTTAACTACAAACATTACAGTCCTGAACATAATCAGAGATCCTGCTAGGAAGGAAGAAGGAGAAATGGATTTGGGATAGGCAACAAGCAGTAACTGACACAAAGGACAGCTATTTTTAAGAGAAGGAGTTTTCCATGATCTTGGATGTATAAACAGAGTCCATCCACCCCCATCCTTCTTCCTGACACATACACTCCTTTTGTTCTTTAGAAACCTCTCAAACAAATGCCATACAATTTAACTTATCTCATGCTGTAAGGCTGTAATGACTACAATGAGATGTGGAATTCAAGATTTCAAGAAACAGCAAATATATGTCTGAGTTCAATACCACTAAAAACACCCAAGAGACCAATGAAAGAACAAAGGGTTTTTGTTGTTATTGTTCTAATGAGAATAATTCCTTAACACAGGACCAGAAATCAACAAGTGGAGGGAAATGGAAAACCCAGAGTGTCTCAAATTACATCATGTTTGGGCAGGGGGTTGGGGGTAAGAATGACCTCTTAAACAGAGGTTCAACCATTATTTGCAGTCCAATTCCAGAATTGCCTGAATAAGATCCAGCAGTTTGCTTACAATGGGACCTGAGGAACATTCCATGTTGTTCTTAAACAAGAAGGTTCTTTTTTCTTTTTTTAGTTTGTAATTTCAATATTTTTTTTTATTTTTTTTTATTTTTTTATTATACTTTAA
>NW_012119154.1:3116380-3141702 GCF_000951035.1 Colobus angolensis palliatus
AACCTGCTCCTGAATGACTACTGGGTACATAATGAAATGAAAGCAGAAATAAAGATGTTCTTTGAAACCAATGAGAACAAAGATACAACATACCAGAAACAAGAAGGTTCTTAAAGTGGCAATAATGAGGAGAAATGAATATGAAGGTACACACAGAGAATGTTCGCATTCCTAGTGGTATAAATGTATTTTCCAAAAGGTACAAACATATGTAAGAAAATAGGATCATTTACTAAGTGGTCTTTGCTTAAATGTTGGACAGAACAAATGTTCTGTCAAAACAAGGGCAAGCTTGATCTGATTTGATTGATTTGACTGGTGACTAATAAAGGCAATCTCATGATATTCTAATACTTTATACAAGATTTTTTTCTCCCTACAATTGTTAGCTATTAGTGAGTGTACTGAAAATCCTGCTAATATAATCAGTAATAGGCCGATTCGACTGTGGGAAAAATGGCCCCAGCTCAAGTAATTAAACAGCTACAGGGAAAGCAGCTTGCCTTTTTGAGCACATCTTTTAAAACATTGCATTTTTCACCACACTTGAAGTAGTCTTCAGGATAATGATGCTCAAGATGAATGACATAAGACACCAGAGTAAGCAGTGTAAAAATAAGAGTCTGGGCCAGGCCCAGAGGCTCACGCCTGTAATCTCAGCACTTTGGGAGACTGAGGCAGGTGGATCACCTGAGGTCAGGACTTCAAGACCAGCCTGGCCAACCTGGTGAGATCTCCTCTCTACCAAAAATACAAAACTTAGCCAGACATGGTGTTGGGCACCTGTAATCTCAGCTACTTGGGAGGCTGAGGCAGAGGCCACAGTGAGCCAAGATAATGCCACCGCACTCCAGCCTGGGTGACAGAGTGAGATTCCATCCCAAAAATAAAATAAAATAAGAGTCTGGATTGAAACCCTAGTAGTCAGACATCAAGATAGCCAGCAAAAGTAACCAGATGGTGACAAACATTATTATATTCCAGCTCTCCCACCATTGAGAGATGCATACATCATTTCTCTCTTCCTTCAATTCACCGTGGCCCTAGTTTTAGGACCTACCCCCGAGAGCTAAGAGTGATACATTTTTTAATGCACTCATTTCCTTTTATGTTGGAGGTTAGCTTCTGAGCTCAAGATGCTAAAGATCAGGGAAGGCCATAGAGCTAATGAGGCCTTCTCAAGTTCCAGGAGGTAGCTAAGCAAGCAACATACAACAGCAAAGCAGATCAGTGTATAACAATAAGAAGTGGTAAGGACTGTGCCTGAGTATCATGAATGCTGTACACAAATACTTAAAACTCACATTAAAAACATAATACAGAAAACATCAACAAACCACAACAATGTGTTTGCTGGATATTCTGAGGGGCAAATTCAATCTGGGATCCTCCACTATGAGACTTCTACCAGGTATAAGGCAAATATGAGACCCATTGCATTCTCCCAAAACTTCTCGCTTTTTCCTTATTGAATAGCTTACATCCAATTTTCTGCTTTTCTCATAGTTCCTTCCAGTCATAAGCATTTTTGCAGTAGGTTTCAACGTTAGTGTTTTATTATCGGTCTCTAATACAGGTTATTCACATTTCAGTTGACATACAAAGCCTGAAAGTCAACATGCTAATTAATCTTACAGTTTGGATACCGAACTGTGATGACCGGAATCATCAAATGGCTGCTAGTAAGTAAGTAATTCTGCCTAAGCACAGAATTGTCAAGTTCTGAGGGCTTGAATTTTCTTGTGACCCAATTCTCAGAAGAGAAAATAGAGATTGCTGATCTTAAAAAGAAATCCTGTGTTTCACGATACAAAATAGGTTTTATTGATACTAAGAAAATATTAAATGATTAGTAGTACAGTGTTTTTTGTGATCAAAAGTCTTCAAATACAATTTTCTTCTAAAAGAATTTAAATTGTGTGCATCCTCATATTGAAGAGCTTCATCTAGCATCTCTATGTCACTGAAGAACGAATACATACTATGATGCATATGGTGATGTAGTGACCTGTGTCTCAGACTGGACAAGGAAGGTATATTCTTGATATGGTAGATTAAACATGGTTGCAAGTTCTTTATTCTCTTTCCATTGGGATGTGGAGTTTAATTCTTCCCCCTTTTAATCTATTGACCTTTATGTCTTGCTTGAACAATAGAATGCAGTAGAAGCTACATTCTGGAACTTCTAAGACCCGGTCTGAAAACACTTTGCTACTTCCACCTGGATCTCTTGGAATATCAACTCCCTAAGAAACTTGAGCCACTATATGAGGAGTCTAATTGCACTGAGGCTACCTGGCTAGATAGGTCATGGGTAGGCACCTTCTTTTATAGTCTTAGCTGAGCCCAGACTTCAGACCAGACCAGCCACCAGATAAATACCACTGAGTGACCCTAGTCAGTGCTTTGGGCAGCAGAAAAATTGTTCATAGAGGCCTGCCAAAGTTTTGAACTACACGATCATGAGATAAAGTGCTTGCTTTTCAAAGCCACTAAATATTAGACTAACTTGTATGGAGAATTGATGACTAGAACCCAGAATGATTTATAACATGGTTTAGTTCAAAACTCAAGGTAGAGCTACCTCTAAATAAGATAACGGCAATCACTAACATAATACTTATCATGTCCCTGGCACTGTGTTAAGTAGCACATTTGCTCCTCACAAAACTTCATAACTAAGTAGTAGTATAATTCATATGAGGAAACTGAGATACAGAGGATTATGTAACGTATGTAACATGCCCACAGTCACTCAGATAATAGGCAGCAAGGGTGAGATTCAAAGCCAGGCAACCTGGCTTCAGAATCTGTGTTCTTAACACTTACATTGTAATTACAACACTCTTTTTAAGAAGTTAGTTTCCATTTACTCAACCCAAGCAAAGGTTGTCCTAGTGTGCCCCATGAATCCTTTTAAAGAAGTCTGTTTAGGTTGAGTCTTTGCTTCACTTTGGACTGTGCAATAAGCTTCATGGGTCCGTTGTGGTGGCTCATGCCAATAACCCCAGTGATTTGGCAGGCTGAGGTGGAAGGATCGCTTGAGGCCAGAGGTTTGAAACTAGCCAGGGCAACATAGCGAGATACCATTCCTGCAAAAAAAAAAAAAAAAAAAACTAGCCAGGCAATGGTGTGCACCATTATGCACACCATTATGGTACCAGCTACTTGGTAGGCTAAGGTGGGAGGATCACTTGAGCTTAGGAGTTCCAGGCTGCAGTGAGCTATGATTGTACTACTGCACTCCAGCCTGAGTGACAGAGAGAGACCCTGTCTCAAAAAAAAGAAAACAAAAAACAAAAAACACCTTCACAAAGGACCAGGCACCCTGGTGTAATGATGGAGGCAAAGGTCCCAGGATACCATACCACAGAGCCTGACTACACTGCACAATACTCTATTTATAAGAATTCTCAGGGAAAAAATTCCTTCCGGACATTTGGATCAGGAATAGTTACAATTGTTCCGAACAATTGGTTTGCTTCAAATAACTACTGGTACTTGGTTTAAAAATAAACATATGGCCCCACCATATAGCATCTCAGCTTATAGTTTTTTTGGTTTTTTTTTATTTCTCTTTACCTAGGCTCTGTATCATGACTCAACTCTTGCTTCCCTTTTGATTTTGCTCTAAGTCTTTATATGTAATATTCTAAGTCTGTAATTTGTGAATAGTTATAAGTTTTTCTAAACACATTTTGGAGGAAAACAAGGTATATATATATTAATCAATGTTTTAAATGATGACTAACGAGATAGTTTTGAGTCTTGTGCAAGTTGCAGAATTTACCTCTGGGTATTCTGATTTTGAATCTGAACTAGAAATGTGTGTGTGTGCGTGCATGTGTGTGTGTGTGTGTACACATTATACCATTAGTCACCCAGCTAGAAATGTTTTCAAGTTTTAATATTAGATTACTTCAAAAAGTTCCTGGGAAAATATTCCACTAAGAGAAGATGACCCAGTGGAGAAGAAAAATGTTATAAACAACATTAGTTAGAACGCTCTTAGGTGAAAGAAACAAAAATACAACTAAGGAGGCCTATAATTCAAGGATATTAATTTTTATAAAACAAGAAAGCTGGAGGTAGACCCTTCTGGCGTTCACTCATCAGCTGCACCATGGTAGGGTAGAAAACACGTGTCTCTATCATTCTCCTGGCCCTTCCTTGGGATGACGAGGCAGCTGCTACCATTTCTGACAGAACTTCGTGTGACTGTTTCCAAGGGCAAAACGCAGAGGGCAGCCAAAATGTCAAGAAAGCTCTCTTTAGTACCCTGCTGCTCTTATCACCAAAATATCATTTTTTATACTGGCTCCAGAAGACTGCCTCTTACTTATGTTTGTTCCAAACTGGGTTGCGTGGCCGCTCTTGGCTACAAGGGAAGCCAAGAAGGTCAGCATTGGCTTTTTCATCTTCTTTCCATCCTTTAGTGGAAAACAAAAAAAGCCCAATTGAGGATGAAAATGGTTGTTAGGCAGCCAAATATTGCTTTCTTACACAATAATTCAATCAAAAACACAGGTGATATAAAACAGTTAAAAATGGGTTTGCCAGGGAAATAGCTAATCAGAATCAAGGTAACCTTGAACATCCGGCTAGACTGTTTTGGGGCTGGCCTGTTATATGTTAGTCTGGATTAGAAACCACATCCCCCCAAAATGTTAGTAAAATTCTCACAAGAATGTTCATGTTAACTTTTTAGTTCTTCCCAAGAGGAGATAGAAAAGCTGTTGTTTAATCAAGTCTTGAGGACAGAGGAGTACTGGTTGTCAATAGTCCGCAGGAATGGGTTACCTCTTAAGGTTGAAGGGCAGGCCAAGTACGCCAGTCTTGAGACTGACAACCTGTCTTTGTCAGAACAGCTCTGTTTTCTTCCCATCCGGGGTTTACAAAAGCATTTAGCTGCTAGCGAAATATCTAATAAACATGAGTAATTTGTTATAGCTGTAGTGTAGGGTTTCCCAAAGTGTCATTTGCATCAGAATCTCCTAAAATCTAAAATTCAGTTTCCTAGATCCTGCACCAGGCCCATAAACTAGGTATTCTGACTCCTAGATTTTTGCTAGGGCCCAAGTTTCTACATTTCAAGTAAGATTGCAAGGTTCGGCCGGGCAGGGTGGCTCATGCCTGTAATTCCAGCACTCTGGGAGGCCGGGGCGGATGGATCAGGAGGTCAGGAGATGGAGACCATCCTGGTTAACACGATGAAACCGCGTCTCTACTAAAAAAATACAAAACAATTAGCCGGGTGTGGTAGCGGGAGCCTGTAGTCCCAGCTACTGGGGAGGCTGAGGCAGGAGAATGGTGTGAACCCAGGAGGCGGAGCTTGCAGTGAGCCGAGATCGCACCACTGCACTCCAGCCTGGGCAACAGAGCGAGACTCCGTCTCAAAAAAAAAAAAAGATTGCAAGGTTGTTTCTCATAACCCATACTGCCCTAAAAAGACACCTCTTTAAATAATTAGGGGTGTGTACAAAGATTAAGATATAAAGATGATTGGTTGTTTTTAATTATATGTTTTTTATTCTTCTTTTCCTCTAAATTCTTGTGTTTGACATTTGGCATTGAAATTCTCTTAGAGATTCTGAAATTACATTTCTGGCTTCTCGTTGTTTGTGTCTGCATAAAGGGTAAAATATTCATTGAAAATGTTATGTATAATTCACTTCTCGGCCTTTGCCAGAAATATTTTATTCCTTTCATCAATGAGGCAATATTTTAGAATAATTGTTTTAAATGCCTGATGTGGTTATTTTCCCCCAGGAATTTAATAAAAACAGGCAAGCACAGACAAATGCAAATGTTTTGTAAATGGCTGAAATTCAGGTGCTCCTTTATTAGATCACAGCACTGTTAAACAGTTTAAATTTCAAGCATGGAGACTTTCAACATTGTTCTTGTGATTCCAAAGCATTCAAATGCATTCCTTTGCACTAATAATTACTCTCTCCATTAATGCAATTGTTCTAGAAATTAAACAGACAGGTCCTAAGTAAATTATAGTTTCTTTTTGTTTCTCACAGTAGTCGAAAATAAACTGAAGATTAGACTCTCTCGCATTAGTTTTTATATGGTATTGATTTTCAATTCAGAGGTAAAGCTTATCCTCTCATACTAAAAAGCCTGTTTATAAGATCATTTTAATCCTCTTCTGAAAAGTTTTAATTTATAATTGTGTGCTCCAGTTTAATTGATCATAACAAACGATGCAAACGCATAAGTTATGCTTCAAAAATGCCCTTCATTACATGAAAAATTGGGACTGAGAGAATTCTCATACATTGACTTTCAGTATGTTTTCATAAGTCTTCTGGAAATGGTATTGTATTTGAATAAGTACCCTCTCCCATTACAATGGAAGCATTAAACAAAAGAATATGAGTATGGATTTCTGTCACTGAGGATAGTCCACTAGACTCAATATGACAATCAAGAGCAGCAGCTTTGATTAATGACGGACAATGATAATTCTGTTCAGGCTTCCTTTCCCCAGTCTTTGCCTTCTTCTGATCCCCTGCCTTTCTTTCGTCCTTTTCACTCCAATTACTTTTCATTTCTTGGCAATCTTTAAAATTCCTTATACTTTGTGAATTTTAGGAAAATATCAAATAAATAAGGGAAAAATAAAACTTGAAATGGGTAGTGAGCTGCAGTGCATTGCAAGTAAAACAAAACAAAACAAAACAAAAAGTATCCTGAACTTACCAAACCAATTAACACCAAACGTTAGCAGCAAAAAAAAAGAGTATGTAAAGAAAAAGCAGTAAAGATAGTTCTTATCTTAATTCATTCTTTCACCATTAAAATAAAAGAGGCTCATTAACATCTAGAGATTCTGTACTTTAATTTTGTGTGTTCAGTTTGGGAATTTTCATTTGTTTCATTTCCATTTCCATTTGTATTTATATCCTAATAGAAAAAGCCAACATAATCCCAAATGGATCTGAAAGTCATGATGTAGAATGGAAACCATTAACAAAAGATAATCCTCCTTTTCTCCCAGCCTAGTGGGTGCAAGCTGTGTGGATTAAACAGGTTTAGACCAAACCAACAATGGTTTATAAAAGGTCAAACTGTGAGCTTGGCATCAGATCAGAAACCATTTTTTGGATGTTCTCCCCAAGGAATAAAGTCAAGCTCCTCTTTTCTAGCATGATTGAATCACTAAGGAAACCCAAGAATAAGAAATCTCACAAAATTCAGAGACCATAAACTGGCCTGTAGATATGTATTTGTCTCTTGCAGGTTTTAATTTTCAAAAATTCATTTCCAGCATTCGAAAGCATAAGATTGAACATTTAAAAAGAAGGTAATTGATCTTTCTGGAGAAGTAAACATATCTGGCAATACCAAACCTGCATGTGGCATTGATGGGTGAATATGGAGCAGGTGCTACCTGCTTGGGACAGAATGTGGGCTGTCTGGTTTTTACAGTCTACACTCCTCCCTTTTGCTCAGCCTTTGCCATCTTCAGTCACAGTTATTACCTCCTGGCTTCTGTAGGGATGTTTGTGTCTTCTAATGTAGTCTAACATCTGCACTTTTTCATATGAGGAGATGCAGTTGTAAGGAACAAAAGCCTTGACTAAAGTTGCAAGCCTACATTGGAATCAGCTGATCCCTCAGTGGATAAAGGAAATTGTAACACAGTAAGTCAAACTCCTTTCCGCTGAAAAGATGATGTGGTAGCATTCCAGACACAAGTGAGCGAGAATCTCAGAGGGCAGGATGTGTGGACAGAATTCTTTACCTGGATATGCTTCTGCTTTCTTCCCAATAAACTTAAGAATTTCATACTGAAACTGAGGGCTAACCTGATTAGGCCCGCCAAACTTAACTTGCCTCATTTGTTTTTAGTCACTTGCTTTTAGTTGATTTTGAAACTCATATACCTAGAAGTCACACAGTTAAACAATATATATCTAAACTCCCACTAGCTTTCTTATAGATAACATCACCAATGTTTGGGTCACCATGGTAACAATTGCTTAAGTTATTTTTCAGGGATTTGGGGTCAGTTCTTGTCCAGTTCATATCAGCTGAGATCATTGACCCTTCAACTGGGCTTATGTGAATGTTTAATAGGTGACCTTTTGATTTCAAAGGGCAAATAACTCCACCTTCCAATCATGCTAACTACACCATTGTGTGAACATGAGTCCTGTGAAGAGCTATAAAGCTTGACTACACTAGTGCAGATCACCAGTTGACTAATTTTTCTTTACCTCCAATCACCTTTCTCCATGCCTTGGACCACTTTGCTCGTCTATGCAATAAACATCCTTAAAACTCGTCTTTGGGCAGTGGATTTGAGATCTGTTCTCTTATCTCTTTACTCAGCTTCCTGGTGAATAAACCCTTTCTTTGCTACGTAACTTGTCATCTTAGTGATTGGCACACTGAACGACAAGTAGAATGGGCCTGATTCAGTATCAGTACTTAGGGATTTGAGATTTACTGTTACTATTATTAACAACAATATTAACCTTAATAAAAAGACAAAGCCTATTTCCCAGTTCCTGATTAGAGATGATTTAGCTCTACCCTCTAACTCAGATTTTCCAAGAATACTGGCATTCCAAGGGTGGGGCTGCCAAAGTTGTCAACCTCACATGTAGCCAATAAGACAGACATAGTGCATATAGCAAATGGTAAAGCAATAATAAAACTAACTAAAAGATAGTCTACTTTATTAACCCTATGCATTAGTGGGGAGGCAGAGCAAGATGGAATGGAGAGCTCACCTGATTGCTCCCCCCAATCCCAGGCATTAACACCAAGTTAATCATTTATCTTCACAGAAAAACACTTTCATAAGAACCAAAAATTAGATGAGCACTCATAGTACCTGGTTTAAAATTTATATCACTGGAAGAAGCACTGAAGAGATATAAAAAACAGTCCTGAATCACCAAGGCCACCCCTCCCCTATCCCCCACATCAACAGCATGAGGGAAGGAGAACACAGCAATGTTGAGACAGTGAACTCAGTGCTGTCCTGTTAGAGCAGAGAGAAAAACCAGATCAAACTCAGCTGACGCCCACCCATGGAGGGAGCATTTAAACCAGCCCAGGCCAGAGAGGAGTTGTGGATCCCAGAAGTCTGAACTTGAGTGACCAAAAACCTCACCAATGAGGGCCAAAGTGCTCTCAGTCTCTAAGTAAACTTGAAAGGTAGTCTCAGTTATAAGGATTGCAACTCATAGGCAACGACTAGGGCTGAAACAGACCCAAAGACGGGACTGGGGAGGCATGTGACATACTGAGACACCACCAGTTGGGCAGTCAAGAGAGAACTGGCATCACTCCTCCCCTAGCCCCAGGCTGCACGTTTCATGGCTCCCAAAGAAATCCCTTTCTTCTACTTCAGGAGAAGAGAGAGAAGAGAGAAGATAAATTTGTTTTACATCTTGATACCAGGTCTGCCACAGCAGGATAGGACACTCCCAGCTTTAGGTGGCTCAGAACAGAGAAAGAGAGACTTTGTATGCTTGAGAGAAACTAAGGAATGAGACCAAGAGTCTCTGCCTGGTAACGGAGAGAATTCTACCAGATTTTGTTCAAGACCATCAAGGTGATAGCTCTACAAGTCTGCAAGAACCACAGTGTTAATTGGCTTGGGGTGTCCCCCAAAACAGAAACAGCTTAGGTCACAACATTCAAGTCATTTCAAATATCTGGAAATCCTTCCCAAGAAGCGATGGCTACAAGTAAGCCCAGACAGTGAAAACTATTATAAATATGTAACTCTTTAATGCCCCGACACCAGAGAACATCTACTAGCATCAACATCATCCAGAAAAACATGACCTCATCAAATGAACTAAATGAGGTACCAAGGACCAATCCTAGAGAAACAGACATATGTGAACTTTCAGAAAGGGAATTTAAAATAGTTGTGTTGAGGAAACTCAAAGAAATTCGAGATAGTACAGAAAAGATTGAAATAATTTAAAAGAATCAAGCAGAAACTCTGGAGCTCTAAAATGCAATTAGTATACTCAAAAATACATCAGAGTTCTTTAACAGCAGAATGGAGCAAGCAGAAGAAACAGTTAGTAAGCTTAAATACAGGCTATTTGAAAATACACAGAGGAGACAAAAGAAAAAGGTGGGATTTAACCCTGGGATGCAAGATAGTTCCTAGGCAAATCCATTGATGTGATACATTATATCAATAGAATAAAAGATAAAAACCACATGATCATTTCAATTGATGCTGAAAAAAGCATTTGACAAAATTTAACATCCTTCATGAAAAGAAAAAACCCTAAAAAACTGTAGATAGAAGAAACATACCTCGACATAATAAAAGCCATATACAACGGACCCACAGCTAGTATCATACTGAATGAGGAAAAACTGAAAGTCTTTTCTCTAAGATCTGGAACATGACAAGGACTCCCACTGTCATTACTACTATTCAATATAGTACTAGAAGTCCTAATTAGAGCAATCAGACAGTAGAAAGATGTAAAGGGCATCCAAATTGAAAAGGAAGAAGTCAAATTATCCTCATTTGCAGATTATATGATCCTATATTTGAAAAAACCTAAAGACTCCACAAGAAAACTACTAGAATTGACAAACGAATTCAGTAAAGTTGTGAGATACAAAATCAACACACAGAAATGAATAGCATTTCTATATGCCAACAGTGAACAATGTAAAAAAGAAATTTAAAAAATAATTTCATTTACAATAACCACACATAAAATTTAATACACAGGAATTAACTGAATAAGTGAAAGTTCTCTATAATGAAAACTATAAAACACTGATGAAGGAACTTGAAGAGGACACCAAAAAATGGAAATATATTCCATGTTCATGGATTGCAAGAATCAATATTGTTAACTTGTCCATACCACTCAAAGCAATCGACAGATTCAATGTAATTCCTATCAAAATATCAATGACATTCTTCACAGAAATAGAAAAAGCAATTCTAAAATGTATAAATAGATTACAAAATACTCAGTATAGCCAAAGCTATCCTAAGCAAAAAGAACAAAACTAGAGGAATCACATTGCCTGACTTCATACTATACTGTAGAGCTATACTAACCAAAACAGCATAGTACTGGCATAAAAACAGATGCATAGACCAATGGATTAAAATAAAGAACCCAGAGACAAATCCACACACCTACAGTGAACTCATTTTTGACAAAGATGCCAAGAACATAGACTGAGGGAAAAAGAGTCTCTTCAACAAATGGTGCTGGGAAAACTGGACAGACATATGAAAATAGAATGAAATTAGATTTCTGTCTCTTGTCATATACAAAAATCAAATCAAATGGGTTAAATACTTAAATGTAATACTTCAAATTATGGAACTACTACAGGCAAACTTTGGGGAAAATCTCCAGGACAATGGTACTGTAGACTGGTCCTCACAATGGGCAAAGATTTTTTGAGCAATATCCCACAAGCACAAGCAATCAAAGCAAAATTAGACAAATGATATCACATCAAGTTAAAAAGCTTTTTCACAGAAAAGGATACAATCAACAAAGTGAAGAGATAACCCACAGAATGGGAGAAAATATTTGCAAATCACCCCTCTGACAAAGAGTCAATAACTAGAATATATAAGGAGCTCAAATAACTCTGTAGAAAAAAAAATCTAATAATCGATCAAAAAATAGGCAAAATATTTAAATAGACATGTCTCATCATAAGAAGACATACAAATAGCAAACAGGTGTATGAAAAGGTGCTCAACATCCTTGGTCATCAGACAAATGCAAATCAAAACTATAATGAGATACCATCCCACTCCAGTTACATATGCACAAAGTAAAAATGGCTTATATCCAAAAGACAGGCAATAATAAACACTAGTGAGGATGTGGAGGAAAGGAAACCCTTGTACACTGTTAGTGGGAATGTGAATTAGTGCAACCACTATGAAGAACAGTTTGGAAGTTTCTCAAAAAACTAAAAATAAAGCTACTATATGATCCAGCAATCCTACTGCTGGGTATATACTCAAAAGAAAGGAAGTCAGTATATCAAAGAGATATCTGCCCTCTTATGTTTGTTGCAGCCTGTTTACAATAGCTAACATCGGGAAGCAACCTAAATGTCCATCAATAGATGAATGGATAAAGAAAATGTACATATACATGATGGAGCACTATTCAGCCATAAAAATAATGAGATCTTGTCATTACAACAACACGAATGGAACTGGAAATCATCATGTTAAGTGAAATAAGCCAGGCACAGAAAGACAAACATCACATGTTCTCTCTTATTGGTGGGATCTAAAAATAAAATCAATTGAACTCATGGACATAGGGAGTAGAAGAATGGTTACCAGAGGCTGGGAAGTATAGTAAAGGGTTAAGGGGGAGGTGGTGATGGTTAATATATACCAACAGATAGAAAGAATGAATAAGACATACCATTTGAAAGCACAATAAGGTGACTATAATCAATAATAATGTAATTGTATATTTGAAAGTAACTTAAAGAAGGTAGTGGATTGTTTGTAACTCAAAGAATAAATGCTTGAGAAGATGGATACTCCATTCTCCATGATATGCTTATTTCACATTGCATGCCTGTATCAAAACATCTCATGTACCCCATAAATATGTATACCTACTATGCACCCACAAAAATGTTTTAAAATAATAATTTAAAAAATACTATACACTAGCAAATCTGAATAATGTCAGTGACATAAAGATGTTCCTCTGTAAAAATCAAAATATGTTGTTAGTTTAAGCTCTAAACAATTGCTGTGGTTATAATTGAATTTTAACCATATATATCTCTGTGTGTGTGTGTGTGTGTGTGTGTGTGTGTGTGTATCATTTTTTGTGCTGTTGGAAAGGACACCACAGACTGGGTAATTTATACTGAACAGAAACATATTGGCTCACAGTTTTGAAGGCTGGGCAGTCAGATATCAAGGGGCTGGCATCTCGCAAAAGCCTTCATGCTATATTGTCCCATGGCAAAAGGGCAAAGAGAGGGCGAGAGAGAGAGTAAAAGGGTACTAAATTCTTCCTTCTATAACAAACCCATTCTCACAATAGTGAACTCACTTTTGCCATAATGGTATTAATCTACTTAATTTCCCTTTATCATTCCTTATTAGGACCCACATTTCAACACTATTATATTGGAAATTAAACTTGGTGCCTGTGACATAAGAGGTAGTACCATTAATCTCCAAAGTGGCTTCAGGGTCATTCTTCCAGTGTCCCACGACTAGCCTCTGACTGCATTCTATCTATACTAATCTCCTTATCAAATGGTCTCTTGGCTATACCCTTGGTTTCCCCTCCTGAAAATGTTCTTTCATTTTCTACCACAGGACCAGATTGAAAATCATTTAAATCGTAAACTAATGTCTAAAAAGTTTCATACTTTTACTACAGTTCTCTTCTGAAACCTCACCAGAATCACTCTTTATGCCCTGTTTATGGCAATACAGCATTTTTCTTGCCTGTTCCTCCAAATTCTTTCAACAGCTGCCCATTACCAATTCCAAAGACGCTTCCACATTTTCAGGTATTTGGTATGGCAGCACCACACTTCACTGGTACCAATTTTCTTTGTCCATTTTGTGATGCTATAATAGAATATCACAGACTGGGTAATGTATAATGAACAAAAAGTTATTGGCTCATGATTCTATAGGCCGGAAAATCCAAGATCAAGGGGCCAGTATCTTGCAAGGACCTTCTTGCTATGTCATTTCATAGCAGAAGGGCAAAGAGAGGGTGAGAGAAAGAGTAAAAGGGGGCCAAATTCTTGCTTTTATAATGAATGCACTTATATGATAATAAATGCACTCTTGTAATAATACGGGTTTTAATCCATTCACTCTACCCTCATGGCCTAATCACCTCTCATTAGGCCCGACCTCCTAACACTGTTGCATTGGGGATTAAGTTTCCAGCACATAATTTTGGGAGGAACACATTCAAGCCAACACAATATATAAGTAGCAAGTTAGCATATTTTATAATTTCTACATTAATACATTTTATATTCTACATGAAAACTGAGAGAATCTTTGGTGAGACAGCTTGACCCAGAATACCTAGGCTCAGCTATATAAATTCACTTTGAAAGGAAGTCTATAACACTTTGAAATCCTTTGAGCTTGCTTCAGGCTAAAGTTCTGTTTCTGACTCCTACTGCGTTACATATTCCTGTGTTTAAGCAGTAGCTTTGAAATAAACAATGACAGCACAGTGATTGCAAAGACAAGAAACATAATTTACGTGACTTTAATATGTCATTCAATGGTGTTATAATTTCTGTTTACAATTCTTCAAGAGCAGAAATATTGAGAGGCTTTAAAATCAATTACACTATCGATGAAGAAACAAAGATATGGGTAGTGGCATTTTGTGAAATTTATTATAAAATGGAATTTTTATCATCTCTGCCAAACTTATCCTTGTGTTTAAGACTTTACATAACTATTTTGTATATCTTGCTTCATGTTAAAGAAGTTGTCTGAAATGAAAATTAATAAAATGTATTATTTGATCTACTGTGCATGAAATAGGTTAAAAACCCTAACTAGACTATTTTTTCTGCAGGAGTATGATGAAGATTAATTTTGATGAAGTCATCAACAATGACAGAAGTTAAGCCTCAAAACCAAACTAATGTAATTATTCATTAGTATAAGTGACCAGTATAATGGTATACATATTCCCCTTTGTTCAAATAATTCATTAAAATAATTAAAAATATTAATCTATTATACCGTATGTCCTTTCTGGCCAGTTTTATTGTTATTTCTTTTACTTCAGGGTTAATATTGATAATGATTTTATCTTATAAAGAAGTGTACTGTTAAGTAAGATAGAATCAGCTCTGGGTATCAATGACGCTAGATTTTTTTTTTGAGATGGAGTTTCGCTCTTGTTGCCCAGATTGGAGTGCAGTGGCATGATTTCGGCTCACTGCCACCTCCGCCTCCTGGGTTCAAGTGATTCTCCTGCCTCAGCCTCCCGAGTAGCTGAGATTACAGGCTTGCGCCACCACTCCTGGTTGTTTTGTATTTTTAGTAGAGACAGAGTTTCTACATGTTGGTCAGGCTGGTCTTCAACTCCCGACCTCAACTGATTGCCCTGCCTTGGCCTCCCAAAGTGCTGGGATTACAGGCATGAGCCACCGCACCCGGCCTGCTAGATCTTTTATAAAGTTAAGCACTATCTTAACCCCCAAACTATAATCCCATGATTTGTCAGATGCAGGTGGCCTGTTTTCAACTGTGCTGGATCCAGACTGAATGCAGTGCCAGCTTATTATCTAAAATAAAATTATTTGCACTGTGTTGTTTACCCAGAGATCCCATTCCTAGAGAGGTAGAGAGTAATTCTCTCCAATTCTCTCCTTGGTAGATCCCATAGCACTTTGTCCACAAAAAACTATGTCATGAATAAATGTTTAGATGACTGACTTTCTTAGAAGACATGAGCCCCTACAAAACATGGGATGTGTGTAATTAATTTCTACTACATCTCAGATACTCAATAAATTTCATTGAATAGATGAATAAATGCATGAATAAAAGAACAGTGCTTTCATCTGTGATCATGAATACATGCAATTTACATTCCTACTAAATTAAACAGACACATTTAAAAGGAATGGTACCTTTTCTTTAAGAGCATATTCTAATCTAATATTATTGATATCACTGTAAAATCAAAACTTGTATTTTATCAGTAAATCTGAACAAATTCTTTCAAAATTCTCAAATAATCGATCAATGAAATGAGGACAGCCCAGAATAGTCTAGTTCCCCAAACCTTAATCACTGCATGCCACTTCATTTTTTTATTTATATATGATTATTTAGTAAATATTTTTGCTCTAGCTATTTCTATTTAAAAAAACTTAAATACATACCTTATCTATGTTGTAAGAAAGAATATTCATGAATATTAAGGTTTTATGTACCTATTACATTTTTTAATGCATACTAAAATAAGCACATAAATATTGGAATATATCATGTCTACTAAAATCATGTTGTATATACCACGAGAAATACTGGCAGAGTGGAATAAACATAGACTTTGGGGTAAGATGAACAGGTATTCATCTTTGCCACTTCCAAGGTGATATAACCTCTTTAAAAGTCAATGCTTCATATAAATATAGAGATAAGAAGAATGGCCTCAGAGACTTTGTGAAGATTAAATATGTAAATCACCTAATGGAAGTCCTGCATAGATTATTCGGGTACTCGATGGCTACACCTGCTAAGATGATACATATGTCTCACCTTTTGAACAGACTGCATTCCCTCTTTCTCCACTTCTCACTTTCTCTAATAATCTGTTGACCATTCTTATTCTAAATGTAGCCTCACAGAAACAAGTGGCCAGGTCTTATGCTACACAGATATTACTCGTAGCAATTGCATGGGATAAAAATAAATAGGGACAATATAGTGTGAAAGCAACAGACAGAATTGAGGCCTCTTCTCCAGGCGCTGCCTCCATAAGTTATCTACCACCTCAAATATAGCACATGAGATCTCTGGGCCTGTCCCTTTATTTAATAAAATTAAGGGAGAAAATTCTTTTCCTGTTTACAAAGTTGATGAAATATTCAATATTTGACATCCTTTTGCTTCTTGTTTTCTCTCTCTTAAATTTTATTTTTCTTATTCTTACTGTGAGAGTATATGTGGAGCAAGGTTCACTGTGAAATAAAAGGCCTTCTCCTGGAGTTTCAAAAAAGGATTTTGCAAGTTCAAACAAGTTTTAACTTCAGTTCTCTTAACCCTTCTCCTATTGAACCATCAACTCAGACCCTTATCAGGGTGTTCTAACCCCCTCCTCCTCTATCACCCAGGTGGCACTGACTTGTTCTTATTTATTCTTCTCTTGTTGGGGGACTTGCACTCTCAGAGAGAAAGTAAGTTAAAAACGAGCAGAAAATCAATAGCTGGAATCTTAACAGTGGACAGGAATTTTAGTTTACTTTTTTTTTTTCCATAGGGAGAAGAGTGCTTAGAGTTTTGATTGTATGGTAGAGGCCTCTAAAGCATTTAATTAAGATGTCTGAAGCAGATAATAACAAATTCAGAGGTCTCCTTGGATGATCATCCAGCAGACATCCTGGAGACAAACACACACCAAAGCAAAAAACACGTTTCTCCTTCTGCCTCTTCATCCTGTGGACTCAGCAGGCTGACTATGCATGTCCCCCAGAGGTCAGTCCCACTGTAGTTAGAAAAACATAGATTCTGCCTTAAGGCAGACCTGAGTTACTATCCTGGATCTACCATTATCAATAGTAAGACTAAAAGTTACTTAAGCTCTCTCCCTCCCGGTTTCCATCTATAAAAATTGAGATGAGAAATAAAAATAAGATCCCCCACCCCCCAATCCACTGATCTGACTCCCTCTTGGCCAAGGCAACTCCATACACGAAAGCAAAAACATGTTTCTCCTTCTGCTCTTCATCCTGTGGACTCAGCAGGCTGACCATGGACGTCCCCCAGAGATCAGTCCCACTGTGGTTAGAAAAACATGGATTCTGCCTTAAGGCAGACCTGAGTTACTATCCTGGATGTACCATTATCAATAGTAAGACTAAAAGTTACTTAAGCTCTCTCCCTCCCAGTTCCCATCTATAAAAATTGAGATGAGAAATAAAAATAAGATCCCCCACCCCCCAACCCACTAAACAGACTCCCTCTTGGCCAAGGTAACTCAAGAAACCTTCAAAACTGTGCTCCTGGCCATAACAGGGCCAGAGGTTGGATATGCCTGAGTGTGCCCCTTCCTTGTTAAACTTTAACCAGAATTCTTTCCTAAGAAGTAAGCAGAAACAAACGCTGGAAAACTACCAATAAAGGATTCATTCCTTTATTGCCTTTAGTTAGTCATCTGAAGCTGCAACTGGACTCCCTCTCCCTCTTTGTGGTTGCAACAGGACAGCTCACCAGTTTCACAATGCATCCCTTCCTAAAAACTGACCGCCATCTTCAGACTGGTTTTGGCTGGCTCACAGAGGATGGACAATGATGGTGTTCCTGTACTCTGCTTCACCTTTTGATGTCAGAGGGCCAACCCCACCACACCCTGGCCTGTGGATCATGCTAAGGCTGCTGTTTTTTGAACATGCAACCCATGAAGAGGCATGAAGCTCAGTTGTGCAGGCCTTGTTTCTCCTTTCGTGAAATATTCATGACTCCTCCTATAGGTTATTGACTGTGTAAATTCAGCCACTATGCTCGGCATAAATTCCTGTTCCCTTTAACCCTCCCTCAAAATGCTTGTTCTCATCTTTTGCCAGAAGTGAGGCTTCCCTGTAAGATGGCTAGCCTGCAGACTGCAAACCTTTATGAGAAATAATGCTCTCCTTTCCAAATTTATGAACATCACCATTCTTCAGTTGACAGAGATGATGCAGAGTTTTACGGTTTACTAATCAAAACACTTTAGTAATAAACTGTTTTGATTATTTATTACTGCATAACAAACCACTTGGTGGTTTGTTATGAGTATGGTGTAACTTGGTGTAACAATGAGTATGTTACTATGCTCATGAATTTTTTGTGTGTCAGGAGTTCAGATGACATGGCCAACATGGCTTGACTATACTCCACAACGTCTGGAACCTCAGCTTGGAAAACTCGAATGGTTGAGGTTGACTTGAATGGCTGCAGGCTAGAATTCTCCAGAGACTTCTTCACTTTCAGGTCTGATATCTGGGCCAGAGTGACTCATGGCTAAAGCTCATTGGCATCTCTCTCAGTGTAGTCTCAGGGCTTCTCTCTGTGATTTCTCCTCCAGGCCTCTCCATCATGGAGACATCAGGGTGCTCACACTTCTTATATAGAGCTCAGAATGCCTACAATGAGTGTTTCAGCAAAGAAGATGGAAGCTGAACAGTCTTTAATAACCTAGCCTTGAAAATCACATGGCATCATTTTTACCATGCTCTCTGGGTCAGTGCATGTTTTAGCCCTGAGATTCAAGAGGGCACATAGATACTATATTTGAAAGCATCAGGCCCAATACATACCTGGAATATTATTGGAGTTCCAGAAATGTTATAGATCATATTGCCATAAATCAATTCCCCATTGTAATAATACTGTAATAAATAAATCATAAAATATGTGAACACATACTTTGTAAGGCACTTTTACATTCACCAACTCATTGTGTCACAGTATCCTTCTCTCAGCAGGATAAATCTTTTTCCTTATTTTAGAAATAAAGTGAAATTCACAGAGGTAAAATCAGTTTACTAGAATCACAACAGCTAGTAAGTGGTGCAGTTGAGTACAAAACCTAGGATTTCTGTGGCAGAGTGTGGTGACTCTTGCCTGTATGTGCAACAGTTTGGGAGGCCAAGGCAGGAGTACTGCTTGAGGCCAAGAGTTCGAGACTGGTCTGGGCAACATAGTCTGGAAACATTTTTAAAAACTTAGCCAGGCCTGGTGGCACACACCTGTAGTCCTAGCTACTTAGGAGGCAGAGGTGGGAGGATTGCTTGAACCCAGGAGTTTGAGGTTACAGTGAGCTATGATCCTGCTACTGCAATCCAGCCTAGGCAACAGAATGAGATCCTATCTTAAAAATACCACCACCAAACACAACAACAACAACAACAACAAACAGGATTTCTAATTCGTGATGCAATCTGCTTCACTTTATAGAGTGAATGGAAAATAAAAATACACGCAGATATCTAAATATACACTTTCTTATATTAAGATGATCTGGTAACCTTTGACAATTTCAGCTCATCAACTATAAAACTTGTTCATATCTATGTGTGTGTATACTTATATATAATGCAACTTCTTTTTATTTATGTTTCTTTTTACTAAGTTGTTAGAAAAATAAAGAGGTAACAACTCACATTTGTTCTGTGTGACAATATATTCTGTAAAACCATTCTTTGGCTAAATCCTCTCCTTTTTGTATTATGAGAGATAAAAATTCCTGACAGATAGCCTTCCCAGAAACCATTAACGATTGTTTGTATCTCAACGCAAATTAGTTTCTCAGACTTTCTCTGGCTGTGAGTTGTGTACCTTGAGGCTGACACCATATTCCGCTTCTCCCTTGGTAAGAGCTGATCTTATACGAAGGTGTGAAACTGATGGGTCAACATTTAATCCCATCCTCCTTATTAAAGAAAGCTTCGGGAACGATGACATGATCACATTTTGGCCCAGAAGCAAGAGGAACTTTGTTGGGGGCTTCTAAGAAGGTTTTCCTAACTCTTTTGAGAGACTCATAGGAATTTTTGTTTTCTTTTTTTGAGGCGAGTCACCCTGGCTGGAGCGCGGTGATGGATCTCAGTTCACTGCAACTTCCGCTTCTCAGGTTCAGGGGATTCTCCTGCCTCAGCCTCCCGAGTAGCTAGGATTACAGGCGGGTGCCACTACACTCAGCTAATTTTTGTATTTTTAGTACAGATGGGGTTTCGCTACGTTGGCCAGGCTGGCCTCTAACTCCTGGCCTCATGTGATCTGCCCTCCTTGGCCTCCCAAAGTGCTGGAATTAGAGGAGTGAGCCACTGCGCCTGGCGGACTCATAGGAAATTTAACATATTGACTTCCCCAGGATCTGCATAAGAAAAGCAGGTTTTCCAGGGGAGAGGGGAAATGCTGAAGATAAAATCCATACACAGAGCAGGACATGTCCAAGAGAACCACAGAAAAAATGCAGCTGTATTGGATCCTGCGGGCGCCTTGCCCTGATCTCCTAATCAACTAAAGCATGCCACTGCTGATAGCTGTCCTTTCCTCCAAAGAATTTCTCCTTTCAGATGAGAAGCCCGACTCCCCTCTGCTGGAAGTTATGCACCTCTTTCATCCCTGAAATAACCCTCAGCAAATGACTGACTGCCATAGGGGTACAGAAGACCACCTTCCTGCTTCAAGGCGGGACTGATTTTGTGGCGTAATTTCTGCCCAGAGTTCCCTGTGGGATTAGGCAGAAGCCAATTCCAGCTGAAATCACATCTCTGCGGCGCTCCTCATCTGCCCCATCCTATTTTCCTCACTTCCTTTCTCCTGAGGGTTTTTCCTCCACAAACTACATAGACCCAAATCCCTGTCCCAGATTCTACTTCTTGGGAACCCCAACCTAAGACAGTGCCTGAAACCATTATTCAGCCATACATGACCACTGCCCTGTGTTCTTCTAGTTGTGTGCACTAGTACAATTCATTGTGTTTGAACACACTATGTGTAAGGTTTTTCTGTTACTTGTAGCCTGAGGTTTCCTAAGGAATAATATAGAAGCCAATGGTCTTTAATTGGGAAATCTGAGTCAGAAAAGGTACATGGCATGAGCTAGGTATAAAGGACAGGAGTAGACTTTTAGTATAAGACAGAACAAAGGAATGTTACACTCAGTGAAGGACAAGAGATGTTTCTGAGTTAAATATTATTGAAGGTGTGCAAAGTTTGTGTGTCTGTGAGGTAGTATTTGCATATACACCTTAGGAATTCTAGGAAGTCAAGCCAAGTCATATCGACTAATGAAATTGTAAGACCACTGAGAGAAATGGAGGGTGAGGAGTTGAGTCAAATGACCAAATATCATTGCCACTATCACACATGACAATGAAGAAACAACTTAATCCCTAAAGGGGTTATTTGGGATATGGAATTTTAAGAACTGATCTTGAGTCACAAGACCCATGTCCCCATCTTCAGGGTATAGATAGATATGGTAAGATCTGGGCCTGTGCTGACCAATACCATTGCCGTTCATCACAGGTAGCTATTGAGTACTTCAAATGTGACTTGTCTGAATTAACATGTACTGTAAATGTAAAATATAAAATGAAAATCAGAGACAGTACAAGAAAATTAAAATGTCTCTAAATGTTTTATTGATTTTGTTTTGAAATTTTAATGTTTTGGATATATTAGGTTAGATATTATTAAAAATAATCTTATGTTTCTTTTTATATTTTTTAATGTGGGTGCTAGAAAATTTTAAATTACAACCATAGTTTACATTAAATGGCTATTAAACAGAACTGATATGAATAGTTTAAGGCACAGGTCTGTGTCATGTCAATAACATGAAGTTCAGGTCTGCAGCAAGATACTAAAATTTCCTAAAGAGAAGTCGCTTGAATTTATAGGTAATATTAGTATGAAGACATCATGATTATCTAGATAACTAAAAGCCAAATATCCAGGAAATCTAGTGAAGGTTAAATCATAATATGCTCAATTGAATACTTTACAAAATGACATGCAATAATTATAAATGGTTTTTTTCATGGCATAGTTAAAATGGCTGAAATAACATCAAGGTACAATGTAGCAACAAATTAAAAAGCATTTGTCAGTAAACTTACTCAGAAATGCATAGAAGACATTGCTGGAGATACAAAAGAGACAAATGTTAGAGCAAATCACACAATGTAGAAAGGTGATTTACCAGCTGAATAAAAATACAGATGTGTTAACTCATCTCAGCTCATGTTATTCGTTACATTTCCTTTGTGATGCAGCAATGACTGAAGAAATACATTTTGGAGATTGTTAAAATGAAAGACGTGCATAGAGGAAATAATATATTCTTAAGGATATTTTACCAAAGAATTGTGGCTGCTTTGATGATTAATAGAAAAAACAAGATCCTGAAGCAAAATGGCAGAAACAGCATTCTCTTCTTCTGTGATATTTGTTGGGTGTGGTAGTGCGCCCAGCTAAAAGATTATATTCCCCAGTCTTCTTTACAATTGTGTTATGGTAAAGTGATTAGATTCTGAACAATTAGAAGTTATTGGATGGAACCTCTGGGAAGTCTCCTTAAAACAGGAAAACACAGAAATAGGATCCTTCCTTTTTTCCCTTCTTGGGCCCAGATATGATGATCAGAGTTCCAGCTGCCATCTTCTCATTTTGAAGGTAGAAGCCACATGAGAGATATAGGGACAGAAAGATATAAGGAGCTTATGATATCATGGAGCCACCATATTGGCCATAACGGTCTTATTTTATATGAGAGAAAAATTTCTGTATTTTCACTTTTTTTTTTAACTGATAAAGGCATACAACCAGAAATCTTTGGAGATCCCTGGCCTGTGAGAAAGCATGGAGCACCCATGATTGGTGGTAAGGACTGGATACAGCAAAGAGTGAGTAAAGTAGGCCATATGGGAATAAGGAGAAGTTTAGGAAGGAAATCTCTTTTAGGACTGCACCAAGCTCCACTAAGGGAATAATTAAACCTGGAAACAAAGGAGCTCTCCTTTGCTTAGGTTCCTTCAGAGGCACACTAGAGCTTTCTTGATAGAATAAACTTCTTTATTATCAGCCTTGGCTACACTCTATTCTCATTTCCTACCACTCCCCTTCCTCTCTTTTGCCCCACCATTCCTTTTGAAGACTTGTTCAAACATTAATTCTTTATCAAAAGGGCAAAGTCCAGCGGAAGAATCAGAGAGATAAAAGTAGATAGGCAACATTAAAGTCATTAAACTACAGCTTATGAACAAGACCAAGTAGTCATATTATTGCCTGATGGTTAAGTTTTTATTGTAGAAGGTTGTAAAACTCTCTTAAGAATCAAGGCAAGTTTTTATAAAGACAAGTAGAAGAGTCTATTTGTTTCAAAGCATTGTGACGCTCACTTCAATAGCAGTCTCATGGCTACTGAACTTACTTTCAACATCATAGTCGAAGAATGAGTTTTTGCACTTTTCTCTCTATTCCTTGCCTGTTAATATATGGCATATGGATTTCAATTTTTGAACCAGAATATTTAAGTTGCATCTCCACTTTTTCATCTCCAATAAATAAATTTTTCCAAAAGCAGATTCTCCACGTAACAGTTTGGCTTTGAGGCCTTTTTGAACTCCTTATGAAATCTTACCAAAAATCTTTGCCATATTTGTTCATTCAACAAATGTAATGTCAAGATCTTAAAAGCTCAGACTTGTGTCTTCATAATGAAAACACAAATTTCATAATCAGAAATATATATATATATATAATACACACATAAATAATTTCACCAAAATACTTCATTGAAGGAAACTGAGCTCCAAGGACTGTATGATTTAAGTTTACACAATGAATAGGAGTGTCATGAATGAAACACTGGCAGTGAAACACTGGTCTTGTTTCTTTTTAATACAACGGATATGTATTTATACTCAAATCATGATTTGACTGACACCTAAAGACAAATGAATTATACATAGACAAAATTTTCTTTTTTCTTTTTTTAAGTTAATATTCACATTTGAACACTTCCTAAAATTCTTAAATGGTTTATACCAAGCAATGTAATATTAGGTATACAATTGTAATGCTTCAAGGATATAACTAAAAAGGAATAGATGTAATAAATGCTATTATTATTGCTAGATAATACAGACTGGAGTCTATATTTACATTATTTGCCAGTGTGATATTTTATCTAAAACAGATTTTAAGAAGTAATTAAGATTGTGTCAGTAAGGACTCTTTATATGCATGTTATAGAAAGCCCTATTCAGATTGATTAATATAAGGAAATGTATTAACTCATGAGGTTGAAAAGTTCAGAATTAGGGCAGGTTTTAAGTTTGATTCAAAGGTCCACAATGTCATCAGGTCTCATTTTCCAGCAATTCTCTTAGCTTTACTTCCTCTGTGTGTTTTCTTCATCCTTAAGCTGGCTTCTCTCATGTAGGAATGATAAGAAGAAAGTTACCAGTGATTTCTACGACTCCGGACCTTCTTCTTCACTTCTAGGTGGAGGAGATTACTTTCATCTCAACCATTAATTAGAAATTCACATTGATTATATCATCCTTCATCATATTATGATCTTCAAACTAAAAATGTCAGAAAAAAGGATGGAATTATCTTGATTGACTTGGGCCAATTGCGACTGCTAGAGCTAGGGGTTTAGTCAATCTCACAAACCTTATGTCTGTTATTTGGGGTAAAGAGTGAAACAAATCCATAAGGGACCACCAGAATGTTCCCTGCTAAGGGAGATAAAGCAGTATTTCTTATTTTTTTTTCTTGTTTATTATAATTTAAGTTCTAGGGTACATGTGCACAATGTGCAGGTTTGTTACATATGTATGCATGTGCCATGTTGGTTTGCTGCACCCATTAACTCGTCATTTACATTAGGTATATCTCCTAATGCTATCCCTCCCCCCTCACCCCACCCTACAACAGGCCCCAGTGTATGATGTTCCCCTTCCTATGTCCAAGTGTTCTCATTGTTCAATTCCCACCTATGAGTGAGAACATGTGGTGTTTGATTTTCTGTTCTTGCAATAGTTTGCTGAGAATGATGGTTTCCAGCTGCATCCATGTCCCT
>NW_012119154.1:3143302-3232334 GCF_000951035.1 Colobus angolensis palliatus
CCTTTATGTTATATATATGTGCGTGTGTCTATAACTTAACATGTATCTGTGCTTTACAAGTTATAGTTTTCATAGATATGATCACATTTGATTTTCAAGAAAACATTGACAGACAAGATTTTTAAATTAAACTTTTATTTTGAGGTAATTGTAGATTCACATATAGTTATAAGAAATAATGAAGAAAGAGTCCATGTACCTCAATTGAGTTTTCCCTCATTGATAACACTGCAAAAATGCAGTGCCATAGCATGCAGTGCAGAGATATTGGTATCGATACAGTCAAGATACAGAACACGTCTGTCACCGCCAGCTTCCACATGTTGCCTCTTCATAGTCACACCTACTCTCTACTGCCTTGTCCCCTCCTTAACCCTTGACAACCACTAATCTGTTCTCTATTTTCATCAGTTTGTAATTTCAAGAGTATTATAAATAGAAACATATAGCATGTAAGTTTTCGTCATCTGCTTTATTCATTGGCATATTTCTCTGGATATGTATCCAGGCTGCTGCATATAACCAGGTAGTTCATTTTCTTTTATTGCTGAGTACCATTCCCATGGCATAGATGTACCATAGTTTGTTTAATCATTCACTAGTTGAAAGACATCTGTGTTATTTCCAGTTTGAGGCTATTAGAATTTATCTGCTATAAACATTCTTGTTCATTTTTTTGTGGGTACACACATCTTCATTTTTCTGGAATATGTATCCAGGAGTGAAATTGTTGGGTTACATGGAAATTGCATGTTCAATTATATTTAAAACTGCCAAACTCTTTTCTAAAATGGCTGTATTGTTTTACGTTCCCATCAATGATGCCTGAGTGAATCAGTGTCTCTTTATCCTCTCTAGAATTTGATGTTATCATTACTTTTTTCAGATTTATTGAGGCATAATTGACAAATAAAAATTGTATACGTTTAAAGTATGCAACATGATGTTTTGGTATAGGTACCACTACCAAGCTAATGAACATATTCTTGATCTTAGCCAAAAGGCCGAGAAGCGATTAATGAACATATTCTTTACCTCAAATAATTCCATTTGTGTGTGTGTGGGTGTGGTGAGAACATTTAAGATCTAGTCTCTTAGCAAATTTCAATATACAATGCATTATTATTTCTTATAAACACCATGCTATACATTAGATCTCTAGAATTTATTTATCCTGTGTAACTGAAACATTGTACCTTTGACCAATATTTCTCCATTTCCCCCATTTTCAACCCCTGGCAATCACCATTGTACTTTCTGCTTCTATGAGTCCAGGTTTTTTAGATTTTACATAGAAGTGAGATTTACTGTAAGATCCAACAGTCCCACTTTTGGGTATATATCCAAAGGAAAGACGAAATCAGTGTTCCAAAAAGATATTTTCATTCCTACGTTCATTATAGCGTTATTCATAGTAGAAAAAAACATGACATCAACCTAAATGTCCATTGACAGATGAATGGATGAATGGACGAATGGATAAACACACACGCACACACACACACACACACATACATTTATGTGTACAATGAAATATTATTCAGCTTTTAAAAAGAAGAAAATCCTGTTATATGTAACAACATGAATGAAACTGGAAGACACTCTACTAAGTGAAAAAAATCTAAGTATAGAAAGACAATGTTGTTATGTTTTATTTTAGCCATACTTGTAGGTATTTAGTGATATTTCATCATGGTTATAATTTGCAATTCTTTAAAGGCTAATGATGTTGAACATCTTTTTATGTGCTTGTTTGCCATTGTATGTATTCTTTGGTGAAATGTACTCTCGTGTTTTTGACCTGTGTTTTGGTTTCATTATTTGCTTTGTACTATTGAGTTTTGAGAGTTCTTTTTATATTATAGATACTAGTCCTGTATCACATATGTGGTTTGCAAATGTTTTCTCACATTCTATAACTTGTCTTTTTTTTCTTCTTAACAAGGTCTTCACAGAGCAAACTTTTAAATTATGAAATTTAATTTATTAATTTTTTTCTATTATGAATGTGCCTTTCTTCTCAAGACTATAAACTCTTTGCCTAAAGCTAGATTGCAAAGATTTATCCTCCTATGTTTATTTTCCTAAAACTCTAATAGCTGTACTTTCTACATTAAGTCTGTAATTCATTTTGAGTTAATTTTTGTATAAGGTTTAAGGAAGGGATCCAGTTTCAGCTTTCTACTTATGGCTACCCAGGTTAAGCATACTGTTTACTTGCCCTAATATTATGTCCAGCCATATGAAAATATATGGTTCTTGTACTGGAAGAAATCGCACATTAGACTGTATAAAATTTACCTATATGGCAATTATAGTCTAGGAAAGGAGATAGTGAAGTGATGAATAAATGCAATATTGTGTGATAAGAATTGTATAATCAAAACATAATCTTGGAATTATATAGGGCTTGGATTCAAGCTCTGCTATACTGTACTTGTGAAGCCATAAACACATTCCTTGTGCTATGTTGGTGTTTGCCCTCAGTGTTACCTTCATGTTTGCTAGATGGCTACAGGGGATCCATCCATCTCCTCATACAGCCATGTCAGCAGACCTCAAAGGGAAAGTTAAGATGTTAATTATAGGGGACAGTGTGTAGGAGGTATATGGGAACTCTTTGTACTGTCTTTCCATTTTTCTATAAATCTATAACTGTTCTAAGCAATCAAGTATATTTTTGAAAAAAAAAAAAGAAAGTTATGCATCTCTTGTTAAGAGCAACAAAATTCTGTCAGAATCCACTCTTCTCCCATCTACCCACTATCAGCCAACTTCCTCTTATTTGGCCAGAATTGCCATGTCTTAACCTCTAGATGTGAAAGCTAGTAAAATGGCATGATTGGCCCAAACTAATTAATATTTATCCTCTGAAATGTTCAGGGAAGAGGCTCTTTTTCTAGGATATGTGGTTTTACAGTGAAAAAACACTTGAACAAATATGGAAGGAAATCCAGGAAGGAAAATTATGTGAGGTTAAGGACAGGGGTGGGAATGGGTTAGATTCACTTGGAAAGGCAATCAAAATGCCTTGTAAACCACCTTCACAGTTAGTGTACGAAAGGAGCTTAGCATAGTATATAGTAATGCAAGAGCTCAACAAATGGTTATTAATGTTACCTTAAAAATATTTCATTTGATCTGATCAGGACAGCTTTCCACAAGACGAGTCACTCTGACCGTTGAAGACAGAAGCAATGTGAAATTTCCCATTGAGAAATGACAAAGGAAGGAAGCCAGAGTTAGTGAGGGTGGGGAAGGTGGACAATTAAGGAGATGCTAAGTGCTAAATTTCCAGTTTGACATTGGGTATGGAAGAGCAGTCTAGAAAGACCTCAAGCTTGCTGGCATGATGGAACTAATGTCGGTAGATGTTGGTGTCATTTGTTAAGAAATGAATGCCAGAGAAGTGTCTGGTTTTATTGCAGAGGCAGAGGTGCCAGTTCCGGGAGAAACATGATAAATTTGAGGTGTCTGCAGGACATTCTAGTGCAGATTTAATTGCAGTGCAAACTGCTATCACTTATTTAGTAGTATGGCATTCATTCGGTCAACAAATATTGTTGTATACCTACTATGTACTTGGGACTAAGTTTAATCATTTATAAGCCTTCTCTTATGTAATCTTTGCTATAGTTGGCCAGTGATCTCCAGCCATCACTTTTGAGGCCAATTTTGGAATCCATTCACTGCTACATCATTGATAGTTAATTATCTTGTTGGCAGCTACATCCTCAAACACAAAGGCCACATTGTGAGTGTTAACCCAGGAGTGTTCTTATCTATCTCTCATTATAATTAGAATGAGGCCTGCACTCTCATTAACTATTTCTCTTTCCATGGACATTGGAGAACTCAGCAAACAAATGCTTGAAAATGCATTGAGTCCAATTGAATAATGAAATACCAGTTTCAAATACCTATAAAGAAAAAGTTTAATGTTATATATATATATATAACATATATATAAATCCTTTATGTTATATATATGTGCGTGTGTCTATAACTTAACATGTATCTGTGCTTTACAAGTTATAGTTTTCATAGATATGATCACATTTGATTTTCAAGAAAACATTGACAGACAAGATTTTTAAATTAAACTTTTATTTTGAGGTAATTGTAGATTCACATATAGTTATAAGAAATAATGAAGAAAGAGTCCATGTACCTCAATTGAGTTTTCCCTCATTGATAACACTGCAAAAATGCAGTGCCATAGCATGCAGTGCAGAGATATTGGTATCGATACAGTCAAGATACAGAACACGTCTGTCACCGCCAGCTTCCACATGTTGCCTCTTCATAGTCACACCTACTCTCTACTGCCTTGTCCCCTCCTTAACCCTTGACAACCACTAATCTGTTCTCTATTTTCATCAGTTTGTAATTTCAAGAGTATTATAAATAGAAACATATAGCATGTAAGTTTTCGTCATCTGCTTTATTCATTGGCATATTTCTCTGGATATGTATCCAGGCTGCTGCATATAACCAGGTAGTTCATTTTCTTTTATTGCTGAGTACCATTCCCATGGCATAGATGTACCATAGTTTGTTTAATCATTCACTAGTTGAAAGACATCTGTGTTATTTCCAGTTTGAGGCTATTAGAATTTATCTGCTATAAACATTCTTGTTCATTTTTTTGTGGGTACACACATCTTCATTTTTCTGGAATATGTATCCAGGAGTGAAATTGTTGGGTTACATGGAAATTGCATGTTCAATTATATTTAAAACTGCCAAACTCTTTTCTAAAATGGCTGTATTGTTTTACGTTCCCATCAATGATGCCTGAGTGAATCAGTGTCTCTTTATCCTCTCTAGAATTTGATGTTATCATTACTTTTTTCAGATTTATTGAGGCATAATTGACAAATAAAAATTGTATACGTTTAAAGTATGCAACATGATGTTTTGGTATAGGTACCACTACCAAGCTAATGAACATATTCTTGATCTTAGCCAAAAGGCCGAGAAGCGATTAATGAACATATTCTTTACCTCAAATAATTCCATTTGTGTGTGTGTGGGTGTGGTGAGAACATTTAAGATCTAGTCTCTTAGCAAATTTCAATATACAATGCATTATTATTTCTTATAAACACCATGCTATACATTAGATCTCTAGAATTTATTTATCCTGTGTAACTGAAACATTGTACCTTTGACCAATATTTCTCCATTTCCCCCATTTTCAACCCCTGGCAATCACCATTGTACTTTCTGCTTCTATGAGTCCAGGTTTTTTAGATTTTACATAGAAGTGAGATTTACTGTAAGATCCAACAGTCCCACTTTTGGGTATATATCCAAAGGAAAGACGAAATCAGTGTTCCAAAAAGATATTTTCATTCCTACGTTCATTATAGCGTTATTCATAGTAGAAAAAAACATGACATCAACCTAAATGTCCATTGACAGATGAATGGATGAATGGACGAATGGATAAACACACACGCACACACACACACACACACATACATTTATGTGTACAATGAAATATTATTCAGCTTTTAAAAAGAAGAAAATCCTGTTATATGTAACAACATGAATGAAACTGGAAGACACTCTACTAAGTGAAAAAAATCTAAGTATAGAAAGACAATGTTGTTATGTTTTATTTTAGCCATACTTGTAGGTATTTAGTGATATTTCATCATGGTTATAATTTGCAATTCTTTAAAGGCTAATGATGTTGAACATCTTTTTATGTGCTTGTTTGCCATTGTATGTATTCTTTGGTGAAATGTACTCTCGTGTTTTTGACCTGTGTTTTGGTTTCATTATTTGCTTTGTACTATTGAGTTTTGAGAGTTCTTTTTATATTATAGATACTAGTCCTGTATCACATATGTGGTTTGCAAATGTTTTCTCACATTCTATAACTTGTCTTTTTTTTCTTCTTAACAAGGTCTTCACAGAGCAAACTTTTAAATTATGAAATTTAATTTATTAATTTTTTTCTATTATGAATGTGCCTTTCTTCTCAAGACTATAAACTCTTTGCCTAAAGCTAGATTGCAAAGATTTATCCTCCTATGTTTATTTTCCTAAAACTCTAATAGCTGTACTTTCTACATTAAGTCTGTAATTCATTTTGAGTTAATTTTTGTATAAAATATGAGTTAGGTTAAGGGTTTGTGTGTGTGCGTGTGTGTACGTGTGTGAGGTTTTTTGCATATGGAAATCCAAAGTCCAAATGGTCCAGCACCATGTGTTGAAAAGGCTATCTTTCCTCAATTAAATTGCTTTTGTATGTTAGTAAAAACTATTTGGGCATATTTATGTGAGTCTACTTCTGGGCTTTATTTCTGGTCTTGATTACTGTAGCTTGAAGACTGATTTATTTACCTCTATTATTTTCTTTCAAAATTGTTTTAGCTATTTTCCTTTCCATATAAATTTTGGAATATATTTTCTATTAATATTTTATATCTATAAAAATATTGCTGATATTTTGATAGGAAACACACTAAAGATGTCAGTTCTTAAATTGACATCTTTAAGAACTGGCATCTTTTAAGAATTGACATCTTTACTATTTTGAGTATTACAATCTGTGGACATGACATATCTCTCCATTTATGATCTTTCTTAATTTCTTTCACCAATGTCGTCTAGTTTTTAGCACACAAGTTCTATATGTTGTTCAATTTACACCCCAGTATTTCAGTTCATTTTTGAGCTATGTAAAAAGTATTGTATCTTTTACTTTTAGTGCCTACACGTTCATTGTTAGAAATTACATAGAGATACATTTGATATTTGTTATCTTGTAACCTGTGACCTTGTAGCTTGTGAACTCACCTATTATTTCTTGGAGTTGTTTTTATTTTGTACCTTATCAATAACAAATTAGAACAGTTTTCACTTTTCCTTTCTGATCTGTATGTCTTTTATTTATTTATTTATTTATTCATTTATTTATTTTTGCCTTTTTACATGGGCTAAAAATCTAGCACTATGTTGAGTAAGAATGGTGACAGTGAACACTCTTCCTTGTTTTTACAAGTTTTTTATGGATGCTCTTTATAAAGTTAAATAAGTTCTCCTACATTGCTATTTTTGAGAGTTTTTTAAAAATCAGAAGTGGATATTTACTTTTGTCAAATGCTTTTTCTATGTGAATTGATGTAATTATATAATTTTCATTTTGTAGCCTATTGATTTGATGGATTACACTGATCAATTTATGATATTGAACCATTGTGTGTTCATACAATAAACCCTATTTGGTCATGGTATTTCACTCATTTACTATGTTGTTGAATGACATTTGCTAATATTGCATTAAGGATTTTTGCATCTATATTCATAATTGTATTAACCTTTAATTTTTTTTGCACTGTCTTTGTCTGGTTTTTGTATTAGGATAATACCAGCTACAGTAAATGAACTGGAAAGTGCTCCTTTTCTATTTTCCAGAATGGAGTGCATATAATTGGTGTTAATTCTTTAAACACTTGGTAGAATCCTTCATTGAAACCATCTGGGACAGAAAATTCCTTTTTGGAGTTTTAAAATTACAAATTCACTTTGCTTAATAGTTATAGATCTATTCACATTATCTATTTTGTGGTTAGTGGGTTGGGGTAGTTTATGCTTTTCAAGGAATTGACCTCTATTATCTAAGTTGTCAAATTATATGGGTAGAATTGTCTGTAGTGTTCCAATATCCTCTGATGTCTGCAGAATCTGTGGTGGCATCCCCATTTCATCCTGATATTGGTAATTTGTGTTTTCACTCCATTTTTCTTTGTTAAGCTTGCTAGAGTTTTGTCAATTTTATCTGTCTTTTCCAATAAACTGTTCTCTGTTTCACTGATTTTTTTCTATAGTTTTCTATTTTCAATTTTATTGATTTCTGTTGTTATCTTATTGCATCATTTATTCTGCTTGCTCTGTATTTATTTGGTTTCTGTTTTTCAAGGTTCTTGAGGTGGAAGCTCAGATTATTCATTGGAGAATTTTCCTTTTTTCTAATTTATGTATTTAGTACTATAAGTTTTCCTCTCAGCACTACTTTAACTGTGTCTCACAATTTTAACATGTATTTTTACTTTTCTTCAGCTTAATGTATTATTTCATTTCCTTTTAGACTTCTTCTTTGATCTAATATAATTCAGAAGTATGTCATTTGGTTTCCAAGTGTTTGAAGATTTCTCTATTATCATTCTGTTATTGATATCTATTTGATTCTATTGTAGTTTCAAAATATACTTTGTATGATTTTAGATCTTTTAAATTTGTTGAGGTTGTCTCATGACCCAGGATAGTCTATCTTGGAATAGGTTCTGTGGGCACTTCAAAAGAATCTATATCCTGCTGTTGTTTGGGGAAGCATTCTATAAATGTCTATTCATTCCTGTCAGTCAATGGCTTTATTTTATTCTTCTCTATCCTTGCTGATTTTGTCTAGTTTTTCAATCAGTTAGTGAAAGACATGTGTTAAAGTCTCTAACTATAATTATTGACTTATCTATTCCTCTTTTCAATTCTATCCATTTTGGTTAACATATTTTGCAGATCTGTTGTTTGGTGCATATACATTTAGTAGTGCTATGTCTTCTTGGTGAATTGATGGTATATTGTTATTTAATGTCTCTCTTTGCCTTTGGTAATTTTTTTTGCTCTGAAATTTACTTTATCGAGTATTGGTATAGCCACTCCTCGTTTTCTTTAATTAATATTTGCATGATGCATACATTTCTATAATTTTAGCTTCACCTGCCCATATCATTATATTGAAGTAGGTTTATTGTAGATAGGATGTAGTATGGTCGTTTTTAACACACTCTTTCCAATATCTGTTTTTAAATTAGTATATTTAGACTATTTACATTCAATGTGATTATTGATAAGCTAGTACTTAAGTCTACTTTTGTTTTCCTATTTATTTCTTCTGATTATTGTTTCTTTGTTTACATTTTTCTCCCTTACTCAAACATTTTTTTCCAAAAATTCTATTTTGCTTGGCCTATAGCATTTTGAGTACATTTCTTTGTACACTTATTTGTGGTTTTACTCGATATATACATAACTTATTGCAGTCTACTGGTGCCAATATTTTATCAATTTGAATGCTATACTGAACTATCACCTGTCTTTTCATCTTTAACCCTCCTCCATTTATAATAATTATCTTAAATATTTCCTCTATATAGATTTAGAGCCACATTAGATGGTACTATAGAATAAAACATGATTTAGAAAACTCAAAAAGAGAACAAAAATTTACTGTGTTCACTCATATTTTTACTCTTTGTATTGTACTTTTTCCCTTTCTGATTTCCAAGATTCTTTTATCATTCTCTTCCTGTTTAAAAAACATCTTTTAGGATAGGTCTTTGGGCAACAAATTCTCTTAATTATACTTTATCTGTGAATGACTTGAATTTCTTTTTTTTCTAAAGGATATTTTGTGTTAAATATAGGATTCTGGGTTTGCAGGGGTTTTTTCTTTCAGTGCCTGAACGTATTATGCCACTTCATTTTTACCTTTGTAGTTAGGAAGATAAATTTGCCATCATCCTTATTTTTCATCTATAAGTAAGGTGTTTTACTCAGGCTGCTTCAATATTTTTTCTATCATTAGCTTTCAAAATTTTAATTATCATGTATCTTGACATCAATTTACTTAGCCTTATTATTTTCAGGCTTTGTTCAGCCTCTTGAATCTATAAGTTTATGTCTTTTCCAAAATTGGGGAGTTTTCAGCCATTATTTCTTCAAGTATGTTTTCAGTTCTTCCCTCTTTCTCTCCTTTCAAGACTCTGATATCATAAGTACTAGATAAATTGTTATAGTCTCACAGATCCCTAAGACTGTGCTCTTTTTTTCTGCCTATTTCTCTTTTTTGCTCAGATTGGACAACTTCTATTGTGCTATCTTCCAATTCCTTTATTCTTTCCTCAATCCTCTTCTACCTGTTTTTTATTCCATCAACTGAGATTCTTATTTCAGTTATTATATTTTTCATTCTAAATCTCCATGTGTTTCTTTTTTATACTTTCTATTTCTTTGCTGAGATTTTCTATTTCTTGGTTGAGACTTTGTAATTTTGTTCCTGGCATTGGTCCTAATTGTTTGTTCAAACATGTTAATCATAGGTGTTTTAAAATTTTTAGTAGATAATTTTAACATTTCTGTTTTCTTGGTGTTGGCATTTATTGACTATCTTTTTTTCATTAAGTTTGAGATATTCCTGGTTCATGGCATGATGAATCATATTCTATTGAAACCTGGACATTTTTGCATCATGTTACATGATTTACGATCTTATTACAAAGCATTTGTTTTGATATTTTTGACCCTGCTTCAGTGAGATGGTAGGTACCACCTTGTTACTGCTAGTAGTTACCACCTTGTTACGGCCAGAAGAGGTCTGGGTTCCCTCCTTTACCTCCAATGACGCCTGTGTGGTAAAGGCAGTGGGGAGGGAAGCATCTCAGTATTGTTGGGTGCAGGTTGGAGTTCCAGCTCCTCATGTGGTCTCCACTGATGTGGTAGTGGCCTCATTACTCTAGGCAATAAAGTCCTAAATTTCCAATAGGTCTCTTCTGATACCACCACAGTGAGGAAGGATAGAGACGCCTTGTTACTGCTGGATGTGGTCCAAGCTGCTCATGTGGTCCGCATTGCCATCACGAAAGCAGAGGGGAGCAGAGTGGGGACGAAAATCCTTTCTTCTGACTTGGCCTTCTTTGAAGCTAGCCTAGTAGAAGTGTTAGGGTTCCTCATTACAGACTCACGAGGGTGGAAATCTAGGCTTCACGTTCGTCTTTTACTGGTATAGATAGGTCTGGGGCCACAGTATTTCATGTGCTGTTTTGTTGGAGAAATTATTGTGTAAAATGTTTCTGTCTTGATAGGTTGTCTATTTCCTAATGTTTGGCTAGAGAGAAGAAACTTTTGTTGGAGCTTAAATTTTATTTTCTCTTGCCTATTAGTGTTCATAGGTTTCTGGCTTCTTCAGCTTCATGTCTGAGATATGTGAACCAAAAAGGAAGCCCACGACAATTACTGCCATGTGATTTCCCTAGGTCTAGGCATCCCGAACTGGCTTGTCTTTATCTTTTCTCCTTTTATAGTCTTCTTGCATTTGCCTAATACATAATGTCTGGGGCTTGTATTGTACTTATCAATAGGAATAGGAAAACTGTGCCTATGCCATATTCGTGGAAATGGAAGTCTGGCATGACTATCAAAAATAAATTGGACTCAGGAATGTTGAATAAATGGTTCAGGGTCACCCAGTTAGCAAGTGAAAAATCAAGAAAGAACTGAGTCATAAGCACTTTCGAGTGAAATGGCCTGAGTCTGGTTTCTAGATCTATCACTCACTCTAAATACTACTAGAAAATTTTTATTTTATTTATTTATTTATTATAACCACAGGCCCCTTTGAGAATATGATAAAGCTAAAATCTTCTCTTCTGAAAAACACACTTACGGCTGGGCATGGTGGCTCACACCTATAATCCCAGCACTTTGGGAGGCCAAGGTGAGTGAATCATCTGAGGTCACGAGTTCGAGACTAGACTGGCCAACATGTTGAAACCCCTTCTCTACTAAAAATACAAAAATTAGCCGGGTGTGGTGGTGGGTGCCTATAATCCCAGCTACTGGGGAGGCTGAGGCAGGAGAATCACTTGAACCCAGGAGGCGGAGGTTACAGTGAGCTGAGATTGTGCCACTGAACCCCAGCCTAGGCAACAGGGTGAGACTCTGTCTAAAAAAAGAAAAAGAAAAAAAAAAGGAAAGAAAAGAAAAGAAAAACATACTTATGTAGATACATACAACAGTTTGCACTTCATTTGACTTAACTCCATGAATTCTAGGTCAGGATCTCCTGTTGTGGAAAAAAGCATGTTGTAGGCTTGTATGTAGGGAAGAGAGAAGCCACATTTATAAGAACAGAGCAGAGAGTCACATTCTGAAAGGGAGTTTGCTGGTTCAAGTGTGGCTCTTAGAATGAAGAGGCCCTGACTGACCTGTGCAGGCAGCTCCTCCAGGCTCCTCTGTATATGTAGATACCGTCTGCTAACTGATGATCACCATGCTGGATGTGCTATAGCAATGCCCTCAGGGCACTCTGGCTCCAGAGCACTTCTGGACGCTTTCTGGATAGAAAGCAAATGATATTGCTTGGACTTTACAAATGGACTTAAGTACACCAGTGTACCCTGAGCTGAGGACAGAGGTAAAAGATGAGCATAGAGTTTGACATATAGGACAACAGAAAAGAAAGTTTAAGAAGGTTATGAGGGATACAGGAAAGAACAGTCAGATAATCAATTTGTATTTTGGCATTTACTAGCTAGGTAGCCTTGGATAAGTCACTAATGTCTTTGAATATCCGTGTCTTCATCTGTAAAATATTGACAATAACATAAACAATAATTATATATTAATAATTTCACATCGTATGGTTTTTATGTGTAGTAAAGAAGATCATATATGCAGAGACTCTTTGTGAATTGGAAAATACTATACAAATATTATTTTCTAGGTCTAGCTAGAGACTGTATACTTCATCCAGGAGTAGAATTTTTATGTACATAATTGTTACCTTTTGTAAGATAATTATGTAAAGGATTGATATGAAAACATATAACAATTCCGTGGTAAAACCATGATCTAGTTTGCTCTACTTGGAGAAAAATGTCCTAGGAAACATGCGTGCTCCTCATAGAGAAAAAATATGTTTCATTGGAGCCGATGGCTGAGGAGAAAAAAAAGTAGAGCATAATAAAAGGTATCTATAAAATTAGTCAAATAAAACACCAAGTGTTACAAAAATAGTTCAATGTTTTAACTGTCTTTTAGGGGTTTGTTCTACACCTGGAGGCAAAATGATAATGATAAATATCAAAGGCAACCTCTCTGAACTATTTTTTCTGGAATTCTAAAGAACTGGTAACATTCTGATAGCCTTTAGGTGAGGAATGACTAAGTGAGAAACAGATGGTCCAGTTTTTTATAACTTGGAGATAAGCATTTATCATGGCAATTCTAAACAATAACCAATGAGTCTATTGTCAGGCTCAGGAAGGAGGCAACCCTTTGAAATGCCTGAAGGCAAAAGTGGCACAGGGTGTTCAAATGATTCTGTGGGTTAATAATTAATATCCTCTGGAGACTTGCGCAAATGATTATGCAAGAGCACATAACACACTGTGCATTCCTAACCTCTGATACACTGAAGCATAAGTGTTTTGTTACCAAGTATTCTTTGCAATCTTTCTTAGCCATTAATCTGAAGTTTCTGCATTTATAGAGCTGTTGTGAATTGACCAAAGTCAATTTGTCATTGACAAATATTTAGTTAGGTCTGGTAGATGGAAGGAGTTAGAAATGGATAAAAAATTCAAGGTCTCCCCACATCCTTGCTACCCGGGTAACACCTAACAATAAAAATAAATCTCAGATTGAATTCTTCTACATGTACAAATTTGTATTAGCCAACCCGCATTGACCTCTTCTGTAAACTAAGTGAAGACTTTGCTCTTGATCCCTCAGCATGCTGTGACAGTCTCTTGCAGGAAATTACCACTTTTAGAAAACTGTGAAAATTTTTGAGCAGTAGGATACAGTTAGTCTGAGATCAAATGTCAGAATATTACAAAAATGGCTTCAGACAGGACTGGATACGTAGGCCTAGGGCTCTGCTCCAAAGGATGTAAGATTTTATGTCCTATTCATGTCACAGGAGGTATACCTGTAAAATCCTGTAAGCCAGTCTATGTATTTTGAGCACAAATAATGGCCAAAATGAAAATGTATTTGTCACTTCCATTATGCGAATTAACAAAGCTTCTGGAGTTGAAAGAAGAAGAGGATTGGCTGAAGCAATTCCAGAAGCTTTCCAGGGGTACAGTCTTTTGAGAAGACCTTTCCAAATGCTACAATATGTTTGAAATATTTATTTTTTATTAAGTTACAAAATTATTCTAGTAAATCGCAAGTATTTATTGAATATAATTAATGCACATACATTGTATATGTTTTAAGATGTGTAATACCATGAATTTGAAGTACATGCCCATTAAACATAACTCTTAAAATTGCTATTATCATCTTTTTTGTGATAGCAACTAAATAAATCCACCTTAAGGTAAATATTTTTAAGTCAATTAAACTGTATTGGTAAGTGGCTTTGTACTTTTGAGAAATGAATAATTAAAACAATTTGTTGGCCAGGCGCGGTGGCTCACGCCTGTAATCCCAGCACTTTGGGAGGCCAAGGCGGGCGAATCACAAGGTCAGGAGATCGAGACCACAGTGAAACCCCGTCTCTACTAAAAATACAAAAAAAAAGTTAGGCGGGCGCCGTGGCGGGCGCCTGTAGTCCCAGCTACTCAGGAGGCTGAGGCAGGAGAATGGCGGGAACCCGGGAGGCGGAGCTTGCGGTGAGCCGAGATAGCTCCACCGCACTTCAGCCTGGTGGCCAGAGCGAGACTCCGTCTAAAAAAAAAAAAAAAAAAAAAAAACAATTTGTTGTAATTAAAGAAATTAACTATGTTTGATGAGGTGTCTAGCTTCCAAGATTTGTAGTATAGTTTGTTTGATAACTATTAAATTAAGTGATCGTGGCACTTGAAACGTATGTCCAAATAGGAGTGTCATCCAGTAGTTTTAAGAAAGCACATATTGAGTTTGACAGAAAGATTTAAAACTGTTTATTGTAATTTTCCTTCTTAAAAAATAAAGAATTTGAGATGAATGTTTTACCAGGATGAAATTTATTAATGTAACTATAAAGGATATAAAGTCTCTCTCTGAAAATGAAATCTGTCTTCATTTGTTTGTACCATTTTCACTTTTACAAAGCATTTTTCATCATTTTAAGAGGAAGTTTTACGCAGGTGTTTAAACTCTGTGATGAGCATTATGAACCTCATTTTGTGGTCAGGCGTTGTGGGAAATGCAGATTTTATTTCCTAAATTCACAACTTTCAAAGTTCCAGTTCTTAAATATTACAAATTACAGAGTTTATTCATTGAACCATCCTCTTATTCACTAGTATTCATTGAGCAAAATTATGGATCAGACACAAGAAGCTAAAGATGCTAAAGACACAGTCCCTGCCTCAGCAAATCAGTCTAGTAGGGGAGACTGAGAGGTGGCTGGTGTCATGGCAGCAGATGACAGAGTGGCTTAGAGCCTGGGTTCTGCAGCCAGTCGTATCGAGCCAGAATTCCAACTCTGCCATCTCTTAACCTCTCTCTGCTTCAGTTTCCCTACCTGTAAAATGACTATGTATGATGCTATCATAGGATTGCTGTGAGGAGTAACATCATTTATTCACACAAACACTCTGAATGCTGTATGGCATGCAGAGATAAATATGCCAGATAATACATGTTGTCTAGAATTATTATGTTCAGTGTAGGTTGCTTTGAGAGCTGTCTCCTGCTAGAATATCTCTTTGTGTCACTCCATGTCAACTCACATACCAATTCCTACCAGACTGAGCTCTGTATTATCTTTTTAATCTATTGACTTCTCCCTATTTTCACGGTCACGACTTTGGTTTAGACTTTGGTTATTTCACGCTTGTTTTTCTGACAGTCTTACGTTCTTGGATGCACAATCCAGACTTGCTAATCATTGGCTGAAAAATCTTATCTGATTATCCATTATCTCTCCCTCCCATGATCAAAATCTCCTTCAGTGCCTTTTTATTATCCTCATTCTGAAATGAAATACAGGGCCTCTCAGAGCTCAGATTGTGCTGGGCCACTCTTGGGTGCTGAGATTCCTTATTAGTGTGTAAAAATAAATAAATGCTAAAATAGAAATCACAATATGTTTTACATTTATGGGTTTGTAACATGGAATCACTTTAAACATATACAATATAGAAATGTATACAACTGTGCAATTCAAAGGTAACTAAAGAAACCATGCAACTGTCAATTAATAGTTGATGTGGCTATGTATTTGGTACACAGGTTAACAGCTTATGGTAACTGAAATGTCCTCCTCTTTCAATTTCATCAGTGGATTTCTCTGTATTAGAAATGATTTGGGCTGGAACTAACAGTTTATGCAATATCAATTAATTATTTCTCAATCTGCAGAATGGGGATTATCTTGCTGGTTCTACTCCCCCTGGTATTTGCTGAGGCTAGAAAATCCAAGATGGCTTCTTCACTCACATATCTAGTGCCTCAGGTAGGAGGGCTAGAATAGAGGGTAGCTGGCTGGACATTTCTTTCTTTCTTTCTTCATGTGGCCTCTTAAATGGCTAGCTTGGGCTTCCACGAGGCATGATAGACTCTGGGTATTCAAACTTCTTACGTGGTAACTGATTCTTTTTTTTTTTTTTTTTTTCTGAGACAGAGTCTCGCTTTGTTGCCCAGGCTGGAGTACAGTGGTGCGATCTTGGCTTACTGCAACCCCTGCCTCCTAGGTTCAAATGATTCTCCTGCCTCAGCCTCCTGAGTAGCTGGGACTACGGACGTGTGCTACCACGCCCAGCTAATTTTTTGTATTTTTTAGTAGAGATGGGGTTTCACTGTATTAGCCAGAAAGGTCTTGATTTCCTGACCTCGTGATAAGTCCTTCATGGCCTCCCAAAGTGCTAGGATTACAGGCATGAGTCACTGCACCCAGTCCTGATTCTATTTTTTTTATTTTTATTTATTTTATTTTTTTTAGAGACAGAGTCTCACTATGTTGCTGAGGCTGGACTCAAATTTCTGGGCTCAAGCAATCCTCCTGCTTAATAGCTCCCTAACAGCTGGGACTCCCTAGTCTCCCTAATAGCTGGGACTATAGATACACTCCACTGCATCTGGCAAAACTGGTTTCTGAGAGAGAGGAAGTCTCTTTTTGAGACCAGTCCCAGAACTGGCACTAATGGTCAGTGTCACTCCCACTATATTCTACTGGTGAAAGCAAGTTACGGAGCTAGCGTAGATTCAAGGAAAGGAAAAATACACTCCATCACACCTCTTATTGTGCAGAATAATGTGTGAGTACAGTGAAAAAAGGGGGCGACAGTGGCCGTCTTTACAGACTATCAACCACAGTCAAATAATGTCTGCATTGAGGTAGTTGCTGATAATGATTCAGTGGTTCTACTCTGATACTTTTGGCCTTACTCTCATTGTTGAAAGGTGACTGGAGCATCTCCAACTGTTTTATCCTCTTCCAATTATGTTCAAAGGTAGGAAACAGGTGAGTCCTTTTCCTTAGGCACTTCTTTGTTATCAGGTAGAAAAAAATTTCCCACAAGCCCCCATCAGATTTCTTCTTGCAGCGCTTTGACCGGAACTGGATCACATACCCACCCTTAGACAAGGATGAGCCTTTTTCTTAAGAGGAGCTGCATCCAAATCCTAAACAAAATTAGTGAACCAATGGCAAGATGGGAGAGAAAGTGGATTTTAAGTAAACAAGGAATGGTGTTGGCCAATTTTTTTAAATTGTTTTTTCTTTCTTTCTTTTTTTTTTTTTTGAGATGGAGTCTCGCTCTGTTGCCCAGGCTAGAGTGCAATGGCGTGATCTCGGCTCACTGCAAGCTCCACCTCCCGGGTTCAAGCGATTCTCCCGCCTTAGCCTCCCGAGTAGCTGGGATTACAGGCATGCACCACCACACTCGGCTAATTTTTGTATTTTTAGTAGAGATGGGGTTTCACCATGTTGATTAGGCTGGTCTGGAAATCCTGACCTCATGATCTGCCCACCTCGGCCTCCCAAAGTGCTGGGATTACAGGCGTGAGCCAGCATGCCCGGCCCATGTTTTTTAACTATATGTTTTGTAGATGACCCTAAAAGTCTAAATTGGAGTCCTACTGCCTTCTTCATCTTCAGCTCCCATAACAAACCTCATAATAGTTTTTGTCTATAAGAACCCCTTTGTAGTTTTACCACCTGCAAATTATTTAACCTTGCTTTTCTATGATTCCTCGCTCTTCAGATCCCTTATATCTCTTAGCTGTTGCCTCAAAAACTCTAGATAACAAACCAACCCCAATTTTTCCTTAAACAGCATTTACTTATTCTTACTCAGACTCCTACGGATTGGCTAGAGGTAGGCTTGAGATTGGCTGATGGAGGTCTGGCTTAGATTCAATCAGGAGGTTGGTCCACATCTGTTCCATGTGTCTCTCATCCTCCCTGCATTTGCTCGTCTTTAAGTGCCTTCAACTGAAAATAATCAGTATACCAAATCCCATATTTTGGAGTGGCGTTTCCTGAAATCCTTCACTGGTCAGGTGGCGAAGATCAACCATCTATCCATTTGTTCTAGAGTGTAGAACAAGTCTGGAACTAGACAGGACTAAGTTCAAATCTGAGCTCTGTCTTTTAGTAGCTACATGACCTTTGCCAAATACTTAATCTCTTTAATCCTCAAATTCCTCATTTGTAAAGGGAAGATTAGAATAGCACTGCAGAGACATGCTCCAAAATTTAACAAGGATTATCACTGGAGAGTAGGGTTAAGAATCCTTTTAACTTGTGCCTTAAAAAAAATCTATATTTCCTACCTACAAGGAACATATATTACCCTTGTACTTTTTAAAAAGTTATTTTTTTCAAAACATGCTGTTAATGCTTTCTGTAAACATGTGGCATTATTGCAGGTTCTATTAATATCTGTGAAGAACTGAAAACAAGAGAATGGATTAGGAAAACTGATATTCTTATTTTTTTCTCTATTTCTATACAAGAAACACACATTGAATACTGATTATCTATAGAGCACAGAGTGTGGTTCTATGTTGAAAAAGGAATATTTTGTGTTTTCAAGAACTTTACAATTGGTAGGGTAGAATTCTAAAAAATAAATAAATAGCAACAATGCACTCCATGTTAGAATGGGGCAAACATTTTTTTAAAGAGGCTAAATAAACAAAATGCTCCCTGGGTTATCCCTGGAAGAGGAGTGATCATACTAGGTGAAGCATCACAAAATATTTCTTGGAGGAGCTAGCATTATGGATGACCCACAAAGGGTGGATGACCCTCACAAATTAACTACAGTCTCAGTGCTTATTGGTTTGCTTCACAATAAAAGGAAAATTGGTCAAGAGATAAGAGCTGAGAATGAGATTGGTTAATTTATAAGGAGAAGAATCTCCCTGTTATCTGCTCTAGCTGACAGTAACCTCAACAGCTGCATGTCAAAAAGTTCAGGGAAGTAGGAAGTTCTTCCCTCATCACAACTGAGAAATGCAAGGTTTAAATAAAGCACAATTTGATTTAGTTCGTGTGTGTGTGGTGTGTGTGTGTGTCACAGAGTTTGAAAAACCGGTAAAAAAAAGATTGTCAACTTCTAAAATTTCTGTTCAAGTTGATATTTATTGTTTTTCAACTCATCAAGGGCTTAAAAATTACCTTTCTTGTTTTTTAAACCCTGAGTCGGGCTATTATTTTTTGTTCCCATTTGCAAATGGCCCAGTTTTTTACATGTATATATTAACTGCTTATGTGAATACACAAAATATTATACTATGCCAAATATACAACTATGTGGGAAAACGATGTCTTGATTGAGTGTATCAGACATCCCTTTCAGTAAGAATTTGAAAAGGAAGGGCATCATGACAAATTTTTTTCTTTTTTCTATTTTTTGTTTTTGAGACAGGGTCTCACTCTGTCTTCTAGGCTAAAGTGCAGTGGCACAATCATGGCTCACTGCAACCTCAGTCTCCTGGGCTCAAGTGATCCTCCCACCTCAGCCTCCTGAGTAGTTGGCACTACAGATACGTGCCAACATGCCTGGCTAAGTTTTTATTTTATTTTTAGTAAAGATGAAGTCTCGCTATGTTGTTTAGGCTGGTCTTGAACTCCTGGGCTCAAGTAATTCTCCTGTCTAGGCCTTCCAAAGTGCTGGAATTACAGGTGTGGACCACTGCACCCAGCCTGATGAATTTTTAAAATTCTCAAACTGCAATATGCTGAGTTTACATCTCTATTATTTCTATTATGATGATTTTCAAAAGGCTAGCTTGCATTGGCAATGCTGAATTCTGATTCTTCTCAATTTCACAGGAGATTGAAGATTAAATCAGAAATGTTAAGGGCAAACAAAATTAAAATCAACATTAATGGTGTATGATGACAAAGATCACTAGTTAAACATTCCACCATGGATTCAAATACCTAGCCTCTAACAATGTAAAACATCTGTCTTTGTGATAATTAGGGAAAACAAAGCCTTTGGAATATATTGAACATTTATTTGCCACATTGTGTTTTGAGGAGAAAGAAAGTACATGTATGCTGTCCGGAGGAACTTGGGCAAATGTAGGAAAAAAAAAAAAAACAAGAAGAAAGAAACCCACATACTTCTCCATTCTTAAGAAAAGGAAGTAGTGGTGACATCATTCTCGGCTAAAATGTAGTCTGTTTATATCTCAAATATTAGGTAACAATGTTTTCTCCAGAGTTATGAAGCAACTAGAACAATCAAGTACAATTTTCTTCTAAATCTTTATTGCCTGACTCATTGATTCATCCAATAAATATTTATTAAACATCGATTATGTGTTAGATGTTTTGGGACACAATAGTAAGTGGAGGGAAAGATATATAATACCTGCCCTCAAGAAATTTGGAGATGAGTGGAGGATAGGAATCGAAATTAAAGAATGACACAAATAATTATAAAGTTACAGCTGTTAAAAAAAAGGCATATGGTACCAAGATAACCTATAATAAAAGATCTACTCATGGAGGTCAGTGAAAGCTTGCCCATCAAAGAAGTTATCATTCAATCCACGAAGACCAAGAGTTGGCTGGGTGAAGAAGAAAAGGTCAGAGGAAGGAAGTCCATACTGGGGAAGGAAGGCTCTGTGCATAAAGAGTAGGGGGATTACAGAGGCACATTCACGAAATTTGGAGAAGGCTTTCAGCAAGCAAGGAGAAGCCACGTGAAAGTTTACAGGAGAGGTGGGGGCTTGAAGGCACGTTCAAGGATCTGGTTTTCATCTTCTCTTTATCTCAAGAGCAGTGGGAAGCCATTAAATGATTTTAATCAGAGGGTTGGTATAACCAGCTTTGTATTTTGAAAAACTGAATTCAGCTCTCATTTGAGAAACTGAGTGAAAGAGTGCAGAATGGCCGTGGCTGAGGGTGACTGGTGGGAGACTCCTACTCAAGCCATGGCAGTGGCATGGGCTGGTGGCAGGAGAGGGAACAGGGAGAAGAAGATTTGGAACTCAATCTTCCTCCATTGACAAAGTCACTCCAGCTTTGGCAAGGCAATTAATTGATGGGAAAGAAGATGCCTAGCCCTCCTGATTTCACTGCATTTTCTGCATCTTAAACATGAGTGCTGGGAAGTGGCAGAACATCCAGAGGCAGCTCGGGTGCTAGGTGGAGCAAGAGTTAAAATTCCAGGATGAAGCACATGAACTCTTAGAATGACAGATTTTGGGAGCTGGGTTTGGGGGAGTGCTATTTACCTTTATTCCCTGGAGACTCTGGCACAAACCCTTGCCTCTGCAATCTTTCTCTCAGGTAAAGGAATTCATTAAACGAATTGCTGGAAGCTCTACTGACCAGAGGGCTGTACAGAATCCTATCTTTGAGAGCGGGAAGTAGGTTGATCACATAGTTTATTATCCAATCAGGACATATCTGAAAGAGAAAAGGGGTTCTATTAATATTTAAACTACAGAACATGCACACCAGGAATGTCTTGAGCAAATCTGGTTGCCCTAGCAAGAAAGGAAATTTGAAAGTTTATACTGTTCTGCTCCCATGTTACCCCTTTTGCACATGAGAGGCTAAGTATTCTCTTCACCTGCATTAGGGGAATAAAAGCACACGCATTCAGGTGACTCCCAAGTCACTTTTAATTTTACAGTTTCTGCTATACTCTATACATTGTGAAAATTACATTTCCCACCATTATCACTTCGTGATAGGTGATCATTTACAATTACTCACTGACTCAGTCCCGGGAAGAGGCGGTGTGAAATGGGAGGCTCTATCCAGGTGCACATTAGAAATGTAGAATCTCCGCCTGCCTCCTAGACCTACTGAATTAGAATCTGCATTTTCTAATAAGATTCCCAGGTGATCAATAAGTACATTAAAACTTGAGAAAAACTTCTAGACTTCGATCTAAAGAAAAACATTTTACCACTTGGCAGTGTATGCACACACATACATGCATATAGACACAACCGAAGCACAAGTTTAATGAAGTACAATTTACCGTTACTATTTTATTTGGGACAGAAATGTGCTCACGACTCAATAGATTTGAGTATTCACTCCTGGATCTCAACGTGTAATTTGAAAACGCATCTCTAAAGCTCCTAGGAGCAATCTGAAGAAAGCTGAGGGGAAGCGGCAGATGTACTGATCTACCAGGGAAAACGTGGACGTTTTCTGTTGTTACTTTGTGAACTGCGTGCACTTAGTCACTCTTGAGTAAATACTTGGAGCGAGGAACTCCTGAGTGGTGTGGGAGGGCGGTGAGGGGCAACTGAAAGTCGGCCAAAGCGCTCGGAGGGGCTGGTCTAGGAAACATGATTGGCAGCTACGAGGGAGCTAGGGGCTGGACGTCGAGGAGAGGGAGAAGGCTCTCGGGCGGAGAGAGGTCCTGCCCAGCTGTTGGCGAGGAGTTTCCTGTTTCCCCCGCAGCGCTGAGTTGAAGTTGAGTGAGTCACTCGCGCGCACGGAGCGACGACACCCCCGCGCGTGCACCCGCTCGGGACAGGAGCCGGCCTCCTGTGCAGCTTCCCTCGGCCGCCGGGGGCCTCCCCGCGCCTCGCCGGCCTCCAGGCCCCCTCCTGGCTGGCGAGCGGGCGCCACATCTGGCCCGCACATCTGCGCTGCCGGCCCGGCGCGGGGTCCGAAGAGGGCGCGGCGCGGAGACGCAGCCAGGGGTCCGGGAAGGCGCCGTCCGCTGCGCTCGGGGCTCGGTCTATGACGAGCAGCGGGGTCTGCCATGGGTCGGGGGCTGCTCAGGGGCCTGTGGCCGCTGCACATCGTCCTGTGGACGCGTATCGCCAGCACGATCCCACCGCACGTTCAGAAGTCGGGTGAGTGGTCCCCAGCCCGGGCTCGGTGGGGCGCCGGGGGTCTTCCTGGGGTCCCCGCCTCTCCGCTGCGCTTGACAGTCGGGCCCGGCAACCCGGCGCCCGGGCGGAAACGAGGAAAGTTTCCTCTGCGGCACTCAAGCAGCTCGACTCCCGTAGCTGCAGGGATGTGTGAGTTTTTCTTGAAAAAAAGATGGAAAGTTCACTTGCAAGGGGCGCGGGGCACGTTTGGTCCCCTTTGTGCGAGCAGGAAAGGCGTTGTGTTGGCCGCGTTCGAGGCGAGCCCCCACCCCCGGAAAGGGAAGTTTGAGAAGTTGGTTATCTGAAGGCGGCCGGGGAGCACCGGCCCGGGGCGGCAGCCTGAGCTGCCAAAGCAGCCAGCACACCTGGGCCACTCAGCCCGTGGGGATGCCGCGTGCCCACCCAGCTCTTTCTGAGCCACCCGTTCAAAAGGCCAGCTCCTCAGTCCTTAGCTCCTGGACACGGCCACGCTTTCCCTCAGGCCCGCTTCTTGGCCCGGAGTTTTTGGATACAAGTTTCAAGAAAATAAGCGATTTCCAAAAGAAAGTTAGCTGGCTCCACTGACACCTTGGCATGGATGGGTAGGGAGTGGAGATGCTCAGGTGGAACCGAGAATCCCTCACTGAATGCCTACTGGGTGCTAGGGGCTGTAGATTTTGCCTGGAACAAGACAGCCCTGTCTTCAGGGAGTTGATAGTTCTATGCAATTATCGTTTGTTGGAAACCGAAGGGTTAAAATCCTACCGAGGCTACCCACCTGATCGCTGTGTCCGAAGGGTTTAAAGGAAAAAAAAAAAAATATATATATATATATATATGTATATATATATATATGTATATATATATATATATGTATATATATATATGCATGCAGGAATGGGGGTTCTTAATGATTTGTTATGGAAAGTGTAAAACACCTGAGACTTCAAAAGTTAGAGTTTTTTTTTTTTTTTTTTCTTTTTTGAGACAGAGTCTCAATTCTGTCACCAGGCTGGAGTGCAGTGCTGCAATCTCGGCTCACTGCAACCTTTGCCTCCTGGGTTCAAGCGATTCTCCTGCCTCAGCCTCCTGAGTAGCTAGGATTACAGGCACGTGCCACCATGCCCAGCTAATTTTTGTGTTTTTAGTAGAGACGGGGTTTCACCATATTGGTCAGGATGGTCTCGATCTCTTGACCTCGTGATCTGCCCACCTTGGCCTCCCAAAATGCTGGGATTACAGGCGTGAGCCACCGCACCCGGCCAAAAGTTAGACTTTTTGCAGCTATGATCCAAATAACAGTATCTGCAGCTGTGGTCTGGGTAACCGAGTATTTGGGCAAGTCATAGAGCTTTTTCTGGGCCTTAGTTTCCTCATCTGTAAAATGGCAAGGTTGAATCTGGGTAATTTTGCATCATCTTCATGTTTAACATCTTACATGCTGTGGCCCTCCCCTCCTTTCCCCTAGCTCTTCTGGTGACTTGGAGAGGACCCATGTAGACTTTAGATGAAATGTAGAGGAGTTGACAGTCCACATCAGCCTGAGGCACTCTTTTTATTTGTCCAGGGACATGGGCAGATTTACCTTTTGGTTTGTCTGGAAAAAACACGCATCACGCTCAGTTGTAAATTTCAGAGTATTTGAAGTGGATTGGGAACTTTTTAAAAATTATGAAATACATTGAAGGTGGCATGGAGATGGAAGTTTTTAATCTAATTAGGAAGAGGCACTATTGCAAGCAAAAAGTCTTAACACACATTTGAGTCCTATGGTTTTAATAAAATCTTAGTGTTTCGTTCTTGGCGTTTTTCCTGCATTGCAGTACCAGAGTGTTCAGTTGTCTCTCATTTTCCTCCAGACTCTTAAACCTAAGTTATATTTTGCTAATAAATATTTAAAATGGCTCCCTTAATTTTCTGTGGATGTTAAAAATCATTAAAACTTTTGTTCCAGATTATAAAAGAAGGAAATTAGCAGGCCCTGATGTTGTTAGTTAGGTTCTGTTTACAGGGATAAGATTTATGATTTGCAAATTCCAGACCCAATAGTTCGTGAGTCACTTTCATTTCATCAATATACACACTTTTAAACAATTAGCATAAAAGCGTGGTGGCTTTTTATTTGGGTATTTAGACAGTTTAACAAGGCCCACAGATTTCCTATTTTTATAGAATTGAAGTTTCAAAATGGTTGAATTAATGAATATTTTGAATTTGTATTCATTTGATTCAAATTAAATTTTCAAAGTTGGCCGAAGGTTGAAGATAGATATATTGAAGATGAGAAACCTAATTCTACTTACATTTTCATTTTTCATGTAAGTAAATGGTTTCAGAATTTTTCTAACATAACTGGTAAACTGAAAACATTTTTTCAAAATATCTTGATGCAAGATAATATATGAGGGAATGAGATTGTTTAATAAACAACAAGCTCCTTTTACGTCACATAGAAAAGCCCCAAAATCTGTCTTCTGTTTAGTAGCTTCTGTACTTCTGTTTAGTAGTATGCAAAGGATTTAAATATAAGAGCAAATTTCACTAAGAAATAGAAAGTTTCTTAGTTTTTGACTTAGTAGATTCACCGTTCTTAAATGATCAAAATTAAGAAATGACTCTTTGGGGGAAAACTGTAAAGTGTACAATAGCTCTTAAGGTCTGAAAAATATGACTTTTCAGGTTCCTAAAAGTAGATTCTTATTGAGGACAAAGAATTTGTAAAAGTGTCATAAGGATACAGGTTCTTCAGATCTCTTTAATAACCTGCTTATTTTGTCAGGGTAAGAGACTAGACATCATTAGGCCCCAAATCTTTGGTCTACTTGTGCTTTTTTTCACCCTCATAAAAATACATTTTTACCTTTAGGCCACTCCCTTTAACAACATCTTATTTTTAATGAGTTATGTTTTATACAAAATACTAATCACATTTTGAACTCATGCCTTCTTTTCAATGTAGCAATCCCTAATGATGACTGTTGTCTGTGTAGTCAACGTAACTACTACATGTTTTCTACTCAATTATGAACATGACTTTTTAATTTTTTCAGTAAGGTTGGTTTTTAATTCTTGATCTCATTGATATCATTGCAAAAAGTGGGCATTTTTGTCTTCTACCTTTTCAACCATATTTATTGAGTATCTCTTGCCAGGCAGGATGCTCAGACCTGGGACACCATCCCAGATGAATAAGACAGACCTGGTCTTTGCCTTCACTGAATTTAACAGCTGGGAGCATGTTATATGTAAAGAAAAGGATACATGTTTTAACTCTTTATATTTGAAAGCATTATGGAATACTGGTGTTTTATTTTCTATACCTCATTTTCAAAAGCCTCATTTTTTGTTGTTGTATGCACTAGGAGGATGTGCATGTTGAATGTTTCCTTCTAGGTCCCATTGAATGTATTTTTGAATCAATTTATTCTCACTTTTCTATCCCTGCCTTATCACAGAGCCCCCATTGGGCAGCCTTTAATTGCATTCTCCATTCCATAGGCATCATGATGGACCCAATGCGTTCATTTGGTGTTCTTTTGAGGATAGGCTGGTGGTAGAAGAGTGTAGGGTATAAATTTTGGAATCAGGCCATCCTGGGTTCCAAACCCACTTCCTGTTTACTGGCCGTGTAGCCTGTTGTAGTTACTTTACCTACTGGTCATCCCTGGTCTCATTTGTAAAATGAGGATTATGGAGTTATGGTGAGGATTAAATAAAATATTGTTTTAAAGTATTTAACATGGTGCCTGCAACACAGTAAATGCTCAATAAATATCAGCTTCTGTTATTACTGTTAACTCCTTAATTGGTCTTACCAAGGACCTCCGACGTGGTTCCCATTTGACTCTGCTGCTTCACATCCCACCACAGCCCACGCTTTCCCAGTCTGTTGGTGTCACTACACATACACACGATGTGAGCAATTTAGGAAGCTGTGCCTTTGTTCAGGATGTCTGGAACTCCTGCTACCCGGCTAATTTTCACTCATCTTTTAAGACGTAGTTCAAGTGTCATCTTCTTGAGGAAACCTGCATCGAATGCCCCAGTTTGAGGTAAACATCTCCTATGAGATACAGACCTCTCACTTAGCTGGTAACGATACCAAGCCGAAGTTTTATCTTTTCGTAACTCTCTTGCCCCATTAGACCTTTAATCATCTCAATCTTATTCAGTTCTCTATCTCCAGGGTCTCTGGCAGTGCCTGACACATCATTTAGCACCCAGGAAGTGCTGAGCTGAGCCTCCACTTCATCCTACTGTATCTAGTGCAACTGAGGTCGAGCATTTAACTAAGCAGTGACTTGTTTATTAGGTGTTTGGTCCGAACAGTAAAATCTTTACTTTCAGTTCAAATAGTTTTAGTTCTGATCACAATAAGCAATTTGACTGTTTTTGAAGTATGGAATTGGTTCTTGTATTCTCATGAAATATGGAAAAAGATGTTTCAACTTCTGACAAACATGATGGAAAGCTGCTAGAAGTTTTCATGCAATTCCTTTAGCCATAAATTTTGAACTAGTGTAGGGCTTTGAAAGCCACTGTAAAACTTTAAATAAAGTCACCAGAGAAATTATCCAGTAGGTACTGATACCTCTTTTTTTTTTTTTTTTTTTCTAGAAGGGTGTTGGAAAGAGAATTTTACTAGGAATGAAGTGCTAAAATCTAAATTTAGTTTTTAAGTTTCTTTTTTCATCGGGTTTTATGTTTTGGTTTGTAAGGGTAAAGCGGCGTTGGTTGAAGGGAAGTGTAGTCCTGTAGCCACCACTGCCTACCCTAGAGTAGCGTGGATATTATTTAGGTCTGATGCAAACCACCGAAGCAGTTTTAAATAGGGTGCAGGGAAAACATGCTTCCTGGCTACAGCATGGCATTATTTGGCCACGTTCCACATAAAAGCATAACTCTGTTACCTTGTTAGCTTCTACCCTCCAGGTCCTTATGTACAGCTTCAGCAGATTTAAGTTACGATTTTCAGTAGAACAGAGAGGCATTTGCAGCAAGAATGCTCACCGCTTATTTTGCACTCTCTACTTTCCTGGTAATATTGTGCTCCACAGGTACCTGTTGCTTGTGACTGAGGCAAGATAATGACTCGTACTTCTTTGGCATGCCAAAAGGGTTTGGAATGCTGCACAGGCAAATTGGCTCATCTCAGGGAGAAATCAGGGAGAAGGAAGAGAAAGAGAATTAACATTTGAGAACCTACCCTGAGCCAGCCACATGACGTTACCTATCTAATTTAATCCTAGGAAGAAATCTCCAAGATAAGTTTTATTATCTTTATTTTATAGATGGAAAGATGGATCCTGCTCAGGATCTCTCTGGAGGTTTGCCTGGGTGCGTGTATGTGTGTGTGGCCCAAGTTTCTCATGCTTGCGTGCTGCTAGGTTCTTTTTTGTGGTCTCTGTGTGTGTATGTGTGTGTGGGGAGGGAGGCTGAAGAGGGGTGAATGGATATCGGATTTGAGAGGGGGAAGCTTACCATCTAATGTCATCAGTTCAGTGCTCCTGATTTAATTGATTTGCTTTGTTTGCATGATCTGCCTCCTTCCTGACTACATTTGTACCACAGAAAATCAAGATAAGGCAGAGTTTCTTTGCATAAGGAAACTCTACAACCCGCAGTTTGACAATGGTGCCTTAGTGGTAAGACTCATGGTGGGTGACCTGTGGTTTGGCCACTTATAGCAGTTGGACATACCCCATTTGCAAAGATGTGTATTGTAAATCCCAAATTCCAACCGTGTAGTACAGTCATTTGTGTACAGTCAATTGTGTACAACTGCTGATGAGGGCAAGAAGAGCCGACTTCGTCCAACATAACAAAGAAGGGGACAGTTTGACTTTTTTTTTTTTTTTTTTGAGACGGAGTCTCACTCTGTCGCCCAGGCTGGAGTGCAGTGGCGCCATCTCCACTCACTGCAAGCTCTGCTTCCCGGGTTCACACCCTTCTCCTGCCTCAGCCTCCCGAGTAGCTGGCACTACAGGCGCCTGCCACCGCGCCCGGCTAAATTTTTGGATTTTTTGTAGAGACGGGGTTTCACCGTGTTGGCCAGAATGGTCTCAATCTCCTGACCTCATGATCTGCCCGCCTTGGCCTCCCAAAGTGCTGGGATTACAGGCGTGAGCCACCGAGCCAGGCCCAGTTTGGCTTTTGAAGGGGACAATTTGAAAACTTATAAGGGGTTAAGATTCTCTTCCTCGTCCGTTACATCAGGATTACTTCTGACTTTTACTTGCCAGTCAGCTTTTTAGGTCTTAGCACTCAACAAGGAGCAACTGTCCTCTTGGCTGTAGTCAATGTAGTCTACTTATGGCCTCTTGCTTAGACTCTTAAGGGTTCCCTAGCATCTATGTTTTGGTGATAGGTTTGAAGCTATCATCATTAGATGAGATTTAGTTTCAGGGTCCATACCTATAACTGGGGAGATTCTGTCTGGGGAAGGTCAAGACATGCAACTCTTTTATTTTTTTTCTTCTCTTTTCTGAGGGAATATTTTCCTCCAGTTTTTTTCAGCTCTGCAACTAAAATATAGACCTAGTATATGAACACATCTGGCCACTGTCCTGGGCCTTAGATGGTACTCTGCTGTCATTCTTCTCTGGTCAGAGCCGTGCCTATGGGGTGAGGTGACTTTTGGGCCTTCCAGTCTTACTCTCTTTTCGTTTTTAGACCATGGTTTGGTTACCTGGGAACCCAAATTCACTGACCAGAAAGCCCTGAACTGGTATCTGCAGTTTGCATGGATCCTTGAAGCCATCTTCCTGAAGGCCATCATTGCTACTGGTTGTGCCATCTCTGCCTGAGGGTCGGTCAAGGGATAGCTCTGTGTGTGTGTGTGTGTGTGTGTGTGTGTGCGTGCGCACGTGTATGTGTGAGAGAGAGAGAGCTTGGGTGTCCACATATCACAAGGCCCCTCTTGAGGTAGGATGCAGCAGGCAGGGGAGAGCAAGGCAAATTCATTACCAGGGCTCAGGATGATGTCTGTCTTCAAACCACCCATTTCTGAGGAAGGACTATGAATATTGTAGGAGTTCTAAACTTGTACTTGGTCTTCCAAGACATTGAAAAGATATATTTGTCAGTCAAGGTAGAAGGATGAAACCTATTTTATTGAGCAGTTTGCCAGCTTGATTTGTAACTTTAAATGTTTTGACTTATGGTATATGGGCCTCTATTTGCTCACTTGCCTTGGGCCTTCCCATGTTGGGGATGGGTCTGCAGCAGCAACATTCCTTTGCAGAAATGTTGGGTAGAAATTAGTTTTGGTTAATTGTATCATTTTTTTCCCTGGAACAGACAGCATTGAACATTAAAGAAAAAGATAAGAGTTACTCTGTAGACATAGTGCTGTATTTCCTTTGGGAAGTGTAGTTTTTCTTACTTTGTGTTGTCCTGAAGTGAACTTTAGCTCTATACTTTTTTTTCTTTGTCTTTTATTTATTTATTTTTATTTTTAGATTTCCTAGTGCCCTAGTTGCATTTCTTCTGTGTATTGAGAGACCACCAGGGCAAGGCAGAGTTTATCTGAATGTTTTTTCCTCTTATTATAAATATTTTATTTGAACCATCCATGGTCCAAATAAAAAAGAGGATTGGTTCTTCTCAGGCCTCTTTAAAGAAAACAAGGAAAAAGGCTTCCTAGTGCTTTAGAAGATATAAGATTGTTAAAACTTCATTTTAGAGAACTAGGGATTTGGCTGAACTAACATAAATGCCTTTGAAAGAAGATATGGGTTGGGTGCATATTTTCAGTATGTGCTGCAGCAGCTCTTTATTAAAGTGTAAATCATTACAAAGTCTTCATTTCCTATGGGGTGGTAATACTGCTGCTTTGTGGATGACTACCTGTCATGCCCAAACCCTGCAAACTTTTCTACATAGGGAAATGGAATTGGGCTTATGCCACCTGTAGCTTTTACTCAAGAGACTTCATGGACTGATTTCCCACTAATCATAGTAGCTACCACTTATTGAGGTCTTGCTACTACTTGGATCATGCTGAGTACTTCAAGTATATTAACCCTCAAAAACAACTTTACAAGGTAGGTTATGTTATGCTTATTATAAATCCTCCAGAGTTAATAAATTTGCCTAAGTCCACCTAGTTAGAAAATGATTAGGGTGGGATTGGAATCAAGATGATCTGGTTTGGGGATCTCAACTCCTAATTGTTATACTGTACTGAGACTAGTCTGCCTTAATTGACATAAACTACTTGTCCATTATAGAATGGGTGTTGGAAGAGTAGGGGTTAAGAGAAATAATAATATCCAGCATTTGTCTAGTGTTTTAGCATTCTTCATATAGTATCCCACTGGATTTCCTTAGTGTAATAAAATAACATTTGGTTTATACACCAGGTAGTCAAACATCATGCCTGTCTTGTGATCTCAATGGGAAAATGAAGTATATACCTCAAGTGATACAGTCTTGGCTGAATCATGGAACAATTATGCCATCAGAGAGTTGAGGTATTCTGAGTAAAACAGGCACTTCATTTGAAAGGACTAGGAGACTTCACAGATGCATCAAATATGTTGAGGATATACACGCCAGGCTCAGGTGGATTTACTGTGAAGTGCTTCAACTTAACCTTCAAGGCTACCTGTACTCTGGTATAGGTTCATCTCCTGGCTTTAGGTGAGGCCCTGGAAATGTGGCTAACAAGTGTCATCAAGTCAAAGACTATGAAATCTTGCAGTGCCCTGAATCTTACAGCGCACATGTAAAAGAAACCTGATAAAAGTTTTCCAAATTTGGAGTCAATCCGAAAAATTTATATGACATTACCTATAATGAATTATGAAGCTGAAAGGAACTTTTCCAAATTATTCAAGAATAAATTACAAATTCTGATCTACAATTCTAAAGGGAAGACTGAATTATTTTTTTATTCTTGCAACAGAGAATATTGCAAAATGTTATTGGAAGAGATGATCAAAGAGTATGCAACCAAAAAATATAGGAAAAGTGTTTCAGAGGTATGGCAGTTAATAAAAATATGTGTTTTTTAACACTTCATATTTGTAGTATTTATAGCTTTTAAAAATTTGTTGTTTGTATGATACTATTTAAATTTTTTTTTTTTCCAGAGATGAGATCTAATTCTGTCACTCAGTTTGGAAAGCAGTTGCATGATCATAACTCACTGCAGCCTTGGATTCCTAGGCTCCAGCAATCCTCTAGAGTAGCTTGGACTAAAGGCGTGCACCACCATGACTGGCCAGTTTTTTTTTTTTTTTTTAATTTTTGTGGAGGTGGTGTCTTACTATGTACCCAGGCTGGTCTTGAACTCTGGGGCTCAAAGGAACCTTTCCACCTCTGCCTCCCAAAGTGTTACGATTACAGGTGTAAGCCACTGCACCCGGCCTGTATACTATTTAATTCTAAATAAATATTCACTTTACTCTTAATTTTGTATTCACTTTATTCTTAATTTTATGTTTTTCTTCTTAAAGAGTGTCCCTGAAATTTACAAGTTTCAGATTCCAAAGACCTGAGTCTTTGACAAATGGTAGGATTTGTTTGTTGGTTTAGAAAATAAATGTTAAAAATTGCCTCTTCCTCCTTCCCCCGGTTGCAGAGACTGAAATCTGCATTGTTATTTCACAAAACGAAAAATATTTTTTCCTCCAGGTTTAGCTAAACCCTTCATCATTTTCCTGCTTTAGAGCCCCGCACCAAGTAGAAAAGAAGTTGCAAAGATGTAATTATCACAAACCTTCATCTTGGGTGAAGGACAACCTAACTCTGACCCTTAGTTTGAGATGAGACTCTACCTAGAGACGGCTGGTAAAGACTAAGGTGTGTTGTACCAGGAATCAAGCTGTCTGGGTGACTGGGCTGTCTTTCTTCCCATTGGGGTTCATTTTCCTTCTCTACAGTGACAAGAATTGGACTAAATTAAGATTGTCAGTATATTCTCTTCTGAAACATTTCATTCTTTGTTATCCCTCTACTGTTTTGTTAGTAGAATAAATCATTGAAGTTGAGTTAGAAAATCTTTTGCTAATCAAAATAGAAAACTAACAAAAGTCATAACAGGTCAGAACTGAGAAATACCACAAACTTCCACTGGTGTTCGTTGGAGACGACTATTATTAAAAAAAAGAAAAGAAAAAAAAACATAGCTATTTTGAAAATTTCCTACTACAGGTGTCTGAGCGTACATCCTGACTAAATAGCATGTTTACTTCAGCTAGAGCTCACTCCTTCTTGCTAAATAAAAGGCTTACTTGGTTTTGGTGGTAATATTATTTCTCTTTGGTTAATTATGGTGTTTTCATTCTCCCCTTCCTCTGAATTGGTAAAAGTGTCTGTGAAAATTTTTCCTAAGGTAGAAAATTATGAAATGCTTTGCTATGCCTAGGAGAAGTAAAGCCTAAAGGAACTTTCATATTTTTGGGGGAAAAAAAAGGAAACTTGTCTAGATATAATTAGTGTCCTGTTGCCTTTCAAATATTTCTCTACCATTTTTTCTTAAAATATTCTCAGAAAAGACAGAATTTGCAACAGATTGGCAGTTTTCAGACTGCTGTTTTAGGCAGGGGAGTAGCTGCTGCAACCTATAATTGCATTTCTGTAGAGTTTGCAGACACTTGTTAGCATAGACTAGGAATCTTTCAACTTTTGCTTTGAGTGACTACCTTGTTACTACATACCAGATTTGCGTCTCATTCTCTAAAGCTCATAGTATTGGGGGAAAAAATGACAATATGATATAATTTGTCCTTCAAGTATGTGAAAAGGGAAAACATCTAATAATAACATTTTATATTCATTATTTTGGAATCCCTTAAATTATATCATTATACAATAATCTAACAATCTCAATCCCCCCAGGCACTCTTACTTTTATTTTTATAATTTGTATTGTTAGAATACATTTCTATTCTCTTACGCCTTTGTTCATTCTACTTTCTCACTTCTTTGGGAGCCTCATTCCTTCCTGAATATTACATTTTATGACTTATCATATGCATCAAGGCTCAAATCTTGAGCTCCAGCATTCTGACCCTAAAAATGATGGCTTCCTATCATCTTCTGATAACAGCAACTGAAGGTGTTCTAATACCTTGCCGCTCATAGGAGGTCTGACATCACTGAGAATTTATTGGAAATGAGGACTGTGGGTCCTCTCCCCAGACCTACTGCAACAGAATGTGTACTTTCACAGGGTCCCCAGGTGATTCCTGTACACATTGCAGTTTGAGAAACACTGCTGTAATAGCATTAAAGCATGTTCCAAAGAGTAGCCACATGATCTGCAGTGGTTTTAGTGGATCACATCAGGCTTGTTTCTGTCAGTAAAGAGAGGAGAATTCAAGGAAGAGTTGCACTTAGTTTTATGAGAGTCTTTTGACTCCTCCTAAGCTGTTTTAACTGTGTGGTAACTATTATAACATGCTAAAGCTAGCAGAAGACAGAAGGCACTGGTAGCAAGTCAACTAAATGAGTCAGTTTTTAACCAGTCTGTTTCCCCAATCATCCTTCATGAGTCTTTTATCCACTGATTGTCCCTCCCTTGACCATGGTGAGCTGTAGAACCCAAGGACCCATTTCTTTTTTCTTTTTCTTTCTTTTTTTTTTTTGAGATGAAGTCTTGCTCTGTTGCCCAGGCTGGAGTGCAGCGGCGCAATCTCGGCTCACTGCAACCTCTGCCTCCTGGGTTCAAGTGATTCTCCTGCTTTAGCCTCCTGAGTAGCTGGGATTAAAGGTGTGTGCCACCACCACCGGCTAATTTTTTTTTTTTTTTTTTTTGTATTTAGTAGAGACGGGGTTTCATCATGTTGGTCAGGCTGGTCTCAAACTCCTGACCTTGTGATCGCCCACCCGCCTCCCAAAGTGCTGAATTACAGGCGTGAGCCATCGCATCTGACCCCAAGGACCCATTTCTATACTGAACTCACTGCATTAATCATGTTTACCTCATTAGGCATTTACTCACAGATTGCCTTGACATATGTAGGCCTTAATTCATTCTGGAGCTATTATACCTCAGCATTTCTTAAAATAGGTAGCACTCTGCTCTATACAAAGTAGGTGCCCAATAAATTAATGATTCGATGACAGGTTTTCAGGAAGTGGTTTTACTCTTCAACATTTTTTAATCCTCTTTTGTCTTGAGGAACTTACTTGTCTGATGCTCAGTGAAGACTCAAATTTTTCTTGAATTGCTCAACATTTGTTTTAGACTATCCTGAGGGTGCCACTGTAGGCATTTTCATTGATTTGCTTCTTTATTTTAATATCATAAGGCAGCTTTTTGTGCCTTAGTTACTTTTGTCTTCCAGAATTATGGGTCCCTGTCAGTTTTTAATGCTCTTAAGCAACATAGTAGCCACAATAAGCAGTTCTTACAAGCAGTTTCTGATGTTTCCAAGTAATTTTATTTTCTGACTTTTTTTTTCTTTGCCTTTGATATCTGAACTATACTTGGCAAGAAAAAAAAAAAGAAAACTTTCCATTGCAACTCATATCTCATGGTGCTTCCTGTTGCATCCACTCTAAAGTTATTCATCAGAAAAGTTACATAAAATGCATAATCATTTGGTTTTATTTTTGCCCTCGAATTACGTGACCATAACACAAACCTGAACTCTTATTTTTGTCATCTGTAAAAATCACTTAATTGGCCTCTGCTTATGGACACCCTTTGTTCTTTCTCTGTCGATAACACAGGCATTGCCATCAGTTAAATCTACCCCCGGATGGCATTTTGAATAGCTGACCCCTGCTAGAAAGCCTTCCGTGGATTTTATGAATCCTAGAGCATCACATGACCTTCCCTTCCTCTTTGAGCATGGGGGCTGCCTCAGTGTCCCTGGGCTCCTAAGAGAGTGCCTTGTGCCGATGGGACACAGGACCAGTTTGATGACTGCATGCACAGATGAAGCCAAACCTCGTGCCCATCATCTATTCCACCCTTCGCATCCCTCATGTTCTGGTTCCACTCGAACCCAGCTGCCTCACACATCCTTTTTGCTTACAAATTTCCTAGCTTGTGACCATTCTCCACCACCTTCCGCAAGTTTTACCATTCTCTATCTGTGCCCTACAACAGCTCCACCCTTTGAAATAATGCCTGGTCTAAATGTTACTTTTTCTATTGGGCCTTCCTTGATTATCCATCCTACTGCGATTCTTTCTCCTGCCCATAGCCTCTCTAACAAGCCTTGCATCGTCATTCATATGACCTTGTTTGCTAAGCTACCTGTGCTATTTCTGTGTGTTTTAAACTCTTTTACTAGAATGAAAACTCTTTGAGGGAGAAACTTCTGTCTGATTTTGCCATAGCTCTTAGCACACATTCTCACTAATTCTGTTTATGTGTTGTGTTTGTTGCTGTTTGGAATTCATTGCTTTTAAAGGCCGAGGAAACTTGCTTTTAGATCCAAGGCTGGGTGTGCTAATTTTTTTTCTCCGAGATGGCTTACCTCACCACCAAGTGTAAATGTCAATGACTTAAAGCCACCTGTAGCATTGTTTGACAGAACCATAGGCTTGTGGAAAATCTCATATGATCTGCTTTGTGTAAATTGTTCTTTACAGTGGAGACTTGCTCTGTCTGCAGTCTTTAGTTTCTGTGAATTTTGGGGAGCTGTGCTGTGTGGGTGTTAAGGTTGATTTTCCATCCATCACCAGCTCCGCCTTTGATTCATTTATTCTCTCATGTGTGAATCTTTTGCAGAAGGCTCAATGCATTATGACTATAGAGGCCAGACAAAGTCATAAAGTAAATCACACCATCTGACACAGGACAATTTTTTGCCACTCCTGCCTTTCCTCTTTATGAATCAGAGATGATCTCAGTCATTGGGATTCCTGGAATAAGGATGGCTGAAGGGGTCTTGGTGAAATGGAGAGTGCCTGAAGATACTCTTCTACCTACCTGAGGGTAAATAATCCCATATTGCAAAGGTGACCCCTGGTTGTACTTTTTGGAAAGCCCTGTTAAAGTGACACATGCGAAAGAGACTTAAACATGAGGCCTTTCTTACATGAGTGCTTAATAGGAGTGGGTTTCCAAGGAAGGTCTTGAATTTGGCCTTCAGCCTTCTCCTCCGCCATAGTCTTCATCCAACCTGAATAAACATGCAGTGTAGGTACTATGGGTAGTGGTCTCTTGTGCAAGCACAGCTTCCAGATATGTCATCTGCCTTTCAGCCAGATCATCACGCATGTAGCCACTACACCTGGCCAGAATTTTAATATTCTTAAGTCTAAATATTCTGTGGCACTTATTGGAAATGGTTGAAATACAATGTTTTTAATTTAGCATGTCATTGGTTAACTCTCAAAACTACTGAAAAGCACTTATCTTTCAAGATTTTAATGATGATGTTGGTGAGGATGTTTGTGGTAAGTAGATAATCACTTACATTTATTCAGCACTTGACAAAGCATTTTCACAAACTCTGAGTACTGGTCGTTATCAGTTTATTAATGAGATGCCTGTGGTGTCTTCAGGGGACAGGAGAGAATATGTTAACTTCTTGAATAACTGCTACAGCTGTAGTTAGCCCCCTATGAGCCAAGCCTATTGGCTTTGTCACTCCCAAGGTATACCTTATTTCATATATATAAGCAACTTGACTAAGTATTAGATGTCTGTGTAAGCCATTTTCTGCCAGTTGAAACAATTTTGTTCTTCTTTATATCTTTCTTCAGATGTACATCTTTAATAAGTTCTGGGAAAGGAAGTGGAAAACAATGCTTGACCTCTGATACAATGTACCATTTTGATTATGATCAGTACTTTAATAAAATTTATCATCAAGAAAGTCTTTGGAGTGAGCCCCTGGAAAGCTTGGGAAAGTGGTTGATATAGTGTCACTTTTCTTAAATTATCTTCCCATGTTGCTTAAGATGACCAGGAAGGCTCACTTGACTCTTGTGCTCTCTAAATTGAACTGTCCTGAAGTTTTAAGAAAATAAAGTGATCAGACTCAGCGGTTCAAGATTGTGTTGGTTGATAGCAGCCACTTAGACCTCAGTTCACTATGGGTTTCTGTGTACTTTATTGGTGGTCACCAAGAGGCAACGAAAGGTCCTGATTTTGTGAACATTTCTGCCCACACCCTTCTTTGGTGCATACCTTTTGGGAATATATAAAATGTCTTTCATTGTCAAAATAGCTGTTAAATAATATTAAAAGCAAAAAAAAAAAATCATGAAAATAGTCATTTGCCTACTTCATCAGGCAGAAAACTAGTACCAGCCAGTGCGATGGCTCAGGCCTGTAATCCCAGCACTTTGGGAGGCCGAGGCAGGCGAATCACGAGGTCAGGAGTGCGAGACCAGCTTGACCAACCTGGTGAAACCCTGTCTTTACTAAAAATACAAAATTTAGCTGGGCATGGTGGCGCATGCCTATAATTCCAGCTACTCAGGAGGCTGAACCAGGAGAATCACTTGAACCCGGGAGGTGGAGGTTGCAGTGATCCGATACCGCACCATTGCACTCCAGCCTGGGAGACAGGGTGAGACTTTGTCTCAGAAGAAAAAAAAAGAAAAGAAAAGAAAAAGAAAACGAGTACCAAGAAAACAGAAAAAAGAAGTGATATGAATAATTTGACTATGATTGAGACACATGGGTGAAAGAGCACCAGAGGAAAAATGTCTAGTCTGATAACTTTGAAGAAAACATATTGACTATGTCTAGTTATAATAATATTTTAATCTCACAGTAATAGAGAGCTTCATTATTTTCAAAACAGTTTCACTTTCATGTCATCTGTAATCTTAAAAACAACTCTAAGATGGATATAATTATCCTGTTTTACAGATGTGGAAATGGAGGCCCGGAAAGGTGAAATGATCTGCCCCAGCTGTAATAGGACTGCCCATCCACTGAGACATAGTACAGCATCATTAGTTAATCTTTTCATCATTTTTCTATTTTTAGTCATTGTGCTCCCTCACTGCTTAATTTGTAAGTAAATGTAAGGTAAAAATCTGTAGTCTCCACGTGTTTTCATATTTTCATAGCTAAATTGTCAAAGAGGCGATGGCAGTGTAGTCATCAGGAGACTTGTTCTTGTCTTGAACATTAAAAGCCCTACTTAAGACTGGAGAATTTCTTCTTTGAGGGTTTTGTCCACCTGTCATAAGAGAGTTCAAACTATGTAATGAGTCATTTTACCTTTCCCCTTTTCTTATGGGGACAGCTTCTCTTTTATACACTGTGTGGTCTGCCCTCTTGGAGGTTGTGTCACCGTTGTCAATAGACAAATGCTGCCACGTGTAAAAGGCTATGCCAGTTCCTACAGTCCTGTAGTTTTGCCCTTCACTAGAACTTCGAGTTGCCTAACCTAATCAGGAATACGGGCATCTTTATATAGGAAGTGCGCTTCTTCATCATATAGACATAGAGGTCAGGTGTTACCATCTTTGGCTTCCTTTCTCAGAAATTCTTAAACATGAATGTCTGAATAAACATACAGAGAAGAGGTTGGGTACAGTGGCTCATGCCTGTAATCCCAGCACTTTGTGAGGCCAAGGTGGGTGGATCACCTGAGGTCAAGAGTTCAAGACCAGCCTGACCAACATGGTGAAACCCCGTCGCTACTAAAAAATACAAAAATTAACCGGGCATGGTGGTGGGCGCCTGTAATCACAGCTAGTTGGGAGGCTGAGACTTGAACCCGGGAGGTGGAGGTTGCAGGGAGTCGAGATCATGCCACTTCACTCCAGCCTGGGCAACAGATCAAGATTCCATCTCAAAAAACAAACAAACAAACAAAATATAGAGAAACAGAACAGGAACTGTTTTGAGTAGCAGAACACGACTCACACAGACATCTAATTTAGTCAAATTGCTTTTATATAAAAGAAGATATTCATTGAAGAGTAACAGAGCCTACCTGTATGACTGATATTTTCAAAGAAAATGGCTAAGAATCACTTTGATGGCCAGGCATGGTGGCTCACACCTGTAATCCCAGCTCTTTGGGAGGCCGAGAAGGGCAGATCATGAGGTTAAGAGATTGAGAACATCCTGGCCAACATGGTGAAACCCCATCTCTACTAAAAATACAAAAATTAGCTGGATGTGGTGGCACGTGCCTCTAGTCCCAGCTACTCTGGAGGCTGAGGCAGGGGAGTCACTTGAACCCGGGGGGTGGAGGTTGCAGTGAGCCGAGATTGTGCCACCGCTCTCCAGCCTGGTGACAGAGCAAGACTCCATCTCAAAGGAAAAAAAAAATCACTTTGATTAGCAGAAACTGTTTCATTTGCCATCGTAGAAAGCTAAGCTATGCTTCTGCATTTCTACTGCTAGCTTTATATAAATGTTATTTTCCTTGCAACATAAAAGAAAAATTGAGTCATGTTGTTTTATTTAATTTTTGTTGAAGAACACATTAAATTAGCCCTCACACTGTGGTATGGACTTATTTCTCTTTTCTTCAGGGTGATTTTTCCAGTGGGCTTGGTTGGGACTGTGTGGATCATTGTGATGCTTTGTTGTCAGTGGGGATTTTCCAGCAAAGATGAGCTTCATTAAACAATGACTGGGTTCATGGATTTATAACTGGAGTGATTTTCTTCAAACTGTAATACATTTCAGTGTTACCTTTTTCTGAACACCCTTTTTAAAAGGGATTCCATAGCAAGTCTTCTGGAATAATACCTTTTATATAATTCTTCAAAAACTGTAATTTGTACATACTGATTCCTGTTAAGGCAGATGTTATTGTATCAAGAAAAGACTCAAATTTTGAACATATTGAAAATAGTGTTTCTTCAGATCTGGTGGATAGGTGATGCTCAATATATATTTGTTTAATGGAATAAAAAAGAAAAATATTAGAGATCCTAGGAAGATAAATTAAGTTGCAAGGACATATTGTTTGCAAGGATATATATCTGTTTAGCATTGCAATTTTCTGAAAGGAAGGCTATTCACAGCTGTTAATTCTGATCTAAGGAACTACTTGCCTTCTTAACTTCTTTGCTAGGTTATCTAAAGGGAGATATCCTTTCTCACATTTGTTTCCTTGAACTTACTTTTAATGTTGCCTTGTAGGGTCAAAACTTTAGAAATATAGCTTTCTCAGGAAACTTGCTCCTCAGATCCTTCAGAGATGTCTGCTGTTAAGCTTATTGTCCCCTTGGGAATTGGCAAAGGATTTCCACACTTTAACTTGTAAAATCCACACTCAAAAATTAATCTAAAATTATTTTTTGGGAAGAATTTATACAATTTCAACTAAATGCCCTGCAGCCAGTTATGTTTATGATTTCTGCCTCGTCTCCAAATGGTATTAGAGTTTGAGTCATATGAGAAAATTAATTGAGTTGGGCTTGATTGTACAGGTATACATATATAATAATGTTCTGGTTATAATGCAGTTTGCAGGTTTTCTAGTTACAGCTCAAGGCAAAGATGAGTCGAAGCATCACCTATGGGCCTGACTGCCTCTGTCCAGTACTGCCATGCCCCGTCTCTAACTACCTCATTTTTTCCTATTGGGTTCTCCAATCCATGTAGGATAAGTCCCTTCCTGAACTCAGTTTATTTTTCTAACCCCGGCTGCATGTTAGGATCACCTGCGAACTTCTAAGAGAATTCCAAAGCCCAAGCCCAACACCTAGAAGTTCTGACTCATTGCCCTGGGGTAGGACTTTGGCATCACTATTGTTTTAAAAGATGCCCAGATGATTCTGATGTGGAACCATGTTGAGAAACACTAATCTAGCCTAACCCAGTGAGGTTACAAATGAAGAATTTCACCAGAGAGGTCAAAGTACTTGATTTCCCACAGCAAAGAAATGCCATTTACTGGGTTCACAACTCCCATCTGTTGACTTTAAATCCAGCATAACAAATATGAGCAAGGTTTTAGAAGGTTTTGGAAACTCATCTGCAGAACAGAGCAAATACAGGCCTATCTAAAAGGATACTTCACAATAAAGATGGTTAAAAACCAAAACCGAAGGAGGCAGAGCACGTTGGTGGGGCTGCTAGTGGGGGGGAATGGATGGTTTTCCAAAAGAGAAAACACTTGACCTGGGTCTGAAAGGCTGGGTATGATTGAAGGCAGGCACCATTGTTCACTTGTTAGCCCCAGGGCCGTGCTACTCCACTTCCTTCAAGGAAGCAGAGGGAAGCTGGCAAGTGCCTGCCTGGGGTGTGTGTCTGCCCACCATGTACAGGCAGTTCTTCAGCTCTGTCAGCCATGGCCAAAGCAGGCAACATTTGATCCACCTTGGACCACTCCTGAGGGGTAGCATCAGACACCAGGCATCCTTTCAGACACCATTCTTGGAGTCGCTTCCCTCCATCACATAAACCTCCCAGCCAACAGTGAAGGCACTGAACTCCTTCCAGGGGCTGGGCAGGCTGCCTTGGGGGTGCTCTTCTTGACCTTAAAATCCACCTGATAGATCTGGTAGGGAGGTAGAAATTGTGGTGGTAGGAAAGCCAGCAGTTATCAGATCAAAGGGTTTCTGATAAAAGAAGTTATTCAACAGAAAGGTAATCAGATTATGGGAGCCTTAAGTGCCAGTTTGGGCTAAATTCTCTGAGTCACTGGCAAATTGTAAGTAGGGGAATGACGTAATAAAACCACTGCAAAGCCAGGAGTTTGTGATGGGAAGATAGGAAATCCCTTTCTTTTTTTCCCATATGGGAAAAAAAATCTAAAGATGTGTAGGGAAGCTCCTTAGAGTGCCAGGACTTTCAGTGTCCCCCAATTTATCATTAGATTCTGTCCAGACCTCGTTCCACACACAGTAGCCTGGGGACACCTCTGGAATAAGATGTGACAAAAAACAAGGAAATAAATTTATTAATTTCGGAAAATGCCTTTTTTTTCCTAGGCTTCACTCATAGGCATTTTCCTGACAAGTCCCCACTTCAGGTTTCACAAAGAGATGCACCATCCTTTGGAATTCTGAAGAAACTCAAGCTTCAATTGAGCTGAGTCTCAGTGGCATGCATTTTATTACATCGAATGCCATTTTAATGTGCTTGAAACTGGGCAGATAAGGGCAATTGGTACACATGTGTAAACCACTACAAAGAGTTCACCTGAGTGTAGAAGGTGGCCAGTAGCCTAAAAACCCTGTATTTTGGAGGCTGTTACTTCATAATCTCTATTATGAAAGTGGAAAAAATCATGTAATTATCTCTCTAAGATGGTCTTTCCACTGTTCAATAGAACTTTCTGCAGAGATGAAAATATCTTATACCTGGGCTGTGTTAAGGTTTAAGGACAGCACAGGTATGAGATATTTTCATCTCTGCAGAAAGTTCTATTGAACAGTGGATCTAAGACCATCTTGGATGATGCATGTGGCTTGAAATGTGGCAGGTGCAAATAAGGAACTGAATTTCAAATATAGATATATTTTTATTTCAGTTAACTTGAATTTAAATAGCCACAGGTGGCTCTTGGGTATCATAATGAATAGGGCAGTTACAGAGCATCATTAAAGTTCCCGTTCTTCTCAAGTCCCAAAGAGGTGCTTTCAGGTAATTTCTTAGCACCTATAATCACAGTGGGGCAGATTAAATTACTTTTACCTTTCCATTTCTGTGCGTTGGAATTATAGGCTGTTTCTTTGTCCTGGAAACCTGATAGTCTAGTGTTGTGGAAATACTCCTTAGTAGTGCACTGTAATTATAATACTTTATTGTAGGAGGATGAAGCCAGGCCCCTTTTTTTTTTTTTTTATCATCTGTGTTTTTAGTTTTAATCTTAAAAGGATTATAAAAATAGTACTGTCTTGTGGGAGAAAAATATGCTTAAAGTCTATGAGCATGGAGTGGTAGGGATTATAAGCTGTTAAACTTCTGGAAATTCTGGGGAAAGGGCAGTTAAAGCAGCAGGTAGAAGTCTCCTAGGACAAAACTTGCCCTGAAGGGATGCTTTTAATTGGGTTCGGTATTTATGAGAAGAACCCTGCAAAAGTGGTTTCCCTGAAGGCATTTGGATTTTCCCCTGTGAATAAATTTCACCCACCTTGGTCACCTCTGTGCCATATTCTCCTAGAAACTCACCTTTGTTTGGCATGCTGTCACTTAAACCCTCCAAAAAAAAAAAAAAAAAAAAAACCTTTGAAAAAGCCAGTTTTTTATTTTTATTTTATTTTTTCCTGAAGTGTTAATTTCCTTTCTTTAGGCTTGTGTGGGCTTTGACTGGAAACTTAATCTGTGTGCCTGGGCTCTGCATTAGGTTTCAGTCATTGAAATGGGGCTTAATAAGAATTATTTGATACCTTAGGAGTCAGATGAGCCTTACTTTTATCTTAGGCTGAGGGATTTGCATTTTGAGAGGTTGTGCCAGCTGACTTGAGCCTTTACAGGTTTCAGCTTGTTGCAAAACTAGTTGGGTCCATTTCTCTCACTTCTGAGACCTTTTGCTTCTGCCACTCATAGCTAACGTGTTTTCCATGGAACACTACTCCTTGTCCCTGATTGTGTTCTCTTCCTACCTCAGCAGTGACACAACAGACAGCCGATCATTTAATACTAGACACATTCCTTAAGAAGTTGGGATAGAACTTTAATTACACAAGGCATCCAAGCCAGCAGTCAGGGCCCTTTCCAGTGCGATTACTTTTCAAGCTCTGCCCTGCTTCTCCTTCCAGTTCCCTCTGGGCCTTCGTTTTCAGATCTCCTTAGAAGCTGAGGATCGCAGGTCCTTTTGAATTTCTTTAGATCAGTGTTGTCCTGTAGGACTTTCTGCAATGATGAAAGTACCCTGTCTATTCCTGGCCACATGTGGCTATTAAGCACTTGAAAATGGCAAGTCTGACTTGGAACTGAATATGTGATTTCATTTAACTTTAGTTAATTTAAATTTATAAATCCATGTGTTCATGGCTACTGTGCAACTCTAGATTATGCCGTTGACTTTAGAACAGTGTGTCTTGAGAGAGTTCTCTTGGCTCTGGCCCTCCACTTTCATGAACCAGCTCCTCCCAGAGGGGAAAGAAGAACTCTCTTTGACTTCAAAACTGACTTCCTTTTATTGCTAATTTAGACAGGCTAAGCCTTGAGCTTAAAACTCTTCACCAACTGTTTATACCCTCCATACCTGGCTTCAACATGCCCTTTGTTCTCTGTGACTATATCCTTATTCTTTATCCAGCAACAGCAAATATGCATTAATTTTCTATAGATAAGAAGGTTTCCTTTGGAACTCAAGAATGAGGTATGAAACTTGGCTTCAAAGGACTTAGGGAAAGGAAAGCTATCAGCAAGTGTTTATAGAGTACCAACCACCGTGTGCCTGCCAGTGTTTGAGATCTGGGGAATACAGAGTGAATTAAAGTCCATGTGTACAAGCTAATAAACAAGATTCTATCAATATGTCAGCAGATAAGTACAGTGCGAGGGTCTGAGAATAATGGTAGATGCTTGTAATTTTAGAAACGGTTGTCAGGAATGGCATCTTTGGTAAAGTGATATTTGAGCAGTAATTGGTATGAAATCGGGATGAAGAAGGCAGATTTCTGGGTTAAGCGCATTCTAGTTGGAGGGAACAGCAAGTACAGTGTCCTAAAAACAGACCGTGCTTGTCATTTCCTCCCCTCCTCCCCCATGGTTTCTCATTTTTTGCTTCTCTTTCTAAGAGTTACATTTATAGGCATACATTTTGACACTGGACATCACAAGAAATTGAGCCAGTTCACACCTCCACTGGTGCTGGTAAAAAGATTATACTAAGATGGATAAAAGACTATGAAACATAGTCAAAATGCCCTTCTCAGTCACCTCTGGCATAGAATTTTATACATCTGGGTTCTCACCCCAGATTGAGATAGGTTTAATAGATAAGATTCAGTGTGGGGCAAATTTGAGGTGCCAAAGTTAGGTACATACTAGAACTTTCATAAAGAGTTGTCTTAAGAAATAGAAAACGTTGTAATTTGACTTCCTAGCCAAAGGTCATTCAAAACATTTCAAAGTTTAGATCGCTTATTCCACTCTGATCTCTAGTACTAAATGTTATTTCAGCACACAAATGTGGTCATTCCCATGGATGGAAAGAGCCAGCTGTGTTCCAGAACTATGTTGGAAGATTGCACCTTGAAGACTGTGTGCTTGGTTCTCATTTTCCATCTTAAAATCACTGCTGGAATCTATCTTGACTTTTCCACAGCCCATTGACAATTGTCATTATGTAAATACTGTCCTTTTTTCTCACCAACTACTATGGCTGATGTCTCCCTTCCAAAATTTGTGTTGAAACTTAATCCCCATTGTGGTGGTATTAAGAGATGGAGATTTGGGGGAAGTGATTAAGTCACAAGTGGATTAGCCCTACGTAAAAGGGCTGGAGGTAACCAGCCTGGGTCCTTTTGCCCTTCCATTTTCTGCCATATGATGACACAGTACTGATCCTCTCTAGAGGACACAGCGACAAGGTGCCATCTTGAAAGCAGGAAAGGGAGCTCTCATCAGACATCAGACCTGCCAGTGCCTTGAATTTGGACTTGTCAGCCTCTAGAACTGTGAAAAATTTCTGTCCTTTATAAATTACCCAGTCGCACATATTTCGTTATGGCAGCCAGACAGACTAAGTTATCAACCTTAGTGGGATTGGTAGGATTTGGAAGGGAGTAGGCTTTTTTTTTTTTTTTTTAAATACAGAGTCTTCCTCTGTCGCCAGGCTGGAGTGTAGTGGCACAATCTCAGCTCTCTGCAACCTCTGTCTCCTGGGTTCAAACGATTCTCCTGCCTCAGCCTCCTGAGTAGCTGGGACAACAGGCACGCACCATCACGCCCTGGCTAATTTTTGTATTTTTAGTAGAGACAGGGTTTCATCATGTTGGCCAGGATGGTCTCAATCTCTTGACTTTATGATGCGCCCACCTCAGCCTCCCAAAGTGCTGGGATTACAGGCGTGAGCCACCACGCCGGGCCGGGAGTAGTTATTTTACTCACCAGGAGGGTAGCATCATAAAAGTTGCAGCTACTCACCACAAGAGAGCCCTTTATACTGTTTACTGCAAATAGCATCAAGGTCATGACAGCAATAAGTAATGCCCAGGAAAGACAAAGATCAACCTTACACTTTTTCATCTAACTGCACTGTGAGAAAACAAGCAGAATTGCCCAGTTTAAGGGCAGATTCTCAGATTTTGTTTCAAATTTCCTGCCCTTTGTTGCCTTAACAAGATTTGAAACTTCTTTCTTTCTTTTTTTTTTTTTTTTTTTACTTCCTCTGCTTGAAAAACATGAAGGGGGAAGTTTCAAAGTTTTTGGTGTTATCTTAGAAACCAAAGTGAATCTGAATGTGTCTTTCTGTCCTTTTTGTGTCATTTTTCAAAATGAAAGAGACGTGTAAGTTCATCATGTCCAACCCACTTGTTTGACTGGTTGGAGAACAGGCACAGAGAATGGTTGGGTAGTTACCCTTGAACTCAAAGTCAGCTCATGGTCGGTTCAGAGCCTTCTCCACTGCAGCCTGCTGCCATTCCCAGCATGGTGAATTCTCCTCCAGTAGAAGTCATATAGCAATGTTTTATAATTAACTCTTATGTGAGCAAATGAGCTCAAGCAGAGAAGATTAAGGAATATTGCTTTCCGTATATCTGGATGGCCAAGAACACTTTTTAACTAGGTACTTAAAAATCTAATACAATTGTTGTCGCCCATATTCTTCTGTAATTCTTTCATCAGCTGTGAATGAAAGTACACTAATTTTATTTCCTTGAAAAATAAGCCAAATGTAATTTTATTTCAGTATTTTAGAATTCCACAGTCTTAAGGTACATCATTGCCTTCCCATCTCTGCATGTCAAACTTCCTAATTTTATTAGCATGTTGCGAAATAACACACTAAGTGTCTCAAAGCCAAGGTAGATCAGCTCTTGCTTGATAAATGTTCAGGAGTCAGCGGAGAATTTGGAGATTGAACTGGATTCTCAAGTTACTGCCTATTTGCCAGACCTACGCTGGTTATGAACAATGTTTCAAAACCAGATTATTTGGTTCTAGATCCTAAACACTCTTGGCAACTTTATTGTAACAATGATTGATTCCATTATATATTTGAAAGCGTCAGGGCACAGTAGTAACAAAAAAATTGTTATATTTCAATTTGTCTATTCATTCAGATTTCCTGAAAGGTTTTTTAGAAGTCATCAAACTGCTAAGTTTGATGAGTAGGAATCGACTTACCAAACTCATACTTATCTTGTCATTTCTTTCCTGCAATTTTCTTCGGTGTGAGAGCGCATTGCATGGAATGTTACCTTTCTGACAAGTGAATGCTTGTGTGGCATTTTTTACCCTCTAGAGGATTTTCACATGTACTTCAAGCATGTTTGCTCTTCATCATGACCCTACAAGGTGCCATTTTATAAATCAGGAAATGGAGGTTTCAAGAAGTTAAGTGGCCCACAGCTAATACATGTAAGAGCCTGAACTCACACTCAGTTCAGGCTTAAAACTCTTTTACCGTAAAACTCTTGGGCTTCACCAAGCTGACCTTATTATGTCTCCTAAAATAAGTGAAGTAATTACAAAGAACCAAAGCTCTTGTCTAAGAAACTTACTGCTTACCCACCCCTTGCATACCCTCTTTAACTCCTAGTAGCCAACCCATGTCTTTGCTTTGTACCGGAATGTGTGTAAAGTTCTACTCTTGAACTTACTGATGGAATATCTATTTCATTGTGGAGGATCGGGAAGGATGTGGGCTTGTGTGTCACCACTGGCTTTGTCTTTTATTCGCTTTCTCTCATTGACCTGTGATAAGTTATTTCATCTCTTTGACCCTTAATTTCTCCATCTATAAAATGTTAATGACAAAATTGCATGGTGGTTGTGATAAGTAAATGAAATAATCACCACAGTACTTAGTACTGGACTAAGCCTTTGGTCTGCATTCAATGAGTCGTGATCATGGTAATAATAATTATTATTATCACATAGATCTGATTTCTAAAGTAGATAGCCTCTGGCCTTGAACTGAAATGTGATTATCCACATTAGAGAATTAAATTGCATGTTAAAAATATTCATATTAGAGAGTTAAATCATGACTTTTCGCATTCTGGTTAAACCCTAATATTAGAAGAGAGAATTGAATGGGCAGGTGAAATAATCATTAATTGTAAAAATTCAGGTGGCCACAGGGGCCTGGCAGGGGAGTAGGTGACATGAAGGAGTGACAAGGAGGAGGCAAATTGGAGGACACAGACACTTTCTCAAGAGGAGTGTCACAGCTCACAGCCAGCTGACTGTTGTCGCGGGATGATGTGGACCCACTGTTGCCAAGTCTTCTTTATTTCTTTAAGTGGAATTAGAAAACCAGCTTTGCATGTGGAATCTCCGAATTTTAAAACTTGGTTTATAAAAAGAGAAGAGTTCAGGCCAAACAGAACACATCTGTGCTCTGTATCCAGCTCTTGTACCCACCGTAGCAATTTCTGCTTTAGCTTCTCAGCCTGTGCCCAAGTTATTTGGTTGTTAGAAACCAAGCGCCTTGGACCTCATTATAGTACCTTTTAAAGGGATGCCTTTCCCAAGTATGGTAGTACTCTGGCCCTTTTCCAGAGAAAATATGGAAATCATCTGTTTTGACCAATATTTTCACATGTTTAATAAAACTGTAATTGAAAAACCTTTCAGGTACCAGGCACGCACAAGAACCCTGCGGCATATTTTGAAAAAATGGAGCAAAAGCCTCCACAGAGAAATTTATCAGTGAAAATTCTGCTCTCACAGGAAATTGATATTTGGACCAAATTCCATGCTTAGTTGAGGAAAATGGCTCATTTCAGGGGCTGATTTTTCTGATTCTCAAATAGTCACTACCTTTTAAAAATCTGTTCTTACCAGATTTTGTGTTAGTTTCTGCATTTTCCATTAAGCTGCCTCAGCACTTTGAGATAAAGAATTGTTCAAATCCTAAATGAATAACTTAATTAAAAAGCACATCTTCATTTAGACCTTTCTTATTTCCAAAGCTCTTTTGATGAAAATCATTTCATGCATTTCAAAAAATTCCTTAGAAGAACTTGAAGATCTTGAGGAAAGGACCATATCTTATCCTGTCCTCCCTTCCCTCTAAGGTTTAAATATGAGGGCTCTCAGAGAGCAGCCCATTTTCATTTATGTGGACTAATTTTGCTGATAAGTAACAAATTATTTTAGTTGAATTGGAATGTTATAAAACTCCATCAGTCGTTTATCATTATCTTGCCTCTATCAGACTGTGCTATTTACCAATGTTGTTTTGACTGTCACCAAGAGAGTTAATCATCTTTTATTTTCAATAATAAATTATTTCCTTGTTGCTACAGCCCACCAAGTCCTGTCAACTGAGGGAGAATTGTTTTCTCAGTTGCTCTCGCTTTAGGTAAAGTACCAATTTTAAAGCACTTCTCCGCAGAGGCATGAAGTTATTATTTTGACAGTTCATGAAATAGTGCTCCATTCTACTCTTTAACTTGATCTAATATACCATTTACATTTATATGGCTTAACTTTTTCAACTGGCTTCCTCTTTTTCTCAGCCCCAAACCCTACATTCTGGTTTTTGACTCATCTCATAGTCCCTCCAGTCAGTCTTTGCCAGGTAAATGCACTGTTAAAGTGAGCTTTATCAATGAAAAACTGAAGAATTTCATGTATTGATGACGGTATTTACTATAAACAGCTTGCTTCTCCCCAGCTTTCAGAAATGTATTTTGTTCACATGAGTCCTGTTAGAGCTGAAAGAGCATGATTGAGAAAGCTGCAATTGTTTCAGCTTTTTGAATATGCCACAAGTGCTAGAACTCTGAAATACTGCCTTTGGCAATGATGTGTAGATATTTCCACCTGCAAGAGTCATTTTAAATGTTTAGGTTTTGTCTCCCGTTATGTGGCCTGTATCTCAGACAGGTCCCCTGCCGCTAAAAACAAAAACAAAAACAAACAAAAAAAGGAAAAATCAATGAAAATTCAGCAAGTGTTGGGGGTACTCAAATTGTGCTTCATTCTTCAATGATACAAGAAAGCAAGAAAACCGAGTTTGCCTTTTTAGGATTTATTTGGAGTCATTGGGGTTAGTAAGTGTTAAATAGGAAAGGATGCAATTGAAATTCCAGCTCAGTTATTTTATGTTTGTCACTGGAGAAAGCCAATTATTTTTGTGTTGAGCTACAGCTTGTTTCATTCTGTAGAAGACTAAAAACACTTTCTTGTAAATTATATTTTAAAAAACTTGAGTTTAAAGGTACAGCCAAGATTTCGATTTAAAGTACCTCATTGCATGAATTCCTTTGAGACACAAGTAATCATTCCTTAATCCCTTAATTTAATTGTTTGGTAAATACAAATTTATGTTTATGCAGTTTTCTTAAAGCAGTCATAGCAAACTACTAAATTCATGAGCCAAAATGCTAGTGAAACTCAAACCTACAAAGCTAAATTCCCTCAGTTGAACAAGTCCAAACAGGGAAATCACACATATAAATGCATAAAAACACACGCTCACACACACTTCCTGTATCAGTTCTCTCTCCATTTGTGACCTCATGTTTGCATTTAAAGGCAAGTAACTGATTCACATGAGGTAGGAGTTGTTAATTTTGCCTCTCAAACTAGAATATAAGCCACAGGAGGGTAGGGACCAACCTGGTATATGTTTCAGATCTCTTGTTGTGTGGAGAGTATCCCAGACATTTGATTTCCTTAATTGTTGGCCAGATGGTAGGTAATTTCAGTATGGAAAAAAAAAAAAAAAAACACCCTATATATGTATATGTGTGTGTGTGTGTGTATGTGTATATATATATTTTTTTCTTGCTAGGTTTTTTACTAGAATTATTTCCTACTCTTTCAAGAGATTTTTAGAGTATTGATTATGTCATTCGTGAAAGGTTTTAAAAACATTATTAGTATTACAAACACATGTGCATGAAAAGGAAAATTGATGCTTTTGAGCTTATCTCTTTATTTTCTACCCACATGGTGGTCTCCCTATTAGGTATGGTTTCTCCACTTCTGATCCTGCTGCCCAGAGGCTATGTGGAGCTGTCACTTGAATGAAAGCTGCGTGCATCTGCCATGACAGAATCTGCCTTGCATTTACTTATTTATAATGAAAACATTTTTTTAAGGACAGAAAAATAATATAAAATTCAAAAATGACAGAAGGGTATGAAATAAAAAGTTGCTTCTCAACCTCAGTTTTCTACCCATTTATTTTCCTTTTACAGGGCCAAATAATGTTTGATGCTCATGTTCTTGCATCTACTCCCAGAGACAGTCTACATATATAAGCATGCATGTGTGCATGCACATGTGTGTGTGTGTATTGTCTTTAAATAGCAATAACAACAAAACAGAAATAGTGGTGTGTCAGCAAGGGTTCCAGTTGCAAACAGATGGCACCCTCAAATTAGGGAGATCTGAGGAGAGTTTAGTAAAAAAAGAACTTACAAAGGTATGGACAGAGTCAAGGGAAACCACCACAAAAGGGGAGAAAGCATAGTGCAGAAACGTGGGACTAGTAATTGCTATGTTGACTTGCTGGGCACAAAGGGGCAAGGAGAGGGAAGAAGTAAATCTTGGAAATGTCTTGAGAGACAACCTGTGACCTCCAAGTGAGGGACTCAGCCAGCTGGAAAAAAGTCCACAGAATTTTCCACAGAGAGGGAGCCAGAGCACAAATACCCTAAATGTGCTCCTCATTGCTTCCCTTGTATACCGCTGGGTCTACCCATTGGCCAAACTTAATAGAAGCTTGAGGGCAAGAGAGCTGGTTGATGTAGTCCATAAAGATGAGCCTCCTGGGGCAGAGAGTCCAGCGACCAAGGGTGGAGAACTAAGGGCAATAGAAGACACCCAGCCCAAGTAACTCTATACATTGGTCTCTACCTTGCTTTTCTTCTTGAATGTTATAGCCTGGGCTTCAACACTTATAAAGATAGCCACATGGAGCTGTCCCCTGCTTTTTAGTCATTGCATTGTATTCCTTGTTTGGATTTGTCTAATTTATTTTACTACTCTTCTCTTGATGAACGGTTTAAAAAAAAAAAAAAAACCTGTTTGTCCTTACAAACAACACTGCAGTGAATTTATCAATGAATATCATAAATTTTTAGAAGTGAAAGTGCTAGGCAAAAGGTTATTTGCGTTTGCAGTGCTGATTGATATCAATAACACATACTCCTGAGATGTTATACCAGTTTACATCCCAGCATTATGAGAATGTTTGTTTCCCCATACTTTGCCCAGCTGACTGTGCTATCTGACTTACTGATCTCTTTCAATATGCGTTAGATGAAATATGGTATGCATTTCTCTTGTTAGCAATGAGGTTGACATGCTTCACTTTTAGAGCTTATTCTCTGGTGGCATGGTCAGGAAGTAATATTTAAAGTAACTTTTTTTAACACAGTGTAGAGCACTTACATGATATTATATGTTTCCAATAAGCATTAATAATGATTTTAAATGGCATTAATTCTTCTGGCACTTATTGAGTACTTACTATTTAAAAGCAAGAATTGTAAGGCATTGTCATTTCACAGAGATTTTACAGTATTAATTACGTCATCCCTGAAAGGTTTTAAAGTATTATTACAACAAAAATATTTGCATAAGAAGGTGAATCGATGCCTTCAGGTCACTTGTCTCTGTTTTCTTCCTGCACTCACTATAGTCTCCCTGTTAGCTAAATGATGGTGTCTCTAGTATTGGTACCCCAGAGACCATGTGGATTGTCACTTGAAGGAAAGCCCCACATTTCTCTTCTCTCAAGGTGTAATTAGATAAAGCATTAGGGTTCAAACACATTTTTAAAAACTAAAAAGAAGGTATTGTATTAGAAGTTCCAATTACAGTGTGCAATAGATTTTCAGCAAAAAGAAATATTTCTAAAATGTTCCTATCTTTGGCTCAATCACAAGGTGTTTGTTTGGTTGGTTGGTTGGTTGTAGTAATTGGCCAAGGTATCTGATTGGCTTGGGGATGTCTTTCTTTCCTGAAGAATTATACAGGGAATCCTCCCAGATTGCTCGACTTGCTTCTTTGTTCTGGGTGGGAGGAAGTGTGTGACTAGCCAATAGCCTTGTCCCTCCTTGTCTCAAGGGTCAGAGCTGCTGTTGCCAGCATCACAGGCCACAGCGGCTTTCTGCCAGATGGCTGCCTCAGTATCTGACTCGGAAATGCTGCAGGCAATTAAAAACCTCCTTTCAGAGAACACGTCTTTCAATTCTGGGCCCATATGGTGATCAGGGCCTCTGGGTTTGCAATCATTTAAGAGGTCAGGCCCAAGAGAAAAGCATATGGAAAGAACTGGAAGATGAGAAATGCCTGTAAAAAGGTGAGGAATAGGTATTTAATTTCACTAACTCCAAAATGAGCAGAGAAGGGGAAACAATTATTAAAAACTGGGTTCTGCACAGCCTTCCCATTCAAATGCGACATAACCCGGGGAGCAGCTCCCTTCCTATCCATAAGATCAGTTTTGTGTGTACTTGACTAGGTCCTGATACCCACTAATCTCATTGTTGCTGTGAAGGTATGTTGTAGACGTGATTAACAGCTACAATCATTTGACTTTAAGTAAAAGAAACTACTCTCTATAATGTGAGTGGGCTTCATCCAATCAATTGAACAGCCTTAAGAGCAAAAGCTGAGGGTTCCCAGAGAAAAAAATACTGCCTCAAAACTGCAGCATTGAGTTTTGCCTGAGTTCCCAGGCTGTCAGTCTGCCCTATAAATTTCAGACTTGCCAGCCCACACAATACCACTATGCTACACCTGCAGGTTAAAAATATTCCCAAAGTGGCCGGGCGCGGTGGCTCAAGCCTGTAATCCCAGCACTTTGGGAGGCCGAGACGGGCGGATCACGAGGTCAGGAGATCGAGACCATACTGGCTAACACAGTGAAACCCCGTCTCTACTAAAAAAAAAACACAAAAAACTAGCCGGGCGAGGTGGCGGGCGCCTGTAGTCCCAGCTACTCGGGAGGCTGAGGCAGGAGAATGGCTAAACCCGGGAGGCGGAGCTTGCAGTGAGCTGAGATCCGGCCACTGCACTCCAGCCTGGGCGACAGAGCGAGACTCCGTCTCAAAAAAAAAAAAAAAATATTCCCAAAGTACTTGTGTATTAATATTTGAGAAGCAGTACTCTAAAACAATAAATTCTATTCACCAGTTTCCATGGATTATTCTTTGAGATGTTACATTTAATTGTGTCAATTTCAGTGGTCTTACAATGAATATATAACACTAAGCAAGACATCCACAGGTGTTTGTAGAACAAATAAATGTCTAAGTTTCCCCCCACAAAAATCATTCCAGAAAACAACAGTAGGTAGATACATGAATTCAATGATACACAAATGCATGAATTTAATGATACGTGAATGCATTTCTGACAAGTGTTTATGATTATTGTTAAACTTTGAGATTTTACCTAATGGTTCAGCTAATAATAGACACTATTTCAAAGATTTGGACTAAGGTCATATTCAGAATTTCTAATATTTATCTGAAATAAGTCTAAATCTTATTAGGCTGCTCATCTGACTCTCAAAGATGATAGTACAGTTCCAGAAATAGACACAGCTAAGCAGGCAATTCATATTCTCAAGACCTGGAACCTCTGTCTGTAGGCAGTGAGTGTGGGGAAAATGTGAGATAAAATGGGGAAGGTGGTATGACCTAGAGTGAAGGTTTTGATATTACTCATGGGCTTATTTGAAGAGAAGTGAAATATTATGGGCCATGTGATACTGTCATATGCTGAGAGGTGCTACCCATGTTCACTTCCTTTAGTGGATGGCTTTCTAGGTGACAGATATTCTTATTGGAACTTCTTTCTGGAGAACTTTATGAATAACGAATTTGCCTGTTGGGGTAGAAAATCCTCTAAAGAGGGTTAGCTGCTCACGGAGAGTCTGTAGGGATGAATCCAAGTACCGTCATCTCTCGGTACCCATGGGGCATTGGTTCCAGGACTCCTCGAGGAGACCAAAATATACAGATGTTTAACTCCCTTATATAAAATTGTGTAACATTTACCTATAACCTATGCACATCCTCCCATATCCTTTAAATCATCTCTAGATTACTTATACCTAATATAATGTAAATTCTGTGTAAATAGTTGTTATATTGTGTTGTTTAGGGAATAATGACAAGAAAAAAAGTCTGTACATATTCAGTACAGCTACAGCCATCTATTTTTATACAAAAATATTTTCCATCCACGGTTGCTCGAAACCACAGATGTGGAACCCACAGATACAGAAAGCTGACTATATACTGCCTTCATATGAGAATATCTTAACTAAAGAGACTTAGACTAATTTAACAACCTGGATTAAAAGTAATGTTGAAGTTGGATTAGGGTTTGCTGTAGGGTTAATTAGGTGGGTTTTGTATCGTTATTTAGAGGAGTACCTTTATTTCTAACTATGCACGTGTATATACTTAGTCTCCTTCCCATGCCTTTGGCTTTGTAAACATTATGTATTAAACATAAGGAGATGTTGTTTGATATGTGAGGTCATGACTGGTAACATCTTTTCCTGTGGTTTGGAGTGCACAGATGCAATGTCCCATGCAACAAATGACTGTTCCCCTCCCCTCCCACTGGCCCTCATCCCACGCTGACCAGCAGTATACTACTAAGCATGTTATTAGTGACTTGAGGATTCTGGGGTTGACTTGGGATGCCTTAACTGGATCCTATGGGCCTGAGAGAATCTGCGGACCTTCTCAGATGACCTACAAATTTTGTATTTGTTTATCTTCCCCCACTCCAAAATGTGTTCATAAGGCTTTTATCAAACTTAGGGTAACCCCAGCAAAGGTTTAGAGTAGCTTTGCCCTCCGAACTTAACTACCTATCCCACCAGTACCGATGGTATGCATAAAAGGACCTGAGGGCCTATATCACATAAAGGAAAAGAATACTGGTTTAAAACAAAGGTTGGAATGTATGTGACCTCAAGGGCTGCCCGGAATTGTTAAGCTGGGGAGTCTCCTTGAGTTAACTAACAGGGAGTGTCTGGCTGGTGGTGAACAGGTCCTGCATACAGGCTTTTGGAAAAAAATTCTGGTTAAGCTGAAGCAGTGGTAGCTTTTGGTAGCTTCTGCTGTAACAAGGAAAAAAAGGTGGCATCCCTGGCTGGATTCTTGTGAAGTGATATGCTGTATCTTAGGCAACTTTCCTTGTATACGGTAGGTGCTCAGCATGTGCAAATTCTTACTGTGCACTGCCCCTCCCCACATATGCCTGTGTCTGTATGCAGTACAGTTGCTTGTTTGGCTTTTCTTCAAAATTCAATGGAGAGGCTTTCTCTTGGTGGGTCTACCTGTAAAGTAACACGTATTGTATGTCTCCAGGGGACCCATTGCGGTGGTGTACCTGGAGCTGTGCAAATTGGTGGACCTTCTCTCTTTTTCTCTCTCTGCCCAGTCTCTCCCTCTTTCTTTCCCTCTCTCCCTCCCTCAGTCCCTCCCTCCCTCCCTTCCTCTCCCTCTCCCTTCATCCTTCCCTTTCTCTCCCTTTCTCTTTCTTTCTTTTAATGGTCCTTTTTTCTCTTCCCTGTTGATTGTGTTCTGCAAGCATCAGACTTAAACCATTTGCATTTGTCAACGCATCTGTGGCCACCACTGCTCCTAGCACCCATCTCATCTGTTTTCATTTCTGTCTTATCACTGCTCACTCTTGTCACTTTTCATGTTTCTAAGGTTTTGCTAGAAAAGGACAGGCCAGCACAGAGAAGAATTTCTGTCTATCCGAGGTGTGAAAGAGCTAATCACCTCTCCTTGGGGGCATTTTTTCTTTTTTTTTTTTTTTTTTTTGAGACGGAGTCTCACTCTGTCGCCCGGGCTGGAGTGCAGTGGCCGGATCTCAGCTCACTGCAAGCTCCGCCTCCCGGGTTTAGCCATTCTCCTGCCTCAGCCTCCGGAGTAGCTGGGACTACAGGCGCCCGCCACCTCGCCCGGCTAGATTTTTGTATTTTTTAGTAGAGACAGGGTTTCACCGTGTTAGCCAGGCTGGTCTCGATCTCCTGACCTCGTGATCCGCCCGTCTCGGCCTCCCAAAGTGCTGGGATTACAGGCTTGAGCCACCGTGCCCGGCCGGGGGCATTTTTTCACAAGGGAACTTCTTCCAGCTTTATCCAGGTGCTGTCCGCTCAGCAGCATAAGTTGTATATGTGTTTGTGGTGCTGGGGTGGGGATCGGGGGTTGCTGTATTGTTTTCTGCTTATTGTGTTTTTTTCAACTAATTATAGGTCAGGGTTCTCAACCTTGGTTCTACATTAGAATCATCTGGGCGGCTTCTGAAAATCCTGATGCCTCAGTTACCTTCCAGAAAAATTAAATCAGACTATCTGGGAGTGGGACCCCTTCAGTATTTTTTAAATTTCCTCAGGTGATTGATTTCAACATGCTCTCCAAGTTGATAACCACCAGTCTAAGCTAAAATTCTAAAATGTTGGAAGGCTGAATTTCAAGTCATGGAAATTTGATTTTATATTTACAAACAACAAACCTTCCTAATCAACAAATAGGTGCTTGTCCAAAACATAACCTATACAAAAAATATATATGTATGAAATAAACAAAACGTGGTTTCACTTTTTTTTTGCTTTAACAATGTTAAAGAAACCTAAAGCATTATTAGTTGTTTCAAAAATTGATCCAAATATAACCATGTTAGAAAAAAATACATGTTCATTGTTGTGTTTCTCCCAAATTTCACACACAGTTCAGAGAGCATTTCTGCCTATATTTTTAGCTAAGCATAGAGCTCTTGGTCTGGGAGACACTGAGAATTTCAAAATAGCTTGTTACCTAAAAATATACTTCCTGAAATGAACTTGAGGCCCCAGGGGGATGAATGGCTTTATTTTTTTTCTTCTATATTTACTGTTACCACAAGAAAGCAAATCTTAAATTTATATATCTTTATATTTTTAGAGACCCAGGAAACAGGTGCTATGCCCAAGCTACAAAGACAGTTGCAGGACAAAGTATCTAAGACAGAAACCTAAAATTCACAGGACAGAGAGTGACTGTGGAAGGGCATTGAACATGTTCCTCTCTAGGCAAGAGCAGAGGGAACACGAGGCTTTGCTTAGGCCTTTCTAAGGGTTATGCCTTGGAAAAGTACCTCACAACTTTCTATGGCCCATCAACTCCTCCAGTGCCCCATTTCGGTCTAAGTGCTTAATATTTCTTAGTCTAGCATGTAAGTATTAATTCATGTTTGCTGGTTGAGTGCCTAGTAGCCTTATCATACTTCACTGACTGTCCAAACTAATGTCTTTAGTTAACATCATCACCATCTCATTGAGGAGGAAAATGGGGAATGGGGTGTTATAGCTTTATTTAAACTGCCCCTAGCTTGCAGCATGTATTTTGCAAAGAATAGTCTGTCTTCCATATTTTATTGAATAAATGGGAATGAATATCACATTTATAATCACACTCCTCTCTAATCTGAGTAAAGAAGCTCTATATCCTATCCTACTTGGCGTCAGGGGCCAAACATGGACTCCTTGTATTCATCCTGTGTTCACTCATTTATCCAATAAACATTTCTTATACCTTCTATGTGACAGGTTCTCTTCTTGGCACTGGAGATATAGTAGGTAAATGAGGTGGAGAAAGTCTCATGGAGCTTACATATTTGTGGATAGATTATTAGCAAGTATGTGATGCAGATAGTTTGTGCAGACAATACAACAGAGTCCTGTGGTAGTTACTTGCAGGTTGCTGTAGCATGAAGAGGTGGCATTTGATCAGAGACCAGAAAAGTGACAGGAAGCTAAACAAAGGTAATAGCAAGTGAAAGGCCTGAGGAGGGAATGAACTTGGCTTCTTCCCAGAAAGGGGCAGGAAGCTGGCCATGGTGGTCGTAAGGGAGAGGTACAGAAGGTAGATCCTTAGGTGGGTTCAGCTTTTATTTGCTGTGATCATACTCCAATGCCTCACCAATGCTTGGGATTGTGTCTAGGAGGCACTCAGTAAGTGTTGGTTAATCAACTGATTTCCCTCAAACACAGAGAGAAGTCAGCAGAACTAGTCCCTTGAAAAGAAGACCCTTATAGCTCTTTCAGGAGTAGGTCAGGAAGATGGTGGTAGAGTCTTGTGCCTCCACCAACAGTTCCTCCTTTTGTGTGGCACTTCATGACTCTGTGAGGTTGTAACCTCCCTGCCCAGCTGGGCGGTGATGCTCGCCTGGCTCCCACATCCTCTGCACTGCCCTCTATTTTGGGTCACCCTGACTTGGTCTGTTTCCTGTCTTATTCACCCAGCTAAACTATAATTTCCTTAAGGGTACTTTTATTTGTGGACCCAGCACTCCGTACTATGCAGGGGCCCATCCAGGTTTCTTTATTGAATGATAAGGTTTTTGTAGAAAGTCAGCCTTATGACAACTGTTGAAAAAAGCAAATGGCTACTCAACCACCCCAACCCCTCACCACCGTACAATGGATTTTATTACAAATTGCAGACATGAGGGAGTTCTAGTCTTACGTGAAGGAATTATTTTGCCTTTCTTCAGATTCATTCCGTGACATCAAGTTCATTTGAAATTGCATAACATCTTCAGGAATTCATTGGCAGGCTGCCTGGCAGTTGGATAATCATTTAATATATCTTTCTCTCTCCTCAGTTAACAATGACATGATGGTCACTGACAACAATGGTGCAGTCAAGTTTCCACAACTGTGTAAATTCTGTGATGTGAGATTTTCCACCTGTGACAACCAGAAATCCTGCATGAGCAACTGCAGCATCACCTCCATCTGTGAAAAGCCACAGGAAGTCTGTGTGGCTGTATGGTAAGAGAGCCTTTTAAGAAGTTATTCTTTCTTTTCCCCTTTTTACATAATGTATTCCCATAGTACACACAGTCAGTGTATCTCTGTCCCCTAAGTGTAAACACCTGTTCCATTTCCCTTTCCTTTAGACCATCTCTCTTTCGATTATTAAATGTAGTTTCTAGGGTGTTCTCTGCATGTACGTGTACATTTATGTGGGGATGTCATGGTATATAAAACGATCTTTAATATAATAAATCTGGAAACTCTTTCTTGTATCAAGAAGAGGGATTTGCCACTTAGTAGTCATTCAACCGACACCTCCTGAGTACCCCACAGTGAGACCAGGAGCTTTGTTCTCCTGAGGCAATCTCAGGTCTGGAAGAAGAAGTGATGAAAAGTTGGCTGTTGGAAAAGATAACCACCTGCTAAAAATGGGGAATCTACTTGGAGAACCAGAAAAACAATCTATTTTTTCAGTCAAAAATCCTGGTTATATCATTTATATAACCATTGGACTAGATATGACTTATTTCTCGGCTCAGAACTACATATTTCTTTTTTTTTTTTTTGAGATGGAGTCTTGCTCTGTCACCCAGGCTGGAGTGCAGTGGCACATTCTTGGCTCACCACAACCTCTACCTCCCAGGTTCAAGTGATTCTCCTGCCTCAGCCTCTCGAGTAGCTGGGATTACAGGTGCCCGCTACCACACCTGGCTAATTTTTGTATTTTTGGTAGAGACGGGTTTCACCATGTTGGCTAGGCTGGTCTCGAACTCCCAACCTCAGGTGATCCGCTCGCCTCTGCCTCCCAAAGTGCTGGGATTACAGGCATGAGCCACCATGCCCAACCAGAACTATATATTTTTATTGGATCACATTTTCTACTCTCTCTCTCATTACCTCGAACTCATATACACATCTCAAATAGTAATTATACATGCACAGTGGATACTCGTGAATCATCTGATTAATTCATCGTCATAGATTGTGAGCATGAACAAGAAATAAACAACCTTGATCTTTAGAAGAGTTGCAATTTTGCAAAAGTACATAAATTCATTAATGAGATATAACATTTTGCAGACTTATTCTGATGTTTTTAATTTATTGACCATTTTTTAAAAAGTAACTTATGTGGCTCCTGGCTAGTTGACAAACAAGAATATAAATCCAAATATCTCTCCCCCTTTTTTGGGAATAAGTCATTTGAGACCCGCAGACCTTGTAAAGCTAGCCTTGATAATAGATCTGGAAACTTTACAAATTTCTGTACATACCAGGGGATGAACTGGTTTCTTAAGAACTGAAGGAATGTTAACAGCAAAGACCTGTCATGACATACTTGCCAATATGATGTGATACCTGTCCATGTCCACTTCTAGGTAACGCTTTCAGAGAAAGGATTTGGACAAAGAGTGTGTTCAGAGGAGAGGGACCAGTGTGGTTAGAGGCCTAGAAATCATGCTGAGGAATGGCCTGGGCAATTAGACGTGGTTAGTGCAGTGAAGGCAGATCATGGGTTCTGCTGATGAAATTGAAAGGCTTTCAGGTAGAAAATATAATAAACATATTCTGCATAACTCTGAAGGGTAGAGGGAGGATCCATATCATTTGCAAGAGGGCAGACTTGTGCTCAGCATAAGTTTAGACATTTTCACAATCATGGTTTCCCAACAGCAGAACAGGCTTCCTTTTCTGTAAGCACCAAGTGAAGTTCAGGAGAGGCTGGATGACCATGTGTCAAATAGATTTGACAGGAAAGATTGAGACACCAGACTAGATGGCCTCAAAGCTTCCTTCCGTGGTTTCTTAAATATCTGCGGTGGTGTGAGCGCTTACTTCTGCCACCCAAAAAGGCTCTTTTAATTAAGATTTTTGTTTTTCTGACCAGTAATACAAACCCAAATCATTGAAGGTGAATCAAGTCTCTCTAGAATAGAGGCTTTGCTAGCCTCAAAAAAATGTGAGCATGTCGAAGAGAGGAGGCCTCCCTGTTTTTTCTGTGTCCCAGCTACAAAGGGTAAATACAGTGAACATTATTTTGACCTGTCTTGGCCCAAGAAAATTCTCCTGTGAAGCCAGGGGCGTTGCTAATGAGAAGGGGAAGTGTAGGGGATGCTATAGTGCCCTCCTTGATCCTCCTTCATGACCAAGGCACTCACTCCCTGGGAGTGCTGGCTGTTGAAGGTTCACTGCTGAGTCTTCCCTCCAGTGATGGGAGCTGCTTCATTCACGTTGGACACTTTTCATGGGTATCCAGCGTCCCATGGCTAGTTGATGCAGGGAAACACATTCCTGGTTATTTTGCCATAATGTGGGACATCTTTGAAGGACCATCTCACGTTCAGAGCTTCCAAGGCATTCACTGAGGCCTTTGCTGCAATCTGCATTATGGTTTAGCTTTTTCCTTCTGTGCAGTACTGCTGCCTTTAGTCCCTTACAGATGCATCTCCAAAAACCTCCTGTACAGAACTCTCACAGCCTCAAGGTCTGTTTCCAGGAAACCTACCTCAAGGTCTGTTTCCAGGAAACCTAAACTAAGACAGGAGGCTACTGTAAAAAATAGCCAGTGTGGAAACCGAAAGGCTCTACTATGATTGTAGATTTCAGTGTTTTTTTTTTTTAATCAGTTTTAGTGGTTTTTTCATTCATTCATTCATTCATTCAACTAATGTCAGTTGTGTGCCCATTCCATGTAAAATGCTTAAGCTCCTTCCAAGGATAGAAATATTTTATAACTAAAGTTATTATTATTATTATTATTATTATTATTATTAAGAGGGAGTCTCCCACTGTTGCCCTGACTGGAGTGCAATGGCGTGATCTTGGCTCACTGCAACATCCGCCTTGTGGGTTCATGCGATTCTCCTGCCTCAGCTTCCCAAGTAGCTGGGATTACAGGCGCACACCACTATCACCCGGCTAATTTTTTTGTATTTTTAGTAGAGATGGGGTTTCACTGTGTTGGCCAGGCTGGTCTCTAACTCCTGACTGTGTGATCCACCTGCCTCGGCCTCCCAAAGTACTGGGATTACAGGCATGAGCCACCGTGCTCAGCCTCCAAAATTAATTTTGTCATGTTGGTTCTTCTTTCAGTGGAAATTGATAACCTCTTCAATGGCTAAGAGTAAATGTTGTGGGACAAAAAAAGTCCGTATTTACTTCTTTGTATTTACCTTTCCTACGCTCAGCTATATCCAAAAAGGGTTTGAAAAGTTAGCTGTGCCTGGCTGTTACAGGAGTGAGTGGAGAAGGCAGTTAAGGACTTTACCGGGTCTCAAGTATTACAGTTGTTTTCTCTCTGTGATTTTAGTTCTCTAAGTAGCTAAGAGGTAGAAAACCAGAGGCTCTGGAAGAGCTGCCCAATAATTATAGAACAGCTTTCTTTCATGGCTCATGGTTCCTTCTTTGGCCTCTATAAGTGTCACAAGGAAGAGGGACCATGCCTTTCCGTGGGCACAGCATACCTTCATTTTATTACCAAAACCAAAAACAACCTACACACACACACATACACACAGACACGCACACCTGTGGGGGCAGGGAGGAAGGTATTCTTGTTCCATGACTACAGCTGATTTGAAGACTGCCCAGTAGCTTTGGGGTTTAGGATGGGTAGATTTCTAAATATATGTGATTTGTTGTATGATTATGCCAACTTTCATTTAGTTTCATTTGGTGTCCTGATAGCCACCCTCAACCAATTATTCTGCTTGTCACTCTTCCTGTCACAGCAGGGACCAACTTAGCAAAGCCTTGCTCCTCTTGTGTCTTTCGGAATTCTAGTTGCAGAGCCCTTGAGCCCCATCGCAAACAGACACATGTACCTCCACTGGAGTCAACTCTGGGCTGCATGGATGTCAACACTGGCACCATTCCTGCCTGGGCTGTCCTCACCCATACCCTTGCCCGTATCTCTTTGTCAACAGATTGTCCTTTAGTGTCCTTGACTTAAGCACTAAAAAGGAGGTATTGGTCAAAGTTGCTCTTTCTCTCATGGGGATGGCCCCACATGTTTTACAGGTGCAAGCTGTGTCTTAGCTGCTTCTTGCTTCTAGCCTGCCTTCCATTTTCCTTGCTGTGAGCAGTGAGCCTTTGTGCATGGGGCAGGGAGGATTAGGGGAAAATTGGTGAGCGAGTACATGCTCGCATTGGCTCATGTGTGCACTCAGAATCTTCATAGAAGATTACTCTAGCAAAACTGACCAGTCCAATTTAGCCCTTCCTTCCGCTCCCTCTCTAGACAGAGAGAATGCAATTCAAGACAGCAGATATTTTGCATCTAAAAAGGACAGAGGTGAAAGGGAGGATGTCAGATTAACCTTGTTGGACAGTCATCCAAGATAGTTTGTTCATGAGGGAGCAGAGGGAGCTGGATAGAGAGGTGATGCCCTTTTCCAAGAGAGCCACAGTGTTCTTCTGTTCAGTTATAATAGTGGGCATTAATCATGTTGTTTAAAAATCTAATGTGCCCTGAGAGCCAATTGAGCATTTCCTAGGACCCAGGGAAAACTCTGTGTGAGAAATTCTCTGAGCCCTGGGCTAAATTAGTCTTCAAATATGTGCTGTGAAGGGATACTAAGTGTAAAAGTAGTTAGTTTATGACAGCATAAAATGTTTTGTTGAACTGTAAATGAAGAACACCCTGAAATCCTTTTCCATTTCATGTATTTATTTATTTATTTTTTTCTGAATTGCTCCTTTCTGCAATTTGGGAAAGACTGCAATTCTTTACCTGGGATGTTTCTTCCCGTTTTTCTCAGCAGAACCAGCTGTTGACAAGGACTATACCCTTTACACGCAATGCTCTGGGAGCCAGCAAACAAAAAAAGAGGAACTGTGACTATTTCCCCAGGCATACTCTTTGAAAACAGTATAGCTAGACAGGACAGATTTTGCCAGTTAAACTAGGGGTGTGATGTGAGGTTTGCATTACATTCAGGATGGAAGATTTAAAATTATCCTGAGTACCTAGGAATGTTCTTCTTTCCCATGTCTTCCCCTTTGATGATTTAATTAAGACTTAAATGTGTAAAATTCTCCACCAGGGCTGCCCCCATGGAACGCTGTCTGCTCCAGGTGATGTTTATAACCACAAATGGGTTCCAAGAATAAACAAAGGAAAAACAGAAAAAAGTAGAAAAACATAGGAGACTATAGGACAGCCTGTGAATGCTGGAGAACAGGAACCAGCTGCCGTTGTTAGGAACAGCTTCATGAAGGAAAAGTATTCCAGATTGCCTTTCTGACTGGAGGCCAAATTATTCATTTATTCTCTTTCTGTTTCTCTCTCCCCTTCTCCCCTTGCTTCCAATGAATCTCTGCACTCTAGGAGAAAGAATGACGAGAACATAACACTAGAGACAGTTTGCCATGATCCCAAGCTCCCCTACCATGACTTTATTCTGGAAGATGCTGCTTCTCCAAAGTGCATTATGAAGGAAAAAAAAAAGCCTGGTGAGACTTTCTTCATGTGTTCCTGTAGCTCTGATGAGTGCAATGACAACATCATCTTCTCAGAAGGTGAGTTTTCTTCTCTTTGAGGGTCTGGGATCTGACATCTGTGCCAGTTTTTTGCATCCTTGGTCTGCAGTGTCACAGAGCACGTTCCTCCTGTGGTGGATTCCATACAGTGGATTAGGAGCCCATTCAGCTGGTGGAAAGACGGGCTTAGGGAGTAGCAGGGTTTGTTCTGGTTCTCATCAGATATGGTTGACTGGGGCAAACATTATTATTTGTCTTTGACAAATAGTTTCTTTCACCTAGAGCAATGGTTCTCAAAGTGCAGCCCCTTGAGCAGCCAACATGAGTATCACCTGGGAACCTGTTATCAATGCAGATTCTCAGGCCCCACTAAATCAGAAACATAGGGGGTGAATCACAGCTATCTGTATTTTAACAAGCCCTCCCACTAATTTGCTGCAGCTAAAATCTGGTAACCATTGTTCTAAAGATTTGGATGGGGTTGTTTAATCTTAGAGGAGGACTTTCTTTATAACTGAAGTCGTTTCTTGTACATAGACCCAGGATTAGTCTTTAGGGTACTTGTCATCGATCCCATATGAGAGAAAAATTGAAATACAGAGAGGAAATAATAAGCTTACCCTTGGATAAAGGGTAAAATAAAAAGTTTACCCTTGAAGTCAGGAGAAGAGTAGATTAGATACTAGCCTTCATCTTTGAAGTTCAGTGTTTACTCGGCTTGAAAGGAAGGCATAGACTATTCCCTCAATTTTTAATAAGAAGAGTATTCAGTGGCTTAATTATAAAAGTATTCTATGCTCTTCATCAAAAATGTCAAACAATCCAACAGTGTGTGGAAATTAAAAATGGAAGTACATTTCCCTCATCCCCTCACTCCCACTGCGACAGATCATCTGTATCGACAAAGTATTAGATGCACATATGTCTCTATCATTCATTCATATTATCTTCCACTCTGTCCTCTCTCCCAAGCACTCCCTCTCTTCCTTTCTCCTTCCCTGCTTTCATCCATCTGTCCATCCTTCCATCCATTCCATCCAGTCATCCATCTTTCAGTGCAACTATTTGATCATACTATATTATTTTGCCATGTTTTTTAAACCCAACCACTTTTACAGTTCCTTCTAAACAAGACAGAACACATAGATATACTGTACATCTTTTAATTTAGTCTCAAATTTCGTATTATCTCCCATGATGGATCTTATCATGTCCCTGTTGATGGATTATCTTCCATTTTTCCACTTAATGCTACATTGAATAGCTTTGTAAAAATATCTCATGCATTTGTGCTAATATTTCTGCAAAGCAGATTGCCAGAAGTGAAATTTCCAGATTACAAGTATGTGTATTTTAAATTTGAATAAGCGCTACTAAACTATTCTCCTCCCAAAAAGGATGTGAGCATATGGATTTCCATGTACCTTCTCTAGCACTGGGGATGGATAAGTCTTTCAATTTTTACCGACATGATAGTGTAAATAAATATTAATAGTACTCTCCTGGTTCTAGGAATGTAAATTCAGGGAAGGAAAAGGTTAGTTTAGTCAACAATAGGTCTGATTTAATTAAAAAATCTTTTTGAAACACAAGCGCTGGCTCTACACCCTATCTCTGTGTCCATGTGCATTCCACCTGCGAGAAGAGATGTGTCCTCGTGTTTCGTGTTTGGTGCTGAGTAGCACTGCAGATCCAGCTTGTTCTCTTCCTGTGTCCTTCACCTACTGCCACTCTCCCTCTCTTCCTGTCCAACTTCCCCTAGGCCAACTTCTTAGTGAACTGAAAGCAGGCATGCACTCTTGTCAGGGCAACACTTTCCAGGTTACTCTTCCTTCCTATGTTCTCATCCTATAAATGGTCAATTTCTCTCCTTTTCTTTTCTTTCTTTTCTCTTCTTTTCTTTTTTTTTTTAAGATGGAGTCTCATGCTGTCGCCCAGGCTGGAGTGCAATGGCGCGATCTTGGCTCACTGCAACCTCTGCCTCCCAGGTTCAAGTGATCCTCCTGCCTCAGCCTCCTGAGTAGCTGGGACTGCAGGAGTGTGCCACCATGCCCAGCTAATTTTTGTATTTTTAGTAGAAAGAGGTTTCACCATGTTGGTCAGGCTGGTCTCGAACTTCTGACCTCAGGTGATCCACCTCCCTCGGACTCCCAAATTGCTAGAATTACAGGCATGAGCCACTGTGCCTGGCCTCATGTTCTTTATGTGATTTGAGTTAGACGGAAATCTAAATAGATTAAATCACACGAAACATGGTAGCACCTGATATTCTGACTTACCACGTCAGCTTTCTTCAAGTAGTTCACCTTTTAAAAGAAGGCCTAGCCTAAGCCAGAGGAATTAATCTCTAATAGCAGAATACCCAGGCACGTTTACTGGCACTGAAAAAACTTTTCTCTCCTTTTGTATACCGGCTTTTCTACAGCAGACAAGTTTATTTCCTCCAAAAGGACAAAAGTTGATAAATGGCCTACAAGTTGGATCTGTATTTTATTATTGAATATCTTTGTCAAAATATCTCATGTGTTTTATATTTTACTATAAGTCTTGTAGATATTCATGACTTCCATTTTCAGAGTATTTCAACTCAGGTGATCATCATGGGCATCCCTCGTTTTTCCTCTTATTCTCAGACTTTCTTATGAAGTGAGATAATAAGCATAAACACAGTTTCTCACTGTACAGTACAGGAAGCCTTTCACAACTGATGACTCAAATGTCTGAGTGATTTCAGAGTCTTCTAAAATGCTCCAGGAGGTGGGGCGGGGGCGGTGTTTGCTTTTTAAGCATCTTTCTTCTCTGTGGTGGGGTATTTCTTCCACCTAAAACAGCAGACATTAGGAGCAACATTTTGTATTCCATTTCTCCTCTTATTGCCACCATCTCTTCTTTATATCAAGGAATGAAAACTGTTTTTTTTTTTTTTTTTTTTTTTTCTTGAGACAGAGTCTTACTCTGTCACCCAGACTGGAGTGCAATGGTGCAATCTTGGCTCACTGCAACCTCCGCCTCCTGGGTTCAAGTGATTCTCCTGCCTCAGCCTCTCGAGTAGCTGGGATTGCAGGCGTCTGCCACCACGCCTGGCTCATTTTTGTATTTTTAGTAGAGACAGGGTTTCAACATGTTGGTCGGACTGGTCGCAAACTCTTGACCTCAGATGATTCATCTGCCTCAGCCTCCCAAAGTGCTGGGATTATAGGCATGAGCCACCGTGCCTGGCCGGAATGAAAACTCTTAATGCTGATTTCTCTCCTCCAAGTCCAACAAGATAGTGAACACAAAAGCTATGAAGTGCACTGTGGCTATATTATTAGTAGCACAGTACTCTTGCTGGCAAGTTCCTGATCTGCAGCTACACAATGATAATTATGTACATCTATCTTTTTTAATGTGTAAGAAAAAGAAGGTTGAGCCACAAGATTTTCTTTTAAAGTATGGATCTTTATTTCTAGTGATACTATTAATGACAGTTAATATTCAGAGAAAACACGCTGTTGCTATGCAGGGAGCTCAGCCCTTTCCAAGCATGACCTCATTTCATCTCATAGCCACCCCATGTGGGTAGGCACTGTTAATATCCCTATTTATGCATGAGAAAAGCAGGCTTGGAGAAATTTAACACTTTGTCTGTGATCGAACAACGAGTGTTCAAAGCTAGTTCTTCAGAGGACTGAGGTCATGGTTTTTAGAATGAAAGAGTTAAAGAAACCTTGCTGTTTTTTTCTGTGAACCGGGTACCTACCCTTAACCCTAGAATCCCTCAGTGGGGCCTACTGCCAGTTCCCGTGCCTTCCTACAGTGACCAAGGGCAGGCACGAGTCAAGAAACAACTAGAATGGGGCTGGGTCTGCACCGCACAACTGTTCTCTCATATTCATGCTTCCCTCCCAGTCTCTGAAGACTCCCTCCTGCCAAAACATTTTGTGTAGAATTCCAAGGAAATCAGAGTCTATCCCTGTACTAACCAACATATAAAATTCCAGTTAGAAGAGAAGTTGTTTGAATTGGTCATGATGGATGGCCTGGTGACAGCTGTCAGTCAGACGAGACCTGATGGGCACCAGGACTGAAGGCAGCACAGGAGGTAGGAGAGGAAGGAATCCTGAGCAAATAGCCACCCTGTTTACTGGCAGATGACATCCCCACTTTGCAAAGACATGATGTGGTTATTGATCTCTCACTGAACCTGTAAGAATCAAACACAACAACTCAGTTTTTTTCATTTCATAAATGGTTTCCAAGTGCAGTGAGACATTTAATTTGCAGAACACTGAGTGAAGAGGTGATTTCTGCTGGTTTAGGTAAGAGAGAAGCAGTCTAGTGTAATACTCAAGAATGAGCCAGATCTTCTGGATTTAAGGTTTATTCTACAACTTATTAGCTCTGCTGTGTTGGGCCAGTGACTTGACATCTCCATGCTTCAGTCTCTTCATCTGTAAAATGGAAATACAAAGCAGGTGGGAGGTGTTGTGAGCACTGAGTAGATTAATGCATGTAAAGTGCTTGCAACATTGCCTGACATGTCACTGTTAGCTGTTAGCAGTAGTTGGGTTTTTTATAGAGGGCTGGTGACTTGTGCTTGTCTGAATGCAGGAAACCAGGCCTGTGTAGCCTTAGGTCTGTTCTCACACTGAGGTTTTGTAGTTGAGTGCTGACTGTGGTGCATAAACTGAGCGTTCGGATACCTACATATCACACCACAAGGTTTTGGAGGGGCTCACTCTGCTTTAATCCCTGTTTCATCCAGTTTCTCTTTTTCTCCACATGCCTTCACAGAGGCAAGGGGAGCATGCTGAGTCTAGAATTTCTAATCAAAGCTAACCACATCCCTGGCATTGTTGGATAATATTACAAATTAGGCACGTTGTTCCTGTTTTGACTCAGAATCACAGCAGGAAGCAGCTAAATAAAACTGAAACAACTCACAAGTGCCTTTCACATCAGCGATTAGGGTAATCGCAGTTCTGTACTCGCCAAAGGGATTCATTCCCTCTTCATTTTTTCCATGGAAAGCTTGCTTTGGGCCACAAGGCCTTCCCTTTGAATGACTGCGCCATTATTGGTCAAGTAGTGCTGATAAATGGTACCTGTGGGTTGTTGTGGGATATAAGGAGATGATGCTTGGGAGCACCCAGCACAGTGGCTGGCACACAGTAGGTGCATCCTTTCTTACTCCTTCTTACCCTGATTAAGGAGAACACTCTATGCCAAGGCGCATACCTCTTCTGAATGGTATAAACGGTTGCTACTGAAATTGTCTAGACCAGCAGCAGCAGGATCACCAGGAAGCTTATTAGAACTGCCAACCTTGGGCCCTCCGGGGCCTATTGCATCAGCATCTGCCTGTAACAAGGCCCTCAGTGATTTGTTTGCACACTGAAGTGTGAGAAGCACTGGTGTGAACTCACCAGGTAGGGATGGAACCAGAGATGGAGGTCTTATTAACTTCATGCTAGTAACTCCCTGAGCTAATGGGCCCATGAAGAATAAATTTCGTTTAAAGCCTGGTCATTTGCAAATGAGCTCAATATACTTTACTCAGTCAGCTTGTGTAACAGAACTCTCCAGTGGCATGTGGGTGTTTTTCAGCAGTGACAATAAGGTTTATTTTTTAAATATACTCCACAGACATTGTTCTGGTGTGGATCTTAATGTGGAGAAAATCAGACATCTTTTCAGTAGGCATTTCTTTTGTTTCTATGATCATGTTCATGTTAGTTTATAGTATTTGTATTAGTTTATCTGTGGGACTGTCCCTTAATATTTCCCAAAGCAAGAAGACATTTGTGAATGTTTTCAAGATGCATCGTACAAGATACTGTTTTGAATTGGATCTACAGAGGAGATGTTTGGTGGCCTTAGAAAGCCCTGGAGAGTAATAGTGTGGTGCTAAGAAGAGTTGGTCTGAATCAGTTCATTCCTGGGTTATTTGCTAAGATTATCTGCTGAAGGTGGCTACATGGAAAACAAGATGGTAAGCCAAGGAGGATGAAGGGAGGCATGCTGCTGGACCACTTCCAGCTTCCAAATGTCTGGATCTTGGCCATCCTGCTTTTCCTGCTAACTTAGAACTGAACTGCTTATTCTAGAAAATGAGAGGCACTGGGGCCATGTAGGAAAGGACCCAAGTCCTGGACTTTCAGTAGTTTGTTTGCGGGACCAGGGTCCCACCCCTTTTCCAGTTGAAATGTAGGCAAGGTGGTGGCAAGCCCATGGCCTAGGCTGTGGGAACTCATAGAACAACCATAGTGTTGATTGCTGCCTTGGATTGCAGCCTACTCCGAATATGCGCACCTGTGCTAACTACTTTCAGGTGTGTTGTCTTGTTTCCTAGAATCATTACATTTCTATGATGAAATGAAACCTGTGAATTGGCTCCTCCAGACTTTTCATTTTAATGACAAAAAAGTGGGTCTCCAGAGAGGAGCTGGGATTTTTTTTTCCAAGATCTCATAGCTTGTTCCTCACTTTTTGTCCATAGGAGAGTCATAGAAGAACCAGATAATCGTGTCTCTTATAGAAGGAATACCCTTACCCTTCCACATTACCATGGGGTGGTGTGTTTGCTTTTCTATCAGTCTTAACCTGTGGGAGGCTGCACACCTTACATAAGAGGCTACCTGTTCTGTTTACTGAACAGCAGCCCAGACCCACCACTCAGCATGTCCTTGGCAAGAAGCACAACCTCAGGCTGACACTGTTTCCATGTCCATGAGAAACGACGTGTACAAACGATGACCAGTTAGATGCTCATCTGTTGGGAAGACAACAGAGGGCAGGGCTGAGCGCATGGCTTCCCTGCTGAGATCACCTGTGTTCAGATCCTAGCTCAGCCTTGTATAAGCTCTTGGTTCTTGGGAGAACTACTTCACCTGTTTTCCTCTCTGAAAAATGGGGGTAGAAATAATGAATACTTTTAATAGGATTATTTTGAGGATAATGTATTTATTTATGTAGAGAACTTGGCACAGCACCTGGCACAGAGCAAGCACTTCATAAATTTTGACTGTAAATAGTTATTACTGTACCACTAGATTCAAATTTCTTATTCTTATCTTAGCCAGATGAGTGAGGAGCTTTGTACTAACGTCATGTATTCTCCTCCCTGAAAATTCCTCCACCTGAGTCCTATTGAGGTGCTCTCCATTATAAGGAGTCCTGTGAATCAGTGTGATCTGTTTACTGTAAAGAATGCGGTTCGCTGCATTGTTTTGTTATCTTCATGAGGAAGCCAGGAGACATTTATTTTGGCTCTGTTTTAGAAAGGTGTTCTCCTCTTGAAGACCTGTTTGCCTCTGATCTTAAGGACACTTTGAAGCACACCGAGCAGGGGTCTGCAAACTTCTTTGATAAAGGGCAAGATAGTAAATATTTTCAGCTTTGCAAGGCAGAGTCTCCCTCGCAGCTACTGAACTCTTCAGTGGTAGCAGCCACAGACAGTGTGTAAGTGATTGGACGTGGCTGTGTTCCAGTACAACTTCATTTACAAAAACAGGTCTCAGGCCAACCCCCGATAGAGATATTCATGTTTTTTGTGTTTCTCTCTCAGATGCTAACTATCAGAAAAGCTTAGAGGCAAATCTGAATCCTGCTTCTAGCAAATATGTGCCTACACATTTAGTGTACTAATATCACCCTTACCAGTTTTTACCCTGTGTTCTCACAGGGTCATAATTTTAGCTCCTATCTTGACTTTACCTTCTTTCACTCTTTTGTTGTTGTTTTGTTTTTGTTTTTGGAATGGGATAGGACTGTAAATAAATTGATTGTACCTTCCTAGCTTAGAAATCAGGACTTGAGAAACCACTTCTGACTCAAAGTTCAATCTATGTGGTTAAACAGGGAAGCAGACCATAAGATGTACGCCCAGTGGTGCACGTTGCTGACTCGCAAGCTATGTGCAGGCTTTAGCAGTTGGTGTGGTGATGTGTGCTCTCTAACCTGAGATGTTGAGAGAAGGGCAGAGAAGAGGACTTCTTGTAGCCACAAAGTTTCATTCCTTCCTCTATCTTTGTTGTAGCATTTCTTTTAAGTGAAAACAGCCTTTTTGGTTTGCAAGCCTAACTCTGGCAGGAAGACAAATTATTTTTTTACAGTATCAGACACGCGGTTTCCTGTCTATGTTTAACTTGCTAGCAGAACATCTCAGCCAGCTGGTTCCCTCTGGACTCATTGTGTCCTTAATGTCGTTGCTTTACGCCATCCAGCAAACCCACTCTGTGTATTGATCACATGCCTTGAGCATTTTGTTAACTTCCGTTGCTTTCTGAGTAAGGCAAGTCTTAGAAATGCTGCCCTCTTTCTCCCAAATCTCATTTTGTGTTTGTTCAGCTCCAACACCAGGGAGCTGGCTTCTTGGGGAAATGCTTAGTTCTTGCATGTAAGAAATGAAAAGAGTAAATGGTGTTTTGGTAGCTCTGGGGGATTTTAGGTATGCTGCCTTGAAACTGTGCACTCACGCCTCAAAATAGCTGGCTTTCCAGCTATGCATTTTCGTTTCAAAAGAAACAAACCAGATTTACTTTCTGGTCTAAATGCAGAAGGAAAACTAAGTGTGGAAATATGGTTGCGAAAAGTTGTTACAAGAGGAAGAAAATTATGGATGAAAGTTGCTAGTCTCATTCCTGAGAAGAGAAATCAGTTATTTGAGGTGATGACTCAGAGCTGAAGTAGCCTTTGGTTGTGAACCTTGGTTAGAAAGCACACTTGGAATTCATCAATATGGCCCTGGTCTGGCCAAGGAAATAATAAAGATTTGCATGCTAGAGGACACTGTGATTCAGTTGAAGGAAGCTTAGAATGTATTTGAACTGAATTAAGGCAAAAGCAACTCACTTTTTTTTTTCTTAAGTAGCAAAGTAAACAAAGCTGCACTGAGGCCAGATGTGATTTCTGGTTGTGAATATTTGTACTCTAAAACCTCATTCTGATCTGAATCAGCAGAGTGGAATCCAGTATGGACACAGGCTGTCTCACATTCCATCCACTGGCCGTGAGCGACCAAGAAAGCAATCGGACCCATACTGCTGGTGCTGTGGCAAGGTTCTGGTGGTTCCTCTGCAGCCTCAGGTCTCTCCCACTGCGGCCTCCATATGTTCCATAAACTCCACCCCCATGAGTAATGGCAAGAAGGGTGCACCGAGACTTTTTGCTGCTTTGCACGTGTCTCAGTGTCCCACCAGCGGGAAAAAAAGGCTCCAGGAGTTAGCTAACCACTGTGAAATTGACTTTTATTTCCACCCACATATACTCCAGAGACTAGATTCACCACCATTTGGACATCTGGATGACTTGCCTTTGGAAAGTCTTTTTTTTATTCTAAATCGCTCCTGCATGTTACCTGTTATGGAAAATATCAATTTTGCCATTACAAGTTATGCTTTTAAAAAAAAAATTACCTTTTAGAGAAATAATTTATATCTGCTTATCTACTTTTAAAAATATACATATATATGACTTTTGTTGCCTCATTAGAGGATATAGTTGGTTCCAATGTCAAGAACAATTTATCTGAAATTGAGTCATTATAATTATTTCCATGTCTTCCATTTTCCAGGCCCCATCCTATTCAAATATACCTATTTCTTCCACCAGGCTGATGGAGTCATTCTCAGCCTTGGCTGCACATTGGAAACACATGAGGAGCTTTAAAAACGCCTCATTAACTGGGCCTTACTCCTGCAGTTTCTGACTTAATTGGTCTGGGGCCTGGTATCAGGAATTATTTTTTAATTCTTCAAGATATTTTAATATGCAGCCGACATTGGGAACCACTGGACTCAAGACAGTTTGTTCTGCCAAATCTTTTTATATTTTTCATCACGTTCCTCATGTAACCTGGAAAGGGCTGGTAACAATTAAAGAATGGCAACTACCGCAGGAAGGAGCCAAAATTCTGCCTTTGAAGGTTAGAGGGGGAGAAAAACCAACACCTGTTTTACCCCATCCACGGAGGAATAACAAGACTTTTTAAGTGGGGATATTATTTTTTTTCTACAGCAATGTACAAGCAATTGCTTTAGAACAAGGTCAAGGGCCTCATTGGGAATAGGCATCTTAGCTTTTAAAACTGATTAAACTATACATTAAAGGAAAGCACATTTTAAACCTTAATGTGTCCAAAAGGTTGGATGGCAAGGTTTGGGTGCCACTGCCTTGTCAGAGACAAGGCAGGGACCAGGAAGGCTGTGTGCGTGATTTTAGGAGGTAAAGAAACTCAGGTGGGAAGGAATTGCAGAAGCCTGTGGTTCACCTGGAAAGCCAGAGAGAGAGAGAGAGAGAGAGAGGATGTATTTTGGTGACCTAACAGGTATTGTGAATAATGAATCTGCTTTTCCAAAGGGATCTAGTCTCCCTGTTGGAGAGGATCCTGAAATAACTTAAGAAATGCATCTTGCTTTCAGGTTTCCTGAGAACATGAGGGCCCCTAGACAGAATACAAGGTATAATTCAGCCAGCCAGCCAGAAAAAGAATTAAAGAATCAGGGCAGGTGTGGGGATCCTAACAAAGCCTAAGCTTTTAGTAGTCAGAAGACTTTTCTGTGTAACAACACGGAAAAGAAAATGAAAAAAAAAATCTTGCTCCAAAGAACATGTATCAGGTGTGAAGCTCTCTCTGTGGAGGGACAGATGTGTCATCATTTCTTGGACAAAGCCTGGTACATTGTAGGTACCCTCCTAATGTTTGTTGCCCTCCTTTTAAAGTCAGAGCAAGAGAGGTAGCAAGAATCTATATCCTAAGGAGGAACATAAAGTGAAAATCACAGTGGAAAGGATGCCTAAAAGAGCAAAGGCTGAATCAGGGTTTTAATTGCCTGAAATGACCAATTTTCCAAAACTTGTCAGGTAGTTGTAAAATCAGACATATAGGTTCAAACAATCAATTGCAAAGGAGCACTTATCAAAACAGTGGCTGGGAATCTGCTCCTGTGATGAAGACCCCAGGGTTTAGAGGTAAGTTAAGGTCATTCTGAAATCTGGATGATCTTGCTGAAAGAGTCAAAACAAAACAGAAAGAACAAACCATCAAGAGCCTTAAACTCCACTCGGTGGAAGAGGAGGTGAGAGTCCTGCTGTAATCTTTGCTACACAGATTACATTCCAAGTATTATATCTGTGTTTAGCAAAACACATGATGAAGAATCTTAAATAGCCAAGCGTGGTTTCGGAGAATAGATCACTTTATCTGTAGAAAAAAGGTCCTGGCATTTGTTGGGTGCTATATGCTGGGCAGGCTGATTTTAGGGTCTGATAAATATGTCAGACTTTAGAGTCTCATAAATATATCTCTTGAAAAGTAACTGAAGAAAACATGGCTGTTCAACCTGAAAATGAAGTGATTTAGGGGATATGAGTTTAATGTCCAGCAGGAGGTTAAGTGTTCTCATCCCATAGAAAATTGATTCATTTTGTTGCTTTTTGCTTTAGAGAACAGCAGAAAGGCCAGTGGTAGAAGTACACAGAGGCTCCATTTGACTTAATGTAAAGAATAATTTTAAAAATATCCCAATATTTAGACTTTATCCCAATATATCTACAGTTAGAAATATTGTGATTTGATTAAGGAATGATAACAAAGCAATGGTGTCCTTCTACCATAACATTTTCAGGCAGAGGTTTTACCTTTACCTTTCATGGGAATTCTAAAAGAGGTTATCATACTGGATTAGAATACATGCAAGGCTTTTCCATCTGGGAGAGAGATAAGAAGGAAATAATACAAAGGAGACTGTGCCATGGGATAGGAGAGGTGGAGAATAGCTTTGTTCTGAAATATGTGCAGTTGGAGTAAAACAACCACATTGATTGGAGAGAATACTTCTTTCATCATTTGGGGAAAAAATACTCTCAAACTATATCCAGACTGTCGAAGAGTGCTGTCAATAGCTAGAAGTTAAATTGAATCCTTCATTGTTAGTGAGCTTACTGTCCTTGCATTGTTTAATTAAAATGACTTTTTATTGTTTGCTTAAATTGGTGTGCTTTTTACTAGGATGATGGATGGGGAAGCATATCTCATTCTACATTCCTCCACCAGTTAATTGACTAGAAAATTATCATGGACTATTTTCTCATTGGCTAGTGCTGAATAAAACCGTAAGAGTTTTGCTAAACTCTTTAGCAAAAATAAAATTTACCTCTGAAACTTGAGTGTGTAAATGAATCACTGCGAGAACTTTTAAATGCAGATTCTGATTCAGTTAGTTGAGGCCAGGGCTAAGACTCTGCATTTCCATTAAGTTCCCAGGGGATGCTGATGGCTGCTGGTCTGGGGACACTTAGAATAACGAGATGACAAGTTATTCTGTATGTAACATGCCAACAAAATTCTTAAAGGTGCAGAAAATGATGGCAAGATCTTTGAACTCTGCAGTGTGAAGTATATATGTGAGTGCTTAGCTTTCGCTTTCTTTGTGTGTGTGTGTGTGTACACTCAGACACAGATACCTTCACATATATACATCTGAATATATATACATTCCAGTCCGTATTCAAATCTCTTCAAGGTTATGGGTCTGTTGTTTCAATTCAGCATCCAGTCAAGGACAACACATTAGAATTGATTGTTTTGCCTCTACAGCGTGTTTTTGGTTTTCATGACATTGACTTTGATTTGACTAGGTCAGACCATTTCATTTACTTTATAAAGGCACTTTCTAGATTTGTCTGATGATTTGATTAATTCAGATTAAACATTTCTCTAAAGAGTCTACTGGTGTTTTTATTGTAGGAAGTTTTTTTAAAACAATAATTCTGCAAAAAAACAAGGTTTTGCATTTATATTCAGTCATATTAGTAGCAAGATGACTGCAGATACATACTTGGATGATAAAACCAGTCAGAAAACTCAAGAAAATGATAACTATAAAAGTCAGGAATAGTGATTACTTTTTAGAGGAAGGGAGGGATCTCCGATTGAGTTGGGGAACATGAACTGACTTCTGGGATGGCCAGCAAAGTTATATGTTCTGACCTTACCAGTGGTTACAAGAGTGTTGACCTTATAATAATTCACTAAGCCAGACACTTGTTTTATGTACTTTTCTCTGTGTTTTATTTTGGAATGAATTCTTTTTCATAAGAGAGAAATCAGAGTAATTTCTCTGATTCTGAAGGCCGTATCATGCTCTTGGGCTAAGTATATTATTTTAAATTACCCTTAGGAGAAAGGAAAGCGAAAGAGAGGGCTAACTTTTTTTTTTTTTTTTTTTTTTTGAGACAGGGTCTCGTTCTGTTGCCCAGGCTAAAATGCAGTGGCGCCATTATAGCTCACTCTAGTCTTGAACTTCCAAGCTCAAGCGATCCTCTTGCCTCAGCCTTTTAAGTAGCGCAGATTACATGCCCACACCACCACATCCAGCTAATTTTTTTGTTTTTATACAGACAGGGTCTCACTATATTGCCCAGACTGGTGTCAAACTCCCTGGGCTCAAGGGATCTTCCCACCTCAGCCTCGCAAAGTGCTGGGATTACAGGTGTGAGCCACCATGTCTGCCCCCATTTTTGTTTTTTTAATCATCTGAGTGGTTTCAAAGCTTTTGTTCTTTCCATACCACCAAGCTGTCTCCTTAACAATGAACTCTGAGATCCATTTAATAATTCTGAAAATTTCCAGTCACTTCTGTCACACATAGAGGCCAGACTTAGTTGCAAATAAGGAGCCATTTGCAAATATCAGAGTCTTGTTACATAAATATTTTTTTAAAGACAAATGTCAAATTCTTTTTTTATCTGTCTTCCAAAGATAAGTGTTAATATACCATAAAAAAGTAAGAACTGGCAGAAAACCTCAAGGGGAAATCCTGTGGTATACTTTCCTTCGGAGTGATTGAAAAGTAAACAATTTGTCTTATAACTTTAGTATGCATGTGCGCACGCACGCACATGCGCGTGCACGCACACACACGTTGCTCTTAGCCTCTTTTAAATCCTTTGTTATGCCAACACTAGTTCCTAAAAGGAACTTAAAACTGAACCTCCCTAATTCACTATTTTAAATAAAAGTCACTTGGTTAAAAAAAAAAAAAAAAAACATTAAATTAAGGCCAACTTGGTAAATAAAATCCTCTGTGGATCAGTTAATGTGTCTTGATAAAAAGCAAATCAACATAGCTGAATTTGGGAGATAGGCTCCTACTTTAATATTTGAAGTAGTTTGGCAATTCCTCCGCTCCATAAAGGAGTTTAGGGCAAAAATTTAGTGGGATACGTGGATGATAGTTTTTCACACACCTTGGTGTATTAGTACACTACTGAGCCTCAGATGCCAAGAGAGATTTTTGTGAAGTTGGCAGTGAAGCTCTAACCACAAGAATGTTCACATGCCAGCATGTTCACCTAAAGCAAGAGTATATATACAACTGGCTGAGATCCAAAAAAGGAAACTATGCTAAAGAGAGATAGCTGAGGGGAAGGAAGAACTTCCTGTCTCAAGTCATGTTAATTATAACATTAAAAGGACAGCATTCATTTATTGAGTACTTACTAGGAACAGCTTTTACTTAGCAAGAATACTTATTTACTAAGTAGACAAAAATGTTGTAGAAGCAACCAAGGCTCAGTATCCTCCTCTGTAAAACGGGGGTAAGAGAATCTAACTCATATATTGGGTTGTTGGAGAAATAAAGTAGATCATGTTTACAAAATAAGTTGCCCAGTGCCTAACCCAACAAAGCACATCATATGTGAGTTATCTTTATTATTGTTACAAGATTTCGAAGGAGGGCTTCTCATTCTCCACTGCGGAGCTGCCTTCCCACTCCACAGAAGCTCCGGCAGCACCTACAGTTGTCCATGTGCCGCACAACAAATCAAGCCGGGCAGATCTACCATTGGCACTAGTTACCAACTTCCTAGAGAGACCCATCAGTCCCAAAATCCCCGCTCTAGGAGTCCTGGAGAAGAGACTAAAACCCAAATGCCTTCACTCTGCCAAGGGAGCTTCCCTTTTTTGTGTGTATGTGCCATGGACTTCTTGAAGTAAGGAAGCCTGTGGACCTCTTCTCACTGTGATATTTTTTAAATGCATAAAATAGAACACGAAGTATGTCAAAGAAAATGAATTACACTGACATACAATGATCAAGTATTTTAAAAATGAATTTGTGTTACAGTAATGTGTGTTTCTGTAGTAATGCTTTAAATAACAATAGCAGCAGATCTAAACAACTGAAATGTCTAAGTGATGAGTGTAAGCCACATGCTGAGATGTCTGCACCAACAAAGTCATAGGTACAGCTAATACTAGGAAATATTAATTTTTCATGAAAGGTTAGAGAAAACAAAAAAGATGCAATTTTTGCCCATTCAGATTCACAGACCCACTGAACCCTATTTACCGAGCCCAGGCTAAAAATGTTTACTATTATAGCCTCATTTTTGTATGGGCCTTGGAGAAATCCTGCCCTTATTTTTCATGCCCTTCAGAGCTAGATCTAGTTCGATGCTATTTCTATTCACGGAATATCCTAATAGTGCAACAATTATGTTTTGAGCTCTGCTAAGGTCTAGGCCATGAGAATAGGCTCTGAGAAAAGAAAAAGATTTTGGGGTTCTCCTTCACGTAAAACTTTTTATTTCCTGGCAGGAAAAGGATGCATATTTACAGAGACACTGCTAAACTGTGGTTCTTAGTTCAGAGCAAAGGAAATAGTCCCCATACCCAAAATATACTCCTTTAGACACATTATACAAGAATTGCCAGTGTCACTCGGTGGATGGCTGTAAAATCACTTAGTCCAGGCTACACTAAAGAAAAACCCTTCATCAAATTGGGACCCCCCACCCCTGCCCGCACACACACAGGGTCTTGCTCTGTTACCCAGGCTAGAATGCAGTGGCAGGATCATAGTGTGCTGCAGCCTTGAACTCCTGCCTCAAGTAAAGTAATCCTCCTGCCTCAACCGCCCTAGTAACTGGGACTACAGGAAGCACCACAGTGCCTGGCTAATTTTTTTTTTTTTTCCAGTTTGTGTAGAGACAGTCTCACTATGTTGCCCAGGCTGGTCTCGAACTCCTGGGCTCAAGTGATCCTCCTGCCAAAGTGCTAGGATTTCAGGCGTGAGCCACCACACCCAGCCTAAAGTCATTGTCATTCTTAGTTGGCTCTCACCAATATGAAGTTAAGAGATCAGGCATGGGATTGAGATCAGAAGTCTCTCCAGTCAGGCAGTGCTCATTTTAAATACCAGCTTTGCTGTTGCCTAAATTTATCATCTTGGAAAATTACTTAAACTGTCTGACCTTTAGCTTCCCTATCTGTAAAATGGGGTTTATAATAATAGCAGTTTCTATCTCATAGGGTTTTTCTGTCAATTAAATTTAAATATTTTATAAAATCCTTAGCACACAGCCAGAAACTTAGTAAGTGTTCAGTTCATGAGTTTCTCTGTAACTGGAGGCTGATGAAAAGAAACATTTCCTGTTGATCTCCGAGTGAAGGAGATGCTGGCTTGTACCTACACCTAGAGCTGTTGGGTTTTCTGGTAGCAACCCAAGGGTTAATACTGCCGGAGGGTGTGGGTGGCTTCTGTTTAGATAAAGCCACATCCCAAAGCTTCCTTCCAGCCTTGGTTGCTATTGTTAGAGTTTTTCACCACCTCTTTGAAGTTTCAAGATTGACAGATGTTATTCAAGAATTCCTCCTCCCACCAAAAGTTTTTAGAGTTTAAGTTTTCTAAAGAAATAACAGGAAATTTTAGGAGAAAGTAAAACTTTGGTTTCTGACATTGAACTGGGGATTTCTAGAATCTTCTTCAGTCAGTGCTGCACATAAACTTAAGGGGATTTCTGTTTTTGTGTTTCCTTTAGGCTAAAAAGGAATTGAAATGAGCAAAGAACACTGTTTTTATAGATAGTTAGGAATTATAAAATAAAATGAGCCATGATGAATCAACATTTCATTTGGACGTTTTAGTGAATTAAGGACACAGCTAAGTAATTATGCAGTTAATATTTAAATTTTTTCAAATTTCATTTTCTCATATGTGAAAAAAAATTGACTACATATTCACATTTGGCCAAAGTGAAGTCTCTCCAGATTCTGCCAATGAGGTTATTAAAGTAACACCTCTAGAACAGGGGTCAGCAAAGCTTTCCTGTGAAGGGCCAGACAGTAAATATTTTAGGCTTTCTGGGCCAGATAAGATCTCTGTTGCACGAACCTCTTAGTTTTATTGTTTTTTAAACAACTGTTTAAAAATGTGGGGAAAATCATTCTTAGGTCATAGGACTATACAAAAGCAGGCCATGGGCTCTTGAGCCATAGTTTGTCAAACCTAGCTATAAAATATTAGAAATTTGAGAAATATCATTCCACATAAGTTATCATTCAGTTTCTAAAACACGTTTGTTGAATACCATAAATTGCCCCATTCTGCCCCGGGTACTGGGTATAGCATGGTGACCAAATAGATCTGGCCACTACCCTGCTTTGTCAGGAGAGAAGCAATCAGATAATCAAGTGGATTTATGATTATAAGACATTCCATGTAGTTACAGACACACAGAATGGAGACAAGTGGGTGGGTACTTCAAGCAAACACATTCATTGGATACCACAGATAATAGAGGTGGAGTTTCAGGGAGGGAACATTGTGGAAGTGGTAAGTCTAAGTGGAAATGCCGACTGCTGGATCGGCTGTTGTGTTTGAACATTAGTTCATCTGCCCCCTTAATTTTGTTCTCCAGGTTTATACTTTGCTGGACAAAAGCGACAGTCCATACATCTCCACAAGAGCATCCTTTTTTCTTTTGCATTTGAATCGTTCTGGAATTGCTTTGTCCCACCCCATTTCTGCCCTACTCTTGCCTGTTCTTTGTCCCAATCCAAGCCTCCCAGTGTAAGAATTTATGTTTTTAAGGGTCAGTCACCAAATTTTCTCACTTTCCCTATATTTTTTAAATGCATTCATGTGTCTTTCCAAAAAATGTTAATTTTTTTTCTCAAAAAGAAAAGCCTTACCTTGGACTCCCGTACCCTTACTATCTGCCCAAGTAATTTCTTCTTAACTCTTTTATCAATACCATTTAGGTAATGGGTTCCCCTTGAGAGAATTTGGTTATATCCTCATTCCACCTGGACTATATTCTCATCACTTTTTTTTTTTTTCTCTTCAAACACCTACTGTAGGTGAAAACTGACAATTGAATAATCAAAAGATCCTTCTCTGACATGGAATTTGTTTCCCTACCACCTACCTATTTTTTCCTTTCTATTCCCCAGGTGCCGGGTGGTCAGTATGGGAGAATTACTCTTCCTTAGATAGATCATATATTCTTTCTCCTGAACATAGCACTCTTTCCACTCATCACTGACTTTTCCCATTCTTCAGAGACCAACTTAAAGGCAATTTTTTGCTACTGTGCCTTCCATGTTTCTCTAAACTTTTCCGCATTCCACTAATATATAGATTGCATTGTACGTTTAGCCCCTATCCCAGATGCCATTTATTCCTTATTTGTATATATGCCCTAAGTCCTCTACTGGGTACTCTTTGAGGGCAGTGCCATGCCCATCATAGACCCTCAGTAGTGATATATTTAATGAATGACTCCAGGATCTGAGCATGCAGCCTGCTGATTAATGGGTACTTTGGAGGGCAGATAGATGACACATAATGCAGTAGAATTCTGGCATGTTTGCCCAATGAAAACAGCCCAGCACAAGCTCCCACTGAACTACAGCTGCCTTTTGCTGTCTCCTGTCCACTGTCTGTTTCTTTTCATGTCCTTCTTCCAAAGAGGAAAACTATTTCACCAGAGCCAACAAGGCCAGCATATGAACCAAAGTTTGATGCACAAGATATTATAGTTAGATATCTGGTGCTGAGGACTCTCCTCATCCGCCCACAGGGGCCTGCTTCAGAATTCCAAGTCATAGAACTGCAGTATTTCCATTTTTAACTTATCTTACCTTTGTGGCAATGTTTCTATTGTTGCTATTAAATATTCCAGTTCCATGAAACTACAATTTACATGCACACTGAAAAGAGAAATGTTGGGTGGTGTAAGATAACTGTCCAAAGAGATCCTTTCCACGGACTCCTCTCCCTGTCACCCGTAGGCCTAGGGTAGCCTGAATGCTGATCAGAGCAGAACAAGTTGGAGCTTGAAAAAGAGCGAAGATTTTGGTGGAAACTGTGGCACGCTCTGTGTTTTTACCAGATATCAGACATCCAAGTTTTTTGAAGGCAGAAGCTGTGTCATTGTGTTCCATGTTCCCAATGTCCTGAGCTTCGATAACACTCAATAAATGCTTTGTCTTTTCATTTGGCAGTATTGAGGATCTGCTGTGTGCTAAGTGCAGTTTACTGTAGTGAAGAAGACGTGGTCCCTGCCAGCATGGAGTTCCCTGTCTGTGGGGGATGGAGAAAGTAGGGAAAGACAGATGTGAAATCAAGAGGGTGGAGTCATAGGTCATTTAATTTAAGTTGCACTGAATTGTTACCTAGGAAAGGTATAAGGTGCTATGAAAATGTATAAAATAAGACAATTTTCCAAGTTTTTCTAGGTCTCTCTTAAGAAGTGACATTTAAGCTGAAGTTTGAAGGAAGAGGAGGAGATGTCAAATAGATGGCCAGAGGCAGGGAAGACTGAACGAGTGTGCACTGGCATCCCTGAAATAACAATTAACAATGTAGTATCTACAAAAACTATACAGATGCTAAAATCTATAGATGCTCGGGCATGAACCCACTTCCTGACAGTACATGCCTACCACATCCAACTCCTTCTCTCCTTGTTTTGTTTCCCCATCAGAATACAACACCAGCAATCCTGACTTGTTGCTAGTCATATTTCAAGTGACAGGCATCAGCCTCCTGCCACCACTGGGAGTTGCCATATCTGTCATCATCATCTTCTACTGCTACCGCGTTAACCGGCAGCAGAAGCTGAGTTCATCCTGGGAAGCTGGCAAGGCACGGAAGCTCATGGACTTCAGCGAGCACTGTGCCATCATCCTGGAAGACGACCGCTCTGACATCAGCTCCACGTGCGCCAACAACATCAACCACAACACAGAGCTGCTGCCCATTGAACTGGACACCCTGGTGGGGAAAGGTCGCTTTGCTGAGGTCTATAAGGCCAAGCTGAAGCAGAACACTTCAGAGCAGTTTGAGACAGTGGCAGTCAAGATCTTTCCCTATGAGGAGTATGCCTCTTGGAAGACGGAGAAGGACATCTTCTCAGACATCAACCTGAAGCATGAGAACATCCTCCAGTTCCTGACAGCTGAGGAGCGGAAGACGGAGTTGGGGAAACAGTACTGGCTGATCACTGCCTTCCATGCCAAGGGCAACCTACAGGAGTACCTGACACGGCATGTCATCAGCTGGGAGGACCTGCGCAAGCTGGGCAGCTCCCTCGCCCGGGGCATCGCTCACCTCCACAGTGATCACACTCCGTGCGGGAGGCCCAAGATGCCCATCGTGCACAGGGACCTCAAGAGCTCCAATATCCTCGTGAAGAACGACCTGACCTGCTGCCTGTGTGACTTTGGGCTTTCCCTGCGTCTGGACCCTACCCTGTCTGTGGATGACCTGGCTAACAGCGGGCAGGTAAGTTAGAGATGGTGCTAGATCCCCTTTACCTTGAGCCTGGCCTCACCCTACCTCTTGATCCATATGTCCTGCCTCTTATCTCAAACAGCCCTATACTCTGGACACTGGTCTAGGGAATCTAGCCAAAGTACCGAGTCTGCCATGAGCATGCTCTGCTCTCTCCTGCCTGAGCGTTTTTGCCAATGGACAGCATTTCTCCTCCTGTCTTCCAATCCCTCCCAATTCAGCACATTTTTTCCTCCTGGATCAATTCTCATTTCTCTTCCAGCAAATGTTTTTTCTTTTTTTCAAGCACTGTTAGTACTTTACCTCTATTTTCCTCCCTCGCTTATGGTTGTACTCAGTCCTTTCTACTCTATATTAGCTGTAGTTGTGTTGGTTTCTTTGTATTATTCTTTGTATTAATAGGGTCGTGGAAGGCCTATTAATAGCGTCATGGATCTCCCTGAAGTCCAAATCTACGTCCACATGGTCACCCAAGATACCTAGCACAAGGCCTTGAACATTGGAAGTAAAATAAGTACTTGTCAACTGAGTGAGCGCTTCTGCTCTTGAAGCACTCTCACAGATTAAAATGGAAATGTTTTTGGCTAAGAAACTATTGGAAGGTGATTAGAAATCACCACAACATCTCTTATAAATGACAAGCCCAGTGTTTTCACACAGTGGAGTCTGTGGAGAGCAGCGCTGTCTTCTTTAGCCAGGTGGCAGGACACACTTGGAAGCATTCGGTTACTGCTCAGTCAGCCCTGTGTCCATGGCAGCACACACAGTGTTGAGGTAAACATCGAAACATGGGCAGCCTAATGTGCCAGAGTAATGAGCCATGCAATGACCTCTTGAGAAGAAAAATTGTTTCTAATGCATGCCAATGAGAAACATTCCTTGGAATGATAGTATCAACTCACTCAGCTTCCCTACATCCTTGGGAAGGTAGGACTTTGTTGTTATTTAGTCAGCCTATACATACTACAATACTAAATATTTAAGTGATCCATTCCCTGGAATATTTTTTTCCTTTTTCAAATGGATCCCACGTTTGTATATTATCAGTCATAGAGACTGGCACAGGCCTAAAAGTCAAAATAAAACTACATGGTCCACATGTGAAAATTATAAAGTGATCCAGATTTGATCTTTTACTGTGAAAATGCTTTTATACAATTTAATTCAGTAGAGATGATATGCAGTTGTACTATATCCTTTGCACACTGGAATGTGCCATGGGATAAATAAAGATTAAGACTCAGTCCTGAAGTGATCAAAACTGATAGCAATAATTATTTTTAGCATAAGTCCTGGAGCTTCAGGAATAAAAAAATACTTAATTTTGAAAAGCAAAAATAAATATTTAAAATATCACAAATATTGTCTCTCAGGTTATCTGTAAGGACGTTACTGAAAAATGTGATGACACAAGTCATGGGGTTAGATAAGGCAGCTCTGGGGTTTGGCACTTCCCTATTTTGGCATGCTTTGTTTATAGTCTTCAGAGGGTTCTCAGGGAGAGAACATCTATTTTAAAAAATAACCATCTATCTGTACCTTTCTGTGCATTTCTCATTCTTTAAAACAGCACTGTGATTTTTTTAAAAAATCATTTGCACATGTCAGGGGCCACTATCAGCTATATTGTGAAAATAAAAATGCAGCTGGAATTAAATGATGGGCCTCACTGTCTGTTTTTGCTATAGGTGGGAACTGCAAGATACATGGCTCCAGAAGTCCTAGAATCCAGGATGAATTTGGAGAATGTAGAGTCCTTCAAGCAGACCGATGTCTACTCCATGGCTCTGGTGCTCTGGGAAATGGCATCGCGCTGTAATGCAGTGGGAGGTACGTATAGACCAGCATCATTGTGTAGTGGTAAACTTGTCTTCAAAATAAGATCATGTGTTGCTTCGATCATTATTCCAGGGGTTACAAAGCAGTTATTAGAGCTAGTTGAGATCTGATATTATACAAACATCCCAGAACTATTTGGGGTTGTGCTAAACAGCCTAGGTTTTTAAACCGAAAGCCACATTTAGAGCATAAAGCTTTGTATCTCCTTTTATAAAGCTTTGTATAATTACTCTTCTCTTGACACATCTCTTCACAATTATTTAAATATCTGGCAAGAAGTGAATACTAATAAAATGTGTAAGAATTACCTCTAATGGGCCGGGCGTGGTGGCTCAAGCCTGTAATCCCAGCACTTTGGGAGGCCGAGACAGG
>NW_012119154.1:3232714-3323956 GCF_000951035.1 Colobus angolensis palliatus
TTGAGATATTTGTTTAGGTTTTGAAAATTCTAGTGAAGAGGTTATTGAGGAAGGCTGTCCTTTCACTGCTTAAGCCTGCAAGACTGATTGGGAGTTCCTACTTTTCTCCTGAAAAGCCCAAGGTGTCCAGCTGGCTTGCTCTTTTTCTCCCCAAGTTCAGCTACCTACTGCTTTTTTTCCTTTTAGGATCATTTTTCCGTGAATACACTGTCCTAGCTTCCCAGATGCCCTCTGCTATGTCTTCTTTGCAGGTTGTATGCTGAGTCCTTTTCACTGTTAGAGGCTGTTACTACTATTGACCGTGAACCTGTAGATAGGATGAGCAACAAACATCTGGGGTGCCAGGGTGAGGCTATTGTTCTAGGAAGTATTGTCCCCTATTGTCCAGGAGGCAAGAACAGTTGAGGTCTACATTACTATACCCTTTCCTGACTCTTCTCAGTACCGTGGAGGGCAGATGAATGACACATAAAGCAACAGAATTCTGGCATGCTTGTCCAATGAAAGCAGCCCAGCACAAGCTTTCATTGAACTAGAACTGCCTTTTGCTGTCTCCTGTCCACTGTGTGTTTCTATTCATGTCCTTCTTTATTTCTCAGGTTGGAAAGGGTCTTAGGTCTCACCTGAGAAATCTGTGCACCCAAGTTCATCCTGGTTGGCTGCCAAATGAAGGCAAACTAACTCCATTCCTTTTTTTTTTTTTTTAGACAGAGTCTCATTCTGTCACCCAGGCTGGAATGCAGTGGCTCAATCTTGGCTCACTGCAACCTCCGCCTCCTGGGTTCAAGTGATTCTCCTGGCTCAGCCTCCTGAGTAGCTGAGATTATAGACACACACCACCATGCCCAGCTAATTTTTGTATTTTTAGTAGATAGGGTTTCACCATGTTGATCAGGCTGGTATCGAAATTTTGACCTCATGATCTGCCTGCCTTGACCTCCCAAAGTACTGAGATTACAGGCGTGAGCCACCGTGCCCGGCCTCTATTCCATTTTTAACTTTTTGTTTTGTAATAATTTTAGACTTACAAAATAGTTGCAAAACTACTGGAGTATCTATATACTCTTCACTCAACTTTGCCTGTTGTTAATATCTAACCTACACCATAGTGTGGCTGTCAAAAACAGCAAATTAACCTGGGTTCAGTGTTCTTAATTAATCCATATACCTATCTGTACTTCCAAGTCCCCAGTAATGTTCTTTTCTGAAACAGGATCCGGTCTAGGATCCCGCATTGATCTAATGTGCACGCCTCCTTAGTCTCCTTGACCTTGTGATAGTTCCTCAGTCTATTTTTGTCTTTTATGACCTTGACACTTGTGAAAAGTTTAAAACAGTTATTTAGACTGTCTCTCCCTTTGGGTTTCACTGATGTTTTCTCATGATTAGTTGAGATTACATATTTTGGGCAAAATTACCACAGAAATGGTAGTGTGCCTGTCTTCAGTGCGTCATATCAGGGGGAGTAAGATGTCCATGTGTCTGATGACTAATGTTAAATTTGGTCCCTTGGTTAAAGTGGGACCTGCTGGTTTCTCCTCTGTAAAAAATACTTTTTGTCCATTTGTAAGTAATACATCCCTTTGACCTGTTTCTAAAGATACTAAATACCTGTTTAGCAAACTTAAGCAAAATTTAGCAAAATTTAGCAAATACTAAATACCTATTTAGAACTTTCTTATTCATAATTTACCCACTAATTTGACGATCTATGACTAATTCGTGCCTATAATAATTATTACTATAATGCTTGCTTAAGGAAGATTTTCTATTTTTCTTGTTTCTTCTACATTTATTACTATGCATTCTACTTTAAGAAAGATCTATCTCTTCTGTCACCATCCCCTGTCCTTTGTTTACTAATTATGTATTTATATCAGCAGGGGATTTTGGACGTTTGTTTTATTATATGGATATCCAGTATTGTCATTATTTATTTTGTTGCCCACGTTGCCACAGCTTGGGTCACTGGTCCAAACTACCCAGCATTTTTCAGTTGGCACCACTGCTGGCTCTGATTCTTCAGAATATGCAGAGCCAATTCTCCAGCGTGGGTCTAGGTCACCCCCTCCCATCTTGCACACTGCTGAACCTCATGTGTTTTCCTGAGATCCTGGCATGGGGATGGTACTTCCTATCTAGCTGACATAGTTATTTTCTAGTTTCTTGACCGAGGTTTCTTCCCCTAAAACACTTCCAAAAGTTAACTTTGTTTTTCCTTGCACAGTGAAATTTGTTTAACCAAGTTTCAGCCACTGAGAATAATTTTCTGCTTGAAAGCTTTGACAGTTCCAAAATGAATCTTTAGCCGGGTATGAGTTGTGTCAGAGACAATGCCGTTGTCACTGTCAGAATAAATTTACTAGATTTCAGTATCGTTCCCTATCCTTTCAACCCTGTTATTCTATAAACATGAGCGGGAGATTGTGTCTCTGTCTTTCCCTCTGTCAGTGCAGCCAGCTTATTAAGGCCCTAGGTGAGCTCCCAGCTTTCACTGTTATCACTGACTAAAACCCTTGCCTGTTGATACTTGCTGAGTGTGGAAAAATTTAAGCTAATGAGGAAGAAGTTCACCAACTTTTACGAGGTCTAAAAACAGTTACAGTATAAACAAGTTTTCCCAAGGAAGGAACAGGATCTGGTTTATTCAGCTAGTCTCAAAAAACCTTTTTATAACCTTAGGATAAGAACAGACAGCCCTGGGGAACCGGAAAGAGGCCATCCCAGTTCTCATTTCCTTTGATCTTAAGCCCACAGTCCTGTTTCTCCCATCTTCGCTCAGGCTGCAGACACCAGGGTTATTTATCCATCCTCACGTTCGTCCTGACACAAAGCCCTTCGCTTGATTAAGTATGTGAACTCACGTAGTAAGCTCCTTCTCCAACCTTGACTTCTTCTTTTAAAAGCATTAGTGGTTTTTGTTTGTTTCTTTCTTTCTTTTTGGCATGTCTCAAAAACCTTAAAGACAGATTTTCAGTCTAGTCTTAGTTTCAGAGGCTTTTCTTTTACATTCGAAAAGTCCTCTGGAAAGTACTCGAAGCCTGAAGACAGATGGATTCCCTCCGACTGCATGCATCTTGATGTTTTCCCAACTGTAGCTTTTGTAGAAACATAGATGGAAGGACAGGTTTTGACCTCAAGAGGCTGATAGTCTACAGGAAATAGTTGTTTGTTTCTTCTCCCTTCTTTTTCAAAAACTTACACATGCAGATAAGTTTCTTACCTTACAAATTAAATAAATAATGACTCCCCCTGTTTGATGTTAGACTTTAATTTTAAGATATAAGGAAGAGGGAAGGATGTAAAAGGTCTTTCCTTAAGCTTGAACTTCTGCAGTTTGCAGTACAACATATGTAATTACCACTTTTTTAAAAATCAGCAGTCTTATTTCAAAAAAGGAAATGTGGAAGATGCTTACCTTTGTATAATGAATCATAGATAGACAGTAAAGGGAACCAGATCTCCAGGGTCATCTTCTCTGTAGGCTCTGAGTCTGTGCGCTTGTGGGATCATGGATCGAGGCCACTTCTGTGACATGAAAGGCTTATGATCTGGCCCATCGAGCCAGCTACCAAGCACCTACAGAGAAGCCTACTCAAGATGGTATGATCCACCTCAACTGTGTGCAGAAGGATGGTGGGATCCAAGTCTCCAGTGAAAACAGCTAATCTACATGACAAGTGTAGTGGATCTACCTGCTGAAGGAGGGTAAATGAGCCTCCTTGGATTTCTTAGGATGACTGCCATTGGTAATATGGATATAGCACCCCATCCTATACTGAGAGAGTCACCAGTTGTATTGATACTTTTTTAAGCTATGGAACATTAACCTCTCCGTTACCAATTGTTAATGAGCTGTTGCAGAAGTGACTATTTGTTTTACTTTCTTGGATGTTGACATTACACTATTCACTACTTGAAGAAAAATGTTCTAAGTAGCAGAAGATCTAACTGAATGAAGTAGGATACAAGGATTAGGGACAGAAGATTTCACAGAAAACTGTGAAGTCCCATGTCTCCTGCCTTTAAGTGACTCATAAACACGGATATTAAGGCTCCAAGCTCACCTCCACGCCACATTCTCATTCTGTGTTCATCAGTTCATTGTGATGAAAGTCTTTTAGGTCTCACCTCCAGGCTTTGTCTCATGCTATTTACTGGCACTAGAACACTTAACTAGACTGTTTTTAACAGGCAAGTGTGGTTCAATTGTGATAAATGCTTAGGAAGGGAAAGCAGTGAGCTCAGGGGACTGAACACCTAGGTTGGCTACAGGGAGTGCAGTGTTAGGGTCAGAGAATGGGAGTTAGGTCAGCTCTTGAAGGAAGAGGAAGACTCTGGAATGTCCTTCTGGGTTACTTCTCTATCAGCCAATCTCTCCTCACTGCAAGGGAGCAAAGGGAAAACAGAAAGAACAGCACCACACTGGAGAAGCCTCACTTTTATCAGATGAGAAAACATAAACAGATGATAATAGGGCTCTTCAAAAGCCAGGTGGTACAGCTTCATTTAGCACAGAATTCCACCAGCGAGCTCGGGAGATGTGTTGCAGTTAGGTAAAGAGGGTGGTCAGAGAGAAAGGCTTCATGTTGAAAGTACATTTGGTCCAGATAAAGCCATAAAGGAATAGCTACCACTTCTTGAGCACTTGCTGCAGACATCAACTCATTTAATCTACCAAAACTCTTTTAGGTGTGTACTGTTACTAATCCCATTTTACAACAAGAAAACTGAGGGCTCAGGAAGTGCGAAAGTTGTGGAGCCAGGAATCAAAGCCTTGTTGTCTGACTCTGTAGCTCACTGGCCGTAGTATTCCAGGTATACTGCTAGCCTGGCCAATGCAGAATGTGTTTTAAAAATAGTAGCTATGGCTGGGTGCAGTGGCTCATGCCTGTAATCCCAGTACTTTGGGAGGCCAAGGCGAGCGGATCATGAGGTCAGGAGTTTAACACCAGACTGGCCAAGATGGTGAAACGCCATCTCTACTAAAAATACAAATATTAGCCGGGCATGGTGGCAGACGCCTATAATCGCAGCTACTCAAGAGGCTGAGGCAGAGAATTGCTTGAACCTAGATCATGCCACTGCACTCTAGCGACAGAGCGAGACTCCTTCCCCAGCACTGCCCCTAAAAATAATAGCTATGATTCCTATGACCAGTGTGGATAGGATAGTCAGAGCTACTCTGTGCATCCTGGCAGGTGATATGAAGCCTTTCCAGCAGAAGCTGAGGAGACAATCACATGTTTGAGGAACAGTCAGTGATAGCCTCACTTCTCTGGGTGAATCCCTGTTAACAGAACCCAAGGCTGTTAATTTGTGTAGCATGTCACAGTATTGATGCCTTAAAATTTGAGATAACTGCTTTGTCTTTATTTCCCTAAAGATACATTTATTCATTCATTCACTCAAAAAGTATTTATTGAGTAGCTATTGTGTCGCAGGCATTATTTAAAATGCCAGGGATACTGTAGTTTAAAAAGCAGTGTCTTTCTTCGAGAGACAGGAAGTCTAGTGAAGAGCCAGTATTTTAGTGACAGGTAATGAACAAAGAGATACGTAATATAATGTTGGAGTTGGGTGGGGTGGGTGGGATGATTTTAGAAAGAAAAATAGACTTGGGGGATAGATAATGAAAGAGGCTGTCATTTCAGACATTTTATTCCTCTGAAAGAATACAAAAGAAAGAAAAGAAAAGAAATCTTTCAGAATTGTTTGAAGTAAGAACAAGACAGGAGGAGGTGACTGGTGTATTACTCTTTTATGAAGAAGGAGAAAAAGCTTCTTCATGAAATCGCCGTTCAGCAAGAACAGAACTGGAGACGGGTTCTCTCACAAAGAAGTCTCTGTCCCAGGCTTTCAGTCTGTTTGGTGTTCATACAAGTGTTTGTGTGTTGTGTGGAAGGCGGGTGAAGGTGGTCCCGTTCAGGACCCCTTTGGTGAACACAGCAGGCACAATACGCTCATCATCCCCAGCCAGACTGGCCTACAAGCACACTGACTTCCACATGCCTAGCATTTAGGCCTTCGAATAGAAGCTGACACATAGCAGCCAGCTAAGCAAGTATTTAACGAGGAGTAACACAACTCCAAGAAGGGCTCCTTAGCGTATTGTCAAGTTGCTGAGTCTTGTGAGATGGAAAAAAAAAAAAAAAAAAAAAGTGCAAATGAACCAAAAAGAAAGGGAAGGGGGTAGGGCAAGAAAGAGAGAGAAAAAAAGGAGGCGTTGGAAAGAGGGCTGAGGAGAGACCAGGACTGAAACACTTCATTTTCCTGGATTTCCAAGGGAGCACAGTTTGGAAAGCAGATATGAAAACTCGGGGGTACCGCTTTGGGGAAAAGCATCAACAACTTTGCCGCCCTGTTACGTTGGGACTACAGTCAAAACAACAGCTGTGCACCAGATGCTGACTTTCTGAGGAAGATCGTTGCTGTCCCAGAGAGCTGCCCTCTGAGTGTTGCGGAACTGGGAAGAGACAGGCAAGCATAGTTTTCGCTTAAGAGCCTTTTGAGACAAATTAAAAGAAGCTGCGAGGGCCAGGCAGTTGTGGGTGTCTTCCGTCAGCGAAAAGACTGCAGGGAGAGGTGGCAGGAGGGAGATGGAAGGAAGAGAAAGTTGTTCTCAAGCGGTGAAATAAAGAGGTTTTTTAGAAAAGATGCTGTTTGAGGCACTCAAGGAAATTCTGAGGTGTTCAGCCCTGTCCGTCTGGCTTCAGAAACAGTCTGAGAGTGAGACAAAGACTTGGTTTGATGAACTAATTGTGCTGTGTAGGCATATGTCTTGGGTGGAGTGCCTCTGACCCTGGAACAAGAATTTGAGTGTAAGTAGTTTATTTGGGAAGAGATTGCAGGAAATGCCAGTGAGAGAATGAGGAAATGAGTCAGGAGAGGGAAGGAAACCAGTAAAGGATATCTTATCAAGTGAGTTACCACTGTGGGCAACTGGAGTATAACGACGGGCAGTATAGAACACACACCTCAGTGCCATACCACCTGACTTAAAGGAAGCTGGGTGTTTATCTTTCCAACTCCCATCAGTCTTTGTTGGAGGGCTGCTCTAGGCCGAGCTGGGAGGGTTCACTCCCCAGCCCTCCTCGCCTGTTCTTCCTGGAGTTGGGCCAGCCTAACCGGAAGGGCCATTGCGATGGGGTTGGGAGGTGGTGGTGCAGCTGGCCTTGCAGCATCACACTGAATAATCGTGGGGGGCACATGTGACAATTCTTATTTTGTGGATATAGGAGGTGAGGCACAAACTCTTGACATCTCTTTTCTAAGTCCCCTTATCTACTTTTTAAAGGAGTCAGGGCAAAAACAACAAAATAATACTTGCAATGCATATTGTTAGCTCTTCTACTTTTTAAGTGCTAAACTCAGTCATTACTCTCTAAGCCCTTCACCTTTTTCTTAGAGGCAATTCCAATTTTTTTAAGAAGTTGGTTCTTATTATAGGTTAGCCAGGTGTAACATTTTCTCTGGACTCATCTCACATGCTCCTGAACTTGCTGTCTATGCAGTTCTTCACAAGAGAGAGGCCCAAGGTCAAGCATCATTTGATCAAATGTGCAAAGAGGAACTGCATTAATTCTCTTGCCAACTATGCCCTGATCTGATGCCTGTGGCTAAAATGAGATTCTCATCCTTACCTCACCTCCACCACCAGTCACATCCACTTCCCTAAACCCAGAAAGGACAAGCATTTGGGTTTAATGTGGGTACATAATACTAGCTAAGGAGAGGGCTGCTCTTTGTCATTGTTTTTTTGCATAGCTTGTTTAGAAATTACAAATAACCATCCGGCAGACCCCATAAGGTTCCCCTTCTCAAGGTTATATGCTAAAGAGGGCCCCATCAAGGCAGGGAGAGGCACCCTTGTCACATTTGGGAAGGGCGTGTTCATACCAGGGACTGCCCCAGCTGTATTGCTCTGGTTAGGGGAGAAATCTCTGAAATGCTTGGCAGAGATGAGCAAACATGAAAGCTTCCTAAAAAGGCAAAGGCAAATTTCTTCAGAGTAACAGTAATACAGTGTGCAATTCTAAATGCTCTTCCTGGAATCCAGTGTACTCTTTGGGCCTCAGTTTTCTCAATTGTAAAATGAGGATGTTGGAGCCCATCTCTGAAGACTTTTTCAATATTCTGTGTCTGACTCATTTGAAACCCTTAAAATACATTTAATAACTTGTGTTCATTTCTCCTGTGTCAAAATGCATCTCACATTTCTTAGGAAGCATTTAAAGCAATGTTGTCCCACGTGTGGTCTTTGGAAGGTGCTGGTCCTCAAACTCTCTGTTTCAGATTTGCAATATAAGGACAGAAACCAAGATATGTTTAGTACCTTTAATAGCAGTTTGATGTTGCCACAGCACTCAAGTGGGATTGATTTTTCTTGTAATTCATTTCTACTGTATTTCACCAAAGCCTTTATTCCCAATGAAGTGAGGGCAAAACATCTAGGCTTTTATAAAAAATAGATTGAGAAGTGCTCATTTGCCAGAGTGGATTAAACATCCCAGTCCCAGCTGCCTGAAACCCTGGGGAAAAAGTTGGCGTGTCAAAGGTCTCAGGCCGTCAACTCGTTGCCAGTCACCAGCTCTGTCCAGTTCCCCAGGACTGCCTGGGTTCTGTTACAGGAGGTCTCATCCTAGGAAGGACCATTGGTACCCACCTGACTGGCAGAGGACTTTCTGCTTTCTACCTCCTCTCACAGGGTTCAGGCTGTCTCTGGCCGCCCTCTTCCCCTTCTTCTGCTGAGTCAAAGCAAATATCCGAGGCATTCTAAGGGACACTTAGAACTGAGGAGCAATTAAGAAATGCCCTCCAGGAGGGAATGGCCTCCATGTTACATGGTCATCCTACAAGTCCTAATGGAGGCCCTGAGAATGGCATTGCCTTAATGGCCATAGGAAAAACGATCAGTGTTGCCTGATCACTGCAATTGAATATCAAAGATGTTAACTGACAGCCACAAGTATACACACTGCTAAACATTAAACCATCTTCCTACACATTGCAGGGCATGAGAGAAAAAAATGGGGGTTAGGAGTAGGAAGTCCAAAATGAGAGAGAAGGGTAAAGAAAGAAGAATTGCAAAAAACCATAATTAGAAAGAAAAAAGCAAACATGCATTTAGCTGTTTGGGTAAATCTATATTACATAAATAGGACGTTTTTCAGAAGTTAAAGAAAGGTCAGCCTAAATCATGCACACACTGCATATCCCCATCCCTACTCCTAATCTGAAAAACTAATATTAAAGGATTAGAGTATGACAGTTTGGGTCAAATGATGATCGTCCCTCCCCAGACTTGTCTATTTTAAGCTTAGGAGGAATCAGAAGAGCCATAAATTCTCTCAGTGGGGCACAAGGAGCCAGTCCCTTTGCCAGCACCTCTCAGACTACCCGTGACCTCCCTTCCTTGTGAAATTACCCATAAGTCAAAGATGGGAAGCAGGCCTTGTATCCCTTGGGAATATTAGGGACTCTCACAACTTTCCAAGATTTTAGGAAAAGTAGGAAGTAACCTATTTATAAGTCTCTTCATTCTGGGAAGGAAATAATTGCCTTTGTCTTCCTTTCTAAAATAGCATTCATTAATTTTTCTTTAAGTAAAAATACGCTTAGTGCCGTCTTTTCTCATTCCCCATGGAAACTCGCTTTGGTCCACAGAGTACCTATAAAAGAATTACAATAAATTCTATAGTTTATGTAACTTGGAAGATTAGGACTTGAAAGGAATTGGCTCTGGGTTTCTAGTCTCAAGGACAAAGACTTTTTCTTTGTTCTCAAGGACTGTCAGCCATGAGATTGACAGCTGGGGTCTATTCTGATCCCAACATTTTCCTCCTCTGATGTTCATCATGTCCTCCTCTGTCACTTCTGACCATGAGTATAGGGATTGTTGTTGATAGTCAGAGGAGAAAGAACTCTCTGAAATGCTTGGTAGAAAGGAAAAAGCATGAAAGCTTCCTGGAAAGGCAAAGGAGTTTCATCAGAGTAGCAGTAATACAATGTGAGATTCAGAATGTTCTTCCTGGTTTAGTAATTTCACCTTCACAAGAAGGGGCTACATCAAGGCTTCCCCAGGGTAGCTTTGCAACTACAGTCAGGTTGTGCAGATTCACTGAGACAAAGGCCTAGGGAGAGAGGAGAAAGCTGTATCGGACCAGCTTTACTAGAAGTGGAGTCTGACACACTTTTGTGCAATGATTTATTGAGGATAAGCTCTCACGAGACGGAAGTAAGAGAAGCAGGAAGAGGCCTGGAAGGAGTTAAGTGAACTTGTAGTTCAAGAGAGGTCTAACCTCAGCTTGATCTCAGAGAAAAGCTCTGGAAAGTGTGAATTGCACCATAGTTACCCACCAAGAGCCAAGAGAATTGGACTGTTAAACTTCAACATTAATTTGTCATTGACTGTACGCTGCCTCTGAGAGTAAGGCGGTCATGTCCAGGAATCCCCAGGATAGGCAACTCCCATTGGCCAAGGGCAATCCCCCGGAAAAGGGTGAAGGTACGAGCCCTTATGAGCCAACACCTGTGGCAACTGTAGGCTGCTGGCCCTAGCTTGGTGAAGGGGACCTCGGCAGGCACCAACTACAACTGCTACAGAAGCCCAAACAATTGAAGATGGAAGGTCTATGGACTGTACCTTATCTAAAGAACAATTTATATCATATACAAATCCTATCCTTTACTATTATATGGTAGTACATATATCTCAAGATACGGTATCAAGGAGGCATCATAGTTGATTAGGTTGGATTACAAGATAAATCTGAAGAGGAGGTAGCTCAGTTCAGTCTATTCATTTTACAGAAGAGAAGTAGTACGTGAGAGTAAACACTTACTGGGAACTAGATCTGATTCTCAGTTTTCTCTTTTGCTTGAATTCAACCCACCTCATCTTTATTAAATTCTTACTATGTATAAGGCACAGTTTTAGGCACTGAGCAGATAACTGAAAGACATCAAATTCAGCCACTGCCTTGTGCCTTAGGCATTTACAGTCTGGTTGAAGATAGGGAATGAAAGAAAAAAGAGTGTAAATACTATGCAAATCACAATTCGGATCTCATCCAAGAGCAGTGTGGATTAAGTGCTTGGGCACTTGAAGGCGAAAGCATGACACACAGGAGGATAGTTTGTGGTTTGTCTTAATGTGATGGGAGGCCTTCATCCCACATTCCCCTGTATTTAAAACTATAAAAAAGAAAATATCCTGGCAGCTCTACTATTTGGGTGAAGCTGAAAAAGATAAATATTCAAGTAGAGTTCTGGAAAAGGGAAAAAAAGAAAATGAACAAAGAACAAAAACAAGCCATCCCTTTTCAAAATGTCATCTTGCCATGAAAGCTTCTTCGTTACCTAGAAGTGCAAATTTATTGAAACTTTTACTCATTAAATAAGATTATTTTGAAGCTAAAGGCCAAAGATCCTGCTTGCTTTGGAGAAAAGTGTTGAATTCAGCCCAGTCTCTCCTTTCAACCCAGACATGTTTTAGTACTGGGATGTTTTCTGTCTTTTTAACTGTCCTGTGCTCTGTTTACACTATATTAATCTGCTGATTTAAATTGGTGTTTTGTTTTAATATTCGGCCAGAGTTTATGCACTGCCACTTTGGAGAGAATCTAAGATTCATTCATTCATTCATTCACTCACTCAACAAAGCATTTGTTGACATCCTTTTGGCATGGGATACCCCTTCAATTGGCACCAAGAATACAAGAATGAGAAAGGGACTCAACTTGCACCCAAATGCTCACAGTCCAGTTAGGTGAGAAAAATAAGCAGGTGAATATATTAAATAAAATATGATACATGCAAGAATAGAGCCCTGCCCAGGATATTTAACCAAGATTGACTCTAAGGATGTTCAAGAAAGTTTTTATAAAGAATTTGACCTTAGTTGAAGCCTGAAGCCCTGGTGAAGGGTTACCTCCTCCTTTATCATTTTCTTTGTTGAATATACCATCTGAGGAAAATGTTTAAATTTTAAAATGTTTGAAATCTTTTTAAAATGTTGTTGATGTTGTTAATCTGTCCCCTGTCTTCCCTCTAAAACAGCATTTCTCAACCTTTTTTAAAATCAGTGATATCATAAGGAGCCTTTTTAAACAACATTTTTGTTTGTTTGTTTTGTTTTTTATTTTGTATAGATAGAGGATCTCACTATGTTTTCCAGGTTGGTCTCAAACTCCTGGACTCAAGAAATCCTCCTTCAGCCTCCTAAAGTACTGGGATTACAGACACGAGCCACAGCATCTGGCCTATAGACAACTTTTTTCTAATCACTACTCTCCATGATGTTTTTCTGTAGCAAAATAGACATAATATAAAATTTACCATCTTAACCACTTTTAAGTGTTCAATTTACTAGCATTAAGTACATTCACAGTGCTCTACAACCATCACCATTATTCACTTTTCTGTAACTTTTTCATTTGCTCACCTGAAATTCTTTACCCCTTAGAGGATAACTTCTCATACCCCCTTCTTCCCAGATTGCCCCCTGGACAACCACCATTATACTGTCTCTGAATATACCTGTTCAAGGTACTTCATATAAGTGGAATCATACAATATTTATCCTTTTGTGTCTGGCTTATTTCACTTAGCATAATGTCTTCAAGGTTCATCCATGTTGTAGCATGTGCCAGAGTTTCATTCCTTTTTATGCCTCAATACCTGCATGAAATTTAATACCACATTTTAAATCTCTTTGTATACTCTGGGCCCTTGGAGGCTCACAAACCATTGTAATACATAAGATTTCTCCACTTCCCAAGAACCAATTTCACCCTTTTGGTACAATATCACCCTGTAGAGAATGCCTGTGTTAAAACGTAAGCTCCGTGACCCTCTCTATGTGGTTGTCCACTCTGTCCCCCAGCATAACACCTAGCACATTTTAAGTTATCAGCAATCATTTATTGAATAATTCTCTAGCCCTTCCCCTAACCACTCCTTCCTTCTTATCTTAATCCATTATTATTAAAATTTGCTCTTAGAGTAATCACAGATGTATTTGTTACTTAGTGCTTCATGCTCCCCAGCCAGGCATCGCACCATGCTCATTTCCTTTGGCCGCACACGCCATTCTCAGTGACCCTGTGTTTGCTGGCTTTCTTCACAGAAGTAAAAGATTATGAGCCTCCATTTGGTTCCAAGGTGCGGGAGCACCCCTGTGTCGAAAGCATGAAGGACAACGTGTTGAGAGATCGAGGACGACCAGAAATTCCCAGCTTCTGGCTCAACCACCAGGTAAGGAGTGAGTGTTTACAAACATCAGTAAGATTCAACCAAAGTTGCTTCTTAGGTGGCAGAAAATTCAGGAATATTGAGCTTAAATCTGAGGGAAGGTCCCACTGTGTTCTATGGCCCTGTTAAATTTTGTTTGTAAAGAAAATTTCAGTAAAGTGGATGACCCAATGATCAGATCCAACCAGCTGATATATACTCTGAAAGCTCACAAATAGACATTTGGAGGGCATTTGTCACATTTTCCAAGCGCCCTTGGTCCTGGGTTAAAACATTTTGTTTGCAGCCTTTGCTACTTACTCCTGGGCCTTCACGTCAGGAGTTTACATTTCATTCCCTCTGGATTCCAAATGTTTTCTTCTGGGAATCTTCAGTTCCATAAGGAAATACTTAGCACATGCCAAACAAGCAGGGTTTGTCAGGCAACTGTGCTGAGAAGTGGCTGTGGCATGCAGAGGGCTGTGTACAGGTGTTTGCAGACTGTGCTCACAGACTTGGGAGAGGTCTGAGTGAGCACGCATGGGAAAGAGGAGACTGACTCCTCCCTCTGGAATTAAGGAAAGCAAAGAAGAGGAGTATGCCCAGGAAGGAACGAGAAATCTGTCTGTTGGGAACATCCTAATGGCCTCTTATTTTTTCTCGTTAAGAAATGGTAGCTAAGGCTGTCCATAGCAGGGCAGTCCTTCTGGACTTACAAAGAGGCTGATCCAGATTGTTTGTTTGGGGGCACTTTGATGAGGGCAATGGTCAGAGAGAAAAGAAAACAGTAGGTTGTGAGTGAGTCAGAACCAGCCATACGTCTGACATACCCAGGAAGGAGCCCTTAGTGAAGAATGGGAGAGAACTGTGTGTGACCCTATCTCACTGAGAAAACTGTTCTTTCTACTGACTAAAACCTTTCATTGCCTCTTTTGGATGAATTCCCTCAACCATGAAGGCTGAGGCTAACTTGTAGGTTTCCCGAAGGGCAAGGCAAATTCAGATAAGAAACAGAAACAACAAATCAGGCACAATCGGGAAGACAAATGGAGCAGGAAGCCTGGTCTGTGCCAGTCCTGGCCCAGAGCCACTTCAGCAGACAGACCTTAATAAAGTCCTTAATAAAGGAGAGGGTGGGGGTGAACCAGGCTGTGGTGGGTCACAGGCTTCTCTGGAGTTTTGGCCAAATCCTCTTTGACACTAAAACTGTAAGAATGTTTTGCATAAATTCTGAAATCAGAATGTACTGGAGTGTTATGTTTCTTTCAGACTCTGTTGCCTCCTCTGCTATATAGTTCTCGTAATGAAGCCATTATTCATGATGATAAAATTCTGAAAAGAATTTGCATAATACATTTTTTCTCATAATGAGATTTGTTGCCCTATTGATTTCAAGTTAATGCTTGATATTTAATTTAATTTACTGCCCGTAATTACAGTGCCAGAATAAAATAAATGTTACTTGTGTACCAACAATAGTACTCTACTCTTAACAGGGCCATCTGTCAATACTGTCAATTAGGTGAATTATGCAATTAATTTAACATCATGAACTCATGGTGTCGGGAGGGAAAGATAGGTTCCTAGGTGTGTTTGGAAAGTTGTTCGTATTAGAAAGCAAGTAGAGAGAGTGCCAGCTCTCCCAGGTACATTTGAGATTTATCCATCCCACTCCCAGCCACCTGTGTGACGGATCCCCATTAGCAATGTTGATCTTAATTGGGAGGAGCACACTCTATTTCCACCTATCAGACCATTTGCTTAACTCCTGCCTGCTTTATTTCCAAAAAGGATTTGAAATGATAACAAAAATATTTGCAATGCAAAATAAAAATGAAGCCAGTGAGAGAAAACTCTTGCCACTTTCCTGGGCAGGATCTTCTGGATGGGCTCCTTGGATGGGGCCTTGATTCAGTTAGGGTGAACCCTATGAAATGGCATAGAGTTAAGCATGCCTCACCCTCAAAGGCAGCTGTTTCACAGGGTCCAACCTAATGTTGTTGGAGAGGAATGGAGCATCCCAGAGGTCATCCTGGGCAGCTCGTAGAAGCTGCTACTGAATCACGCTACAAAATGTATGGCCTATGGAAAATGAAACCACGCTAATGCCTGCATACAACTCTGACTGGGGTAATCAGCCCTGTTAAAATAGAACAGTGTATATATGACCCAGCTATATGACACTCTGGAAAAGGCAAAAACTACAGAGACAGTAAAAGATCAGTGGCTGCCAGAAATTTAGGGGAATGGAGGGGGAGGGACGAATAAGTGGAATGCAGGGGATTTGAGGGACAGAGAAACTATTCTGCATGATAATGTAATGGTAGATACAGGTCTTTGTACATTTGTCAAAACCCCTAGAATATACAGCACTGAGAGTGAACCCTAATGTAAACTGTGAATTTGATTGATAATGATGTGTCAGTGTTAGTTCATCAGTTATAACACATGTACCACACAGATGGATGATATTGAGGTGGAGAAGCTGTGCCTGTATGGAGAAGGGGTTTTGTGAAAACTCTCTGTACTTTCCACTCAATTTTGCTGTGAACCAAGAACTTCTCTAAATAGAAAGGCATTAAAATGATATTAGGGGCCAGTGCATGGGGAATTTTCAGGTGTTGGGAGTGTTAGTGTGCCCCAGAAGCCCAGCAGAGGATCATTGTGCTGTCGGGACCTATTGTGATCAGATAGCACCAGAGCCAAAAAAGTATGGTAAGTTTCGAGCACAGCCGCCCCCAGCACAATTCCCCCTTTCCACATGGAACTGGCTGGCCTCCAGCAGCAGGCACTCAGTCAGCACGTGTTAAATGCACAGGTACTTTTGAACCCTGCTTGCACTCACTATAGCAACAGGTCAGCAGGCCACTTTGCCTTCTGCGGAGCCCACCAACTAATGGTGCCCTTTGGATCTCTTTCCCACTACAGGGCATCCAGATGGTGTGTGAGACGTTGACTGAGTGCTGGGACCACGACCCAGAGGCCCGTCTCACAGCCCAGTGTGTGGCAGAACGCTTCAGTGAGCTGGAGCACCTGGACAGGCTCTCGGGGAGGAGCTGCTCAGAGGAGAAGATTCCTGAAGACGGCTCCCTAAACACTACCAAATAGCTCTTCTGGGGCAGGCTGGGCCACGTCCAAAGAGGCTGCCCCTCTCACCAAAGAACAGAGGCAGCAGGAAGCTGCCCCTGAACTGATGCTTCCTGGAAAACCAAGGGGGTCACTCCCCTCCCTGTAAGCTGTGGGGATAAGCAGAAACAACAGCAGCAGGGAGTAGGTGACATCGAGCATTCTATGCCTTTGACGTTGTCATAGGATAAGCTGTGTTAGCACTTCCTCAGGAAATGAGATTGATTTTTACCATAGCCAATAACATTTGCACTTTATTAATGCCTGTATATAAATATGAATAGCTATGTTATATATATATATATCTATATATCTATATATGTCTATATCTCTCTATATATAGCCATACCTTGAAAAGAGACAAGGCAAAAGATCAAATATTCCCAGGAAATTGGTTTTATTGGAGAGCTCCAGAACCAAGTAGAGAAGGAAGGGACCCATGACAGCATTAGCATTTGACAATCACACATGCAGTGGTTCTCCGACTGTGTAAAAGGGAACTTTGCATGAGGAAAGAGGCTGCATGTCTCACAGCCATCTATGACCACATTGCACTTGCTTTTGCAAAATTATCATTCCCTGCCTAGCAGCTCCCTTCTGGCCGTGGAACTAAGTACAGTGGCACTGTTTGGGGACCAGTGTTCCCGGGGTTCCTGTGTGCCCTTGCTTCTCCTGGACTTTTCATTTAAGCTCCAAGCAGCACATCTGCAGGGGCTAGTTTAGAAAATTTCCCTCAACCTAGTTTAGAAACTCTACCCCATCTTTACTACCTTGAATGTTTTGAGCCCCACTTTTTACCTTCATGAGTTGCAGAAAAATCAGAACAGATTTCCCCATCCGTGCGATTGCCCCACCATCTACTAATGAAAAATTGTTCTTTTTTTTCATCTTTCCCCTGCACTTACGTTACTATTCTTTGCTCCCAGCCTTCATCCTTTTCTAAAAAGGAGCAAATCCCCACTCTACGCTTTATCATGTTTACTTTTTCATTACACTTGACTTGATTCTCTAGTTTTCTGTACAAACACCAATGGGTTCCGTCTTTCTGGGCTCCTGATTGCTCAAGCACAGTTTGGCCTAATGAAGGGGATTTCAACTACACAATACTATCACTGTCAGGACTACGACCTTGGGCGCTCTAAACATATGTTCCGTTTGGTCAGCACAGCGTTTCAAAAAGTGAAGCCACTTTATAAATATGTGGAGATGTTACAGGAAAATCTGGATCCCCAGGTAAGGAGAGCAGACGGCTTTCAGTTATCTCCAGTCCATGTTCACAAAATGGGAAGGTGTGGGGACATCTAAAAGCTGCCTCACTTCTCACTGTAAACATTAGCTCTTTCCACTGCCTACCTGGACCCCAGTCTAGGAATTAAATCTCCACCTAACCAAGGTCCCTTGTAAGAAATGTCCATGCAAGCCGTCATTCTCGGGGTATGTAATATGATTTTGACCTTATCTGGTGTTAAGATTTGAAATTGGCCTTTTATTGGACTGAAGTGGAACTCCTTTAAGGGTCTGTTAGCCCAAGTTTCTCTTGCTTATATGTGAATAGTTCTACGCTCTGCATTGGAGAGAAGAGCGCTTTACTCCAAGAAGCTTTCCTCATGGTTACTGTTGTCTCCATCATGCCAGCCTTCCCAACCTTTGCAGAAATTACTAGAGAGGACTTGAATGTGGGACACAGAAATCCCATTTGCAGTTAGGAAATTTGTGTCCACAAGGACAAGAACAAAGTATGAGCTTTGAAACTCCATAGGAAACGTTAATCAGCAAAGAAGTGTCAGTGCTGCAAGTAGTCTCTTTTTTTAAAACTGTTTTTGAAGCTACTTATTTTCAGCCAAATAGGAATATTAGAGAGGGACTGGCAGTGAGAATATCAGCTCTGTTTGGATGTTGGAAAGTCTCATTTTATTGAGATTTTTAGGATACATGCAAAAGTTTGGAATCAGGCAGAACCTCTGGGCACCCTGCTCAGTGTGGGTGGGCTGAGAGTTACAGACAGTGTGGCTGCTGTAGCATAGAGGCGCCCAGAAATTCCACTTGCACCATAGGGCGTGCTGATACCATCCCAATCGCTGTTGCTCATTGACCTCTAGTGGTGAGTTTCTAGAATACTGGTCCATAATTCAAGATTCAAGAGTATTCTCACTTCTGGGTTGTCAGTATAAACTGGAATGTAGTGTCAGACGATACTGTGGCTTGCTTTGTTTATGTTTTTTTTTTTTTTCCTATTCAAGAAAAAAGACCAAGGAATAACATTCTGTAGTTCCTAAAAATACTGACTTTTTTCACTACTATACATAAAGGGAAAGTTTTATTCTTTTATGGAACACTTCAGCTGTACTCATTTATTAAAATAGGAATGTGAATGCTATATACTCTTTTTATATCAAAAGTCTCAAGCACTTATTTTCATTCTATGCATTGTTTGTCTTTTATATAAGTAAAATGTTTATTAGATTGAATAAAGCAAAATACTCAGGTGAGCATCCTGCCTCCTGTTCCCATTTCTAGTAACTAAATCCATTTGCCTCATTTGGTTATTTTGCAATTTATGCAGAAAACGTCACCAGATAAATCATCTCCAACTTTTTCATACTGTCTTCCTCAACTGACAGTCTCGCACCCCTTAAGAAAAAAAAAAGGTCACAGAAGCCCAGTAATATGAGATGAAGCAGATGCTGCTCATGGCCTGCCCGCCATGCTGGTGTCCTGGCATGATGTCCCTCTGAATGCCCAGAAGACCTCTTCCCACGGTCTCAGGAGCCGCCTCTATCCACATGGCTGTTTCTTGCAGGGATTTTCACAGCCGGTGTTTCTACTGCTGCTTCTATGTTCTCCATTCCTCAGACTAGCAAGCTGTTGGCTGTCTTCTTGGCTCTTGGCATATTCCATGCTTCCCTTTTCTACCCAGATACCACATCCATTTGGTGCTTTTAATCAACGTAATGAATGGTGAGGTGAATATGCCTTAGGAAATTGGCTCCTGGTCATTTCTTGTGACAAAGTGCGCAAAACTTTCTGCCTGAACTTCATGCTACCTGTTTTGGAATCTGAGAGATTCTGTAGCTTCTTCTTAGTTATCAGCTGGGTTCTAAATAGTTAATGTCATAGTGCCTGCACAAGGGTATTTCAGCCTTAGCACTGCTGGCTTATTTTTGCCTTGGATAATTGGGAGGGAGGGAAGCCGTCCTGTGCACTGTGGGATGCTTAGCAGCATCCCTGACCTCCACCCACTAGATGCCAGTAGCACACACCCCACAGCTGTGACAACCACAAATTTCTCCAGACATGACAAAGTCCCTCTCAGTGGAGAATCACCGAGCTGGATGATGGGGTCCTACTGTGGGCCTTAGTTAGAGTCTTGTCTTTAGTAGTAGCAATTTTAGTGGTTACTAATTGTAGAGGTTACCTGCTCCTCCATTTGCCAGCTTTGTGATCTGGGCAAATTACTTAACCTCTCCGTGCCTCAGTTTCATCATGTGTAAAATGAGATTTTACAAGCCTCATCCTATACAAGATAAAATTGTGGTAAGAAGACACATTAGGCCTTTGAAGATGGGTCTTGAATGTTTTGGAAAGCCTTCACTACATGCTGGCCAATGTTAAATTGGTTTAGTATGCCAAGGGCTGCTTAGGCAAAGAAGCAGATTTTTAGGGAAAAACCTAGAGAGCATTTACAACAGAGGAGAATGGGCATATTCCCCAGGTCTGCAGAACAGGAAATGTGCGTCCTGTGTGAGCACTAATGGTTTGAAGAGAATGCTCATTCGCTGAATACTCGCTGTGTCATCAGATTGAATCCTCCACTAGCTCGGTGAGGTACATACTATGCCCATTTAGCAGATGAGGAAACAGATGGTCAGAGAGCTCAGAAAAGAAGCCCAGGGTCTCACCATGTAGAATCTGGATGCAAGGCCACCTTGTCTTGGAACTGGAATTTGGCACACCTGACATGCTTGGTTCTTCCTGCTGTTTCCTGAGGGAACTGACCTGCCCAAGCAGGACCAAAAGGCTACCCATGAAGAAAAGCCCTGCTACTGGATCGTTGTTCTCATGTCTCTCTGGGTCTCTGCTCAGTGGAGGCAGAAAAGATGCTTTTCCACTTCTATTGTCTGACTTCCTCTCCAGTCACATGGTAAGTTTTGTCTAGATGCTTGCTGAGAGAACAACTGGAAGATGAGTGAATGTGTGTAGACTGTGTTTCCTCATGTGTAAAATGTGTACTGATAGATGATTTAAGATTGTGCCACATTTATAAAAATAGATCCACCTTTATTTTAGTGGATCATTAACATGTATTGGAAAAAAATCATTAACACAGCCTGGACTTTCACAAATAATATTGCTTGAAATATGGCTGAGTTTAAAAACTTGAATGGATTTTTAAAGTACATTCAGTAGATGATACTTATTCATGACAACTACAGGAGGTGTGAATATGAATAATTGAAGTTAGGGAGCTCCACCCAAGGAGGCAAATTCATATTAATTCCTAACATTTATTGAGTACTTGGTAAGTGTCAAGCACTATTCTCTGTTTTACCTTCTTTATCTACTTGAATCCTCTCAACAACCCTGTGAAGTATCTTTCCTCCATTTTTTAGAGGAGGAAACTGAGGCAGAGAGCAAGGTCTAGCTAAGGGTCGCAATCATTAGCATGAGAATTTGAACTGAAGCAGTTGGACTCCAGAGCTCAAACCCCCACCTTGAACACAAGATAAAGCTGGAGTTAGGGGATAACAATGGGGAGCCTCTGGAGAGCCCAAGGGTTTGATTCAACAGTCCAAAATGAGGAGGCAGATGCAGTTAGCACTGGAGAGGAGGGAGTTACCCATGAGGCAACCCAGGGAGGAAAAGTTATTCCTCAAATGCACATGGGCTCTGGGCTCCAGCCCAAGAGCTTCAGCCAAAACAGGAGCCAAGGTCTTCTAACCCCTCTCCCTTCTTCCATGCTCTGTTTTGCTGGGGTTATTTTAGTTCTTGCTACTGCAAGGTCAGGAACATTCCCAACTGTCAATTAGTCTCCAAGTGCCCTCAGCACCATGGCCTCAGTCCTTTGCACCAATCAGTATCCTTTGAATTCAGTCTATATTTGTGCCCAGGAGTTTCTATTTGTGGTGGCTGTTTTTGTTTTAAGCTCTCTATGCAAATGACACGCTAATGGTCTAGTCCTTAGGGAAATTCTGTCTTCAGGTGACAGAGAACTTTTCATTTAAATAAGTGTATCTATCCTTTTTCACTAAAGCCACTGCAGTTGGCGTCTGCTCATTTTGTTCATTTTCCTCCTGAAATAGACTAGCTAATCATTGCTTATCACATTTCCAATTAGTTTCTTTTTTTTTACTTGAATAATTATAGCTCCACACTCTATGGGTTTGGGGCCATGCCCCTCAGGCCTACTTTGCACACTGTGCTGATAAACACAAGATGGTGAATTTGCCCACATTACACGGGCTGCCAATCAGCCTCACACGGTGTAATTTAACTCTAATATACCTCCTGATCTTTGGTGCATTTAAAAATAACTTGTTAATAGTCTTCCTATTCTAATTAAGCTAAAATTGCATACACTGTGAAATACTTGCTCTCTTGCTCTCTCATGCTCTCTCTACACGCGTGCGCACACCTACACACAATTGATCCTTAAAAATCATTTCTGTAAACAGCCTGTGTGCACAGTGCTTCTGAAATTCTCCTCAAAGTCTTCCTCTGACCTGTGCCCACAATGATAGACAATAGAATAAAATAACTGTAGCCCTGGTACCCTAGGTCCATTAAAATACATTATCTAAACGTTCCTAACAAAGTGGTTAAAATTGAAACCTCTAGAGCCAAATCTCCTTAGTTCAAATCCCAGCGCTGCCACTAACTGTAACTTTGCGTAAGTCTTTTTTTATTTCTTGGTTTCTTAATGTGTAGAATGAGGATAATGATAAGATCTACTTTGGAAAGTTGTAAGAGTTAAATGAAATGGTGGTTTTTTTAAATGCTTAGAACAGAGACCCATGCACGTTAAGTGTTCGTTATTATGATTAAGTTTTGCGTGCTTTAAAATGAAGCTGTGTTATTGCAGTATTTTAAAGATATCTTGTTCCCAAAATCTTTGGGTACAATTGACTCTTAAGGAAGATGAGTCATGTTTAAACTGTAATTGTGAGCAGACCACCTTTTTTCCTCGAGGGGCTTTTTCAACCAGGTGAATGGCATGGCTGTGGTGGGAAACACAGGGTCCTGTGAGACAGGAAATCTAGGGCGTTGTGTAGCTCCATTACCATCCTCTTCTTTTATGGATTCAGTGTCTTGTTCTTTTGTTCCATGTGAGAATCATCCCTATCCTGCCTACATTAGAAAGCTGGAGAAAAATGAAGTAAGTAAAAACACATGGAAAATGTACTAAAATATTTATGCAAGGATGCAAGGTATAAGCTTTGCTGGAACATTAGCTCCTCATTTATTAGTAACATTACAGGCATTTGAAAATATGTACTTTATGTGGGACCTATGTTTTACATATATGCTAGTCATCCTAGAAGCCCTACAAGGTAGGTGTTACTTTTTTCCATTTTACCATTAAGGAAATTATCCAAGTTTACACAACTGGAACCCAGGTCTCTGTCAATACAAAACTGTCTACTCTTCCAAACTGTTTTATCTATCCATATTTATTTCCTCCATCAAACATTAGTTGAACACAATGTAGTATATCACCCAAGGTCAGCTGGCATCTTGAAAACTATGTGTTACTCAGCATCTTAGCACCTAGCAAAGAGTGGAGAATGTAACAGTCTTTCAATTAAGTTTTGTTGAAGAAAGAAATGAAGGCTCTTGGTCTTTAGACATTCAAAAATCAGCTGAAGAGACAGACTTACTAACCAACAGCATATGATCAGCATGTTCTAATTGGTAATGTCTCTGGAATAAAACAGCCGGCCACAAAAAAATGTCTGACTTTTGCAGAGAAACTCCTAGTATGAGTTTGACTGCTGTCCCCCATCTACCGATGTGGCCATAGTGCTGTAGCCACTGTTGTTACCCTAAGAGGACAGCCTTATTCCTCCAGGTCTCTTACAACTCTCTTTTAAGGAACTTGTATTAGATTCCTAGAGCTGCTGTAACATATTGTCCCAATCTTGGTGATTTAAACCAACAGACATTTATTATCTCATAGTTCTGGGGGCTAAAAGCCTGAAATCAATGTGTCTGCAGGCTTCACTGTCTCTGAATTTTTTTATGAGAACATTTTTCATTTGATTTAGGGCCCATCTGAGTAATCCAGGATGATATCATCTTAAGATTCCTAACTTAATGAGACCTGTAAAATCCATCTTTCCAAATAAGGTCACATTAACAGGTTCTGAAGACTAAGGCATGGACAGATCTCATTGGAAGCCATCATTCAACCCACTGCAAAGCTTTAGCCAATTCCCAGCTATGAATTCTTCCAAGATGAAAGTATACCAAGCTCAAGACTCTCCCTTGTTCATTTGAAGCCTTCCCAAAGATGACTGACAACTTCACAGATTTCATTTGGTTTCATTTCCTATCTTAATGAAAACAATGATAATGTTTATACTGTATGATAATTAAAACATCATGTAAAGATTACTCTTTATCTAAATGTTAGCACATACTTTTTGAACATCTGTCATTTTTCTGGCAGTTATGATTTTTTCTTCCCAGGAATATGTGAATGAGGTGAAACTGACAACTTTTCCCCCACACATTGTATCCTCTTTTAACGCCACCCTGTGTTTAACAGCCCCTGACAGAATGTAGGAGCAATCCATGGTGCTCAAAGAATGTTATGGAATTTAACAACAAGTATATATATTTGTTTTGATCCAGTGTCTCATCTGATTACCTTGGGCTACAGGAATACCCTAGGTGAGAAGGGAAAGTTGGGTTCTAGCCCAACTCCTGTTACTAAATCTCTTAGCTCCATGACCCTTGGATATTCGAGTTATTATTACTACAAAACTTAGTGGCTTAAAGAAATCTTTTCATTTTGCTCAAATTTTGTGGGTCAGACATTTGGGAAAGGATTAGGCTGGATAGTTTTCACTTGGAGTTTCTTCTACCATTGCAGTCATATGTCAACTGGGACTGAAATCATCTGATAGCTTACCTAGGCTAGATACCCAAGATGCCTCCCTCTGGTGGTTAGTGCTAGTAGTTAACTGGGAGATCATTTGGGGCTGTCATCTGGAACACCTGCACATGGCTTTTTCAAGTGGCAGTGTTAAGACGATAGTTCTAATATGACATCTGGCTTCCTCTAGGGTGAGTGTAGAACCTGTGGAAACTACACGGATATTTATGACATAGCCTTGGAAATCATATAAGATCACTTCTCCCATACTCGATTGAAACAAGCAGTTGCAAGTCACCCAAATTCAAAGCAATGGGACATAGCTCCCCACCTCTCAATGGGAGACGTGACAAAGAATTTGGGAGCAATATTTTAAAACTACCACAGGTACTTTATACTTACGTGAGTCTAGCTCTTCTCTATAAAATGGGACTACATTGTCTCTAAGACTCCTCTAGGGCTTAAAGTCTATGGAGCACTTTCCTTTCATAATCTTAATTTATAGATACTTACATTAGTATTTGTATGCCAATTCTTTTCTATCATAAAATAACCATGGTACATAGAATTTTTAAAAATAGAAAAAAAGGCTCAGTTTCAATGCCTAAATCTTTATATATTTACATATTTAGAGTTATTTTCTGTGTTTTGTTTGTTTGTGGTGCCTTGTGTGTCTCTGTCTGTGTGTGTGAGTGTGGTGAACCTACCAGTACGTCATTTTGGCATCTTTTCTCAGAATTAAGCCAGAAAGACATTCTGAAAGGTTGCTTTTTTTTCTTTTTTTTTTTTTTTTTTTTTGAGATGTAGTCTCATTCTGTCACCCAGGCTGGAGTGCAGGGGGGCGATCTTGGCTCACTGCAAGCTCCGCTTCCCAGGTTCACACCGTTCTCCTGCCTCAGCCTCCCGAGTAGCTGGGACTACAGGCGCCAGCCACCACGCCTGGCTAATTTTTTTTTTTTTTTTTTTTTGTATTTTTGGTAGAGACGGGGTTTCACCGAGTTAGCCAGGATGGTCTTGATCTCCTGACCTCATGATCCACCCACCTGGGCCTCCCAAAGTGTTGGAATTACAGGCATGAGCCACCGTGCCCAGCCTGAAAGTTGGTTTTTAAAGACCATCAGTTGGCATTACAACTAAACATACTGTGAAACAGTAACATTTAATATCCCAATTAAATTGTAGTGGTCGTTGACCTCAGATTACAAACTCAGGTGGGCCAGAAATGTCCTATTTTACTATAAATTTGTTTTAATTTTGATTCTGAACCCCTGTCCTGCTGAGCTGGTGGGAAATATAGCCCTTCATTTTTGAAACAACCTTCTCCACCAACTCCTGAGGTTATATCATTCATCCAGGTCTCACACATTTGGAACAAAGGAGAGGGGGCTAAAGGGTTGTTCTCAACTATCCATGAAACCGAATTCACCCGAAAATGCCCATTATCCTTGTTTGCTGGACTTGTTCAAGTCTGTCTTATGGCTCCTTGCCTTGCAGGGAGTTTGTTATTATTCTCCAGGAAACAGAATATCTCAGGTCTGGACTTGCTTTCTGGTGCACCATAAGCAATTTCCTTATATCCTCCATGTCCTCAGGGTCCTGCCTTGGAACAGTAGGCAGGTGCCCTCTGCTCCAGAGATTACCACGACTCTTTCTCCCTCAGGTCCTACAGATTCCCTATCCTCTTCCTTTTGCCTTACTCAGGCTCTACTCCTGCTCCTTTCTCAATAGTTTTTGATAGCCTATCAAAATCATTAGCAACCAAACAACTGCTTCACTTCATCCTAAAACTTTCCCTGGAGAAGGAAATACTTGTGTTCCATCTTTCTACTGCTTCAGAGAAAAGAAGAACCAAATGACTATTTTTCCACAATAAGAGTGAATGTTCACATCCTACTACAAAAGAATACATCAGGCTAATTTATATGCATTACATATTCTCCAGTATATAAAGGGAATCACACTTCCTTCAGACAGTTTTTCGAGTCTGTGTTCAACTGCTTCCTAAATCTCCTGGGTCTAATGGGAGAACAGCCTCTTTCATGGCTGTTGACACTGAAGAAATGCCAAAGAAACAGCAAAATGGCAGACTTAGTGTTTATTGTTGGGATGAGATACTACAGGTTCATAATCCCTATGTGCTGTTTCATATTCAAAAGCTCAGAAAAATCGAAATAACTTCTCACTCATTTGGCTTCTAAACCTGACTGGAACTAATGTGAGGCTACTTTTAAGTCTTTGTTTACCACACTTAGGGTTGATATTTTTATGTTATATACCAGAAATATTAGTATGATTGATTATGGGAGTGTTACCTCCTTTCTGCTGCAGGGTATCACATGTTGGGGCTCAGAAAATGATACCCTGAAATATGCTGCTTTGAACTTCCAACTGAGAGGACCTGAGGAGCAGCAAATGCTGAGTTCCTTATTTGACTAAGATAATTTCCTTCAGAAGGCATTCAATTGTCTTGCCCCACCCCACCCTTCACTCCCAGAATTTCATCAAACAGAGGAGATTAACTCGTAGGAAAGAAGATTGGAGCTGACTCCACTCTTGGAGCCCATACAAACTTTTTCCCAAGCTATTGTCTGTTCTTCAGGCCCATTCACCTCCCCCAAAAATCATGTATTCTTCCTCAAAAATTGTGTATTATCTTCCACTTCCCTTTCCCCCATGAAAAAGTGTTGAGGCTTATTCTGAGCCAATATGAGTGACCACGGCCTGAGAACCATCTCAAGAGCTCCTTCAAAAGTGTGACTGAGCTCGTTAGGTTACAATTTGGTTTTATACATTCTAGGGAGACAGGAATTGTAGGTAAAATCATACATCTATATATAGAACATATACATCGGTTCAGCCTAAAGTAGTGGGATATCTTGAAGGCAGGGTTGAGGGGATGCTTACAGATCATAGGTAAATTCAAAGATTTTCTGATTCACAGTTGGTTGAAAGAATTAAGTTTTATCTAAAGACTTGAAGTCAGTAGAAAAAAATGCTTGAGTAAGGATAAAGGGGATTGTGAGGGCCAAAGTTTTGGTATGTAGATGAAGCTTCATAGATAGCAGTCTTCAGAGAGAATAGAAGGTAAATGTCTCTTTTCAGACTTTAAAGGTATCAGACTCTCAGTTAATCTCTCCTAGATTCAAGAAAAGCCTAGAAAGAGAAGGCCTGACTCCATTAATGGAGATTCTCTACAGATGAAATTTCCCCCACAAAAGATGGCTTTGCAGGGCCATTTCAAAATATGTTAAAGAAATATAATTTAAAGTAAAATCTGTTTATTTCCTTCAGGGTCTGCTATCTGTCATGTGCCATGACATGCTATACCAGTCAGGTTGGAATTTGGTGTCTTATTGCCATAGTCTGTTTACTCAGTCTTATGATCTCTATTTTAATGTTAATGCTGGTCAGTTGTGCCTAAACCACAAAGGGTGGGAGTATGATGAGGCATATCAGACCTCCATTCCCATCATAGCTGGGAATTCAGTTTTTCAGGTTTCTCTGGGTCCTCCCTGAACTAGAGAGGGTCTGATTAAAGCTGCATTTGCAAAGAATATGACAATGAGATAAATCTAGCATGGCTGATTCCAACTTGCTTCTAGTCTCACATGTTGGCTGTTTTTACCCGTTCTTGGGTATAGGCCAAGTTAACCATGAAAGGGGACTGAATTCTGCTAAGATCTACTTTCCATAGTCCATTACTGCTCAGGAGTCACATGGCTGGAGGTCACAAGATTTGTGACTTATTGCTGCTTTATACATAGCATCACTATTGTAGAAGATTGGCCTTTTGAGATGTTTTTTAGACTTTTGCATTCTGGCAACCACTGACCCCACCCAGACTCAGGACTCAACTGGTCCTGTGGCCCTGTACCCAGAGTGCCCCTCCAGCACACAAGGACTATTTTCCATGCCCCCATGATTGTATCCCCAGCTAATCAGCAGTATCCATTCATTAGTCCCCTGCCCACCAAACTATCTTTGAAAAACTCTAACCTCTGAGCCTTTAGGGAGGCTGATATGAGTGGCAACCGCAGTTCTCCTGTGTGGTCTGCCTCGTGTTAATTAAGTTATATCTTTACTGCAGTCCCACAATCTTGGTGAATTAATTTTGTCCATGTAACAAGCAGGAAGAACCCACCAGGTGATTACATGTTTATTTAGCTGAGGGGCTTAGGATTTTATTTTTGGTTTATACGAGCGGATTTAAGCTTCAACCATCTGAACTGTCTTTGAGTTTTCATACTTTTTGTGACTCTTGTGCACTTGCATGTTAATACATTTGTATGCCTTTTCGCCTGTTAATCTATTATCAGTTTATTTCAGCAGACTCAATTATCATACCTTCAGAGGAGAAGTTTAAGCTTCCCTGCACATATAATATGTACCATATTATCTTTTATGTATATATTTTATATATATGTGTGTGTGTGTATATATATATATATATGAATTAGTAAGTTTCTTTTTCATGGTATTTCTTCATGTGTCATTACAGGGACAAAAAAAATAATTTTTCCTCTACCCTTGTAAATTCTCAGCTGGGGCTCCAATATAAAAAGACAGATTAACAAAAGAAAAACAAACAGAAGTTTATTAACATGTATAGAATGACTTTTTCTGTAACCTCTGCCTCCCCACCTCATCTTTATAAACCCTGACATTTAAACCATCTGGGACTTCAGGTTTCAAACACGAGCTGCCTGAATCTTCTCGCTTGGTACCCTGCAATAAACGTATACATGAGAGACACCCAGGCAAAAATGAGGAACTCTCAAAGACATAGCTTAGAACTCAAGCATAAATACTATCTTCAGCTAAAGACAAAACAGAGAAGGGTGTCAGGGAGGAGGAGGTATCTAGGAAAAGTACAGTAAAGAGTAAGTTTTGTAATGCAGATTTAAGTCAGTACCTTCTTCATGGATAAGAGTCGCTAGTGATTTACCCATCTTTCTCTTTCTTATACAAAGAGGGAGACACACTTAAAAAATGGAGATTTATTTTATAAATGCAAATTTCCCATAGAAAAGGGTTTACTTCTCCCTTGTTTTCAGAGTTTCTCCTTTGTCTGCTGTTTCTCAAAATAATTCTTATGCTAAAGAGGCAAATTTTGGGGTGGCATATTCTGGTCTCCTACATCATTCACACTAAATCATGGGGCAGCATGATTTTCAGTTAAAGATGAATACCAGGAAAGGCTTTTTAAAATTTCAAATGCTTGTGCTTCTAAATATCAAGAGGCAATCTGTGAAGAGATTCAAAGCAAGAAAGAAGACAGGAAGCATAAGAACAAAGCTTCTTATTTCCCCACCACCAAGTCTAGTTAAAATTTTCCAGTTGAAGGGAGACAAAGGAACTAAGATGAGATAAGATGTTCGTGGGGCTGAGGGACAATGTGCTGCAGACTTGGAGGAATCATGCAGAATGAAGGTAAGTCATAATCCAGGGAAAAGCCAGCCCCCACTGGATTAGCACTTTATACTGTCAGCCCATGGGAACAGCATGAATACTGAGTCAGACACTCTAAAACTTCTGGATCCATTCAAGTAAGAATCATGTCTCTTGTGCCAAAGATTGACACCAATAGTCTTTCATACTAGCAACTGGTAAGAAGCTCCCACCCATAGCAGCCTACTGCCTACTTAATGTTAATCAGTACTGGCTCTAGTGGCCTAAGATAATTTTCTCAGGCCTTGACTGTTGTGAATTAACCTAACTCAATTTTGCCAGTCAAAATTATCGGATTCTTTTGGTTATCAGTAGTTTCAAATGCTTAGAAGCAGACTAAGGATACAAGACTCCTCCCAAAAACCTCCCCAGCAGGCTTCGCTGAAAACCATCTCAGATTGCAAAAAAAGCAGTCACACAACTGAGATGGAGCAGGGAACCCTCTTAAAGGCCTGCAGCCCACCCCCTATCACCAAAGCTTGATAATAAGGGAATATCTTGAGTTCCTTTAAGGGAAATTCCAAGCACCTAGTTAGCCCTGAGAAGTAAATGAGCGATTTGATAAGCAAGAAGGCAAAAGTAGCTTAAAACAATAGCTAAAGAAGTTAGCATCAGGAGATGTTTTGTTCCCTATAGAAATTAAAGATAACATTTTAACCTCTCTTCCTGAGTTGGTTTACAGAAATCCAGACTCCCACCAAACGGATCCATTGGCATATAGACCTCAGATAAGAGGGAACTGAGGACTGAACTCTGATCACCATTCTTCACTCTAAATTTCTTCCTGAGGGAGGCAGTTAAACCCATGAGCTAAAGCTAACATTCTTTTCTGCTGATCCCAAATTTTAGACAAAGCTTTGCTTTTTAACCAATTACAATTCAGAAAGTCTTTGAATCTACCTATGACCTAAGGCCCTGCTTCAAGATGTCCCACTTTTCTCGTGAAACCAATGTATAGCCTCAATGTATTGATTTATGACTTTTTCTGTAACCTTTGCCTCCCCATCTTTATAAACCCCTACCTTTAAACCATCTGAGAGTTCAGGTCTTAAACATGAGCTGCCTGAATCTTCTTGCTCAGTACCCTGCAATAAATACCTCATTTTCTCTCATCTCCATCCCAGTGTCACTGTTTGGCTTTGCTGCACTGGATTAGCAGACTCCAGTTTGGTTTTGTTGGGAATAGACCTCCAAATCTGGCCATAAACTGGCCCCAAAACTGGCCATAAACAAAATCTCTGCAGCACTGTGACATGCTCGCAATGGCCTTGATGCCCTCGCCGGAAGGTTCTCGATTTAACAGAATGAAGGCAAGGAACACCTGGCCCACCCAGGGTGGAAAACCGCTTAAGGTGTTCTTAAACCACAAACAATAGCATGAGCGGTCTGTGCCTTAAGGGCATGTTCATGCTGCAGATAACTAGTCAGAGCCTATCCCTTTATTTGGCCCATCCCTTTATTTCCTGTAAGGAATTCCTTTAATAACTCTCATGACTGGCTGGCTGTCAATAAATATGTAGGTAAATCTCTGTTCAGGGCTGTCAGGTCTGAAGACTGTGAGACCCCTGATTTCTCACTCCACACTCTATATTTCTGTGTGTGTCGTTAATTCCTCTAGCACCGCTGGGTTAGGGTCTCCCTGACCAAGCTGGTCGCGGCAGATTTGATAACACAACCTTTACCACAACCTCAAGGAAGTTCCAAGTCTCTCTCTTTAAGTACAATCACCAGACCTTACACTTGAGAGAAGAGCAACAATATTCTAAAGTTAGGGGGCAGCAACTTTACAGTTGGTGTCCAACAACCAGAATCTAGTTAATTAGTACCTGGACATTGTTTCAGAAACAAGCTTCAAATACCATTGTAAAAGATACAGATGTCTGAGCTAGCTGGATTCTATTCACCTGAAGATGAAAGAGATCTTCCCAACATATTTAGTCCATCCACATATTTCTATAGTTTGGATTTTTGTCCCCCAAACAGTATGATAAAATTTGATCTCCAATGTCAGAGGTGGGGCCTAATGTAAGTGTTTGGATGATGGGGGTGGACCTGTCATTAATGGCTTGGTGCCATCCTCATGGTAATGTGTGATTTATTAGTCTATTAGTTCTGGTAGGGAGTTTTGTTTGTTTGTTTTTAAGGTATGGAAATGCCCCTGTCACTTGCTTCCTCTCTTACCTTGTGATCTCTGCACATTCCAGCTTGCCTTCACGTTCTGCCATGTGTAGAAGTAGCCTGAGGCTTCACTAGAAGCAAATACTGGCACTATCCTTCTTGTACAGCCTGCAGAACTGTGAGACAAATAAACCTCTTTTCTTTATAAATTACCCATTATCAGGTACTCCTTTATAACAACACAAACATGGACGAAGACATACACCTTGATCACCAGTAATTTCAGCAATGAGCACTTATTTGTACATCCATCATGATAATTAACAAAACCTCCAGCATTGATATATAAAGGTAGGTGAAATGCTTGTAGTAACAGTCTCTGAAGTGTGACTTTTAACATACTAACTCACCATCCCTAGAGTATTTTTTGCAATTGGGAAGCCATCCATCCTAGTAATGTGCATTAAAGCCATCATACACACACACACATATATCAAATACATGTGTGATACTGTTTGAAAGTAAGCTATAGACTACAATTTATTAGCTGAGGTCCTGTGTGGGTAACCTGCTTTTCAGTTTCCCAGAGCACTCAGAAGCCCTTCAAGTTAGAGGGTGGAGCACTGGATACCTAGAAGGATAATAGTGATGGTATTTAGGTGAAATCCTCCCAGCTTCTCAAACTTCACAGTTGAACTTGTTTGGAACTGAATGCAATCAGATGAAAATCTCCTCCAAAACCAGGAAAGAAGTATATTATCTTCTATTCTTTCTGCTCAGGGAACATACCGTACGTTTGGGACAGAGCTCAATTTGTTGGAATGTTTTTTCACTATAGCTCCCCTATGGACTACACTGAGTCATGCTTTCTGCAAGAAATGTCTCCGTTGTTGGCACAGTGATACAAGAAAAAGCTGTTAATGTGGCCATACCTTGTGGTTTTGTTTTATGAGACAAGTAATTGTGTTAATATACAGATATTGTGTTAGAAAATTAAATCATTCACATATAAGTATTGTGGTAAGAAATTAAATTATTTGTGTTATATACTTTCACTAATTGATATTAAATGTAGTTTCTTAAAATGCTAATTTGAAGTTACAACTTAAATGTTGAACATTCAAAATTTTATAAGGCAACAATATAGAAGTGATTCAGTAAACTACAGTTAGGGCTAATTATGGTGACAAGTCATGTAGACTGCTATGCATGATATAATGTTACACTGAAAAGAATCATGAAAAACCTACAATTTTTACCTTGTTTTAAAAAGATTTTATGTCTTATGTATGCATCCGTTGGGGCTCAGAAAATGATATCCCCCAAATTAAAGTATCAGAAGCAGTCTCAGAATCAAAGTTTCTCTCTGACCTTCTGCCTTCCTCTCTCTCAGCCTCGTTCTCTTCCAAGGCAAATCATAGAAACCAGAATATCTTTTCCCCAAAGTCAGCTATGAAGTTTAAAATTGTTACTCTAACTCTCCCCACCCACTTCCTTCCAGGTAGGAAATGGCCAGAATGAAGGTATCTCATCTACCTTGTTTGATTATGAGTCATAACAGTCCCATTCCAGAATCCTGCCCTATGCCAGAAAGAAATGAATTTCCTCCAATCAGTCTATTACTATTAGATAATACATTTTATTGCCCAATCACATTTCTACTCAACTGTCCCTGCTTCATTGAACCTAAATATAAAATAAGATAGTTTTCCCTGTGTATTAGTCAGGATTCTCCAGAGGAACAGAACAAATAGGATATATGTACATACGAAAGGGAGTTTATTAATGAGAATTGACTCACACCATCACAAGGTGAAGTCCCACAATAGGTCATCTTCAAGCTGAGGAGCAAGAAAGCCAGTAGTGGCTTAGTCCAAGTCCCAAAGCCTAAACAGTAGGGAAGTTGACATGCCAGTGCAACCTTCAGTGTGTGGCCAAAGGCCCGAGAGTCCCTGGCAAACTACTGGTGTAAGTCCAAAGGCCAAAGAACCTGGAGACTGATGTTCTAGGGTAGGGAGGATCCAGCACAGAAGAAAGATGAAAGCTGGAAGACTCAGCAAGCCAGCTTATTCCACTTTCTTCCACCTGCTTTTTCTAGTCACACTGGCAGCCAGTTAGATGGTGCCCACCTACTAGAGGGTGGGTCTTCCTCTGCTAGTCCGCTGACTCAAATGTTTCTCTCTTCTGGTAATACCCTCACAGACACACCCAGAAACAATACTTTGCTTCCTTCAATCCAATCAAGTTGACACTTAATATTAACCGTTATACCCTATATCATTTGGTCATTTAACCTGGAGGCTCCTGAGTCGTGTAAAACTTGGATTAAATAAATCTGTTACGCTTTTCTCTGGTTAACTTGTCTTTTGTAATAGGAGTGTTGGCTATTTTATCATACTCAGGAAATGCATCACATCTTTCTGTTCCTACACATCTATGCTTGTTGTTTTATCATTTCTGCATTTCTGTGTGCTAGATTGCTTCCCATTTCCTATTTTCCACCATCATGAATAATGCTGCAATTAATATTTTCATGTAAGTTTGCTATGTTTTATTTAAGATATACTATAAGAGGTTATGAGTATTTTTATGATTCTTATGGTCTCTGGCCAAATTATTTCTCAAAAGGGTTGTATCCATTTTGATTCCCACCAAGAATATGTAAGACATATATTTCATAGAACATTCACTTGCTTTACATATTAGCATTTTTAAATTTTAATATTCCATAATTTTGCCTCACTAATGTTATTATTTGTATCTCTTTTATTAATAGAAGGTTGAATTTTTTCATGTATTTGTTTAGAAATTATATTTCTAGGCTGGGAATTATATGGAATTTCCTGTAGGAGAGAACAGGTAGTATCTTATAATGAGATGCCTTCTGCCTTCCTATCTCTCAGCCTCGTTCTCTTCCAAGGCAAATCATAGAAACCAGAATATCTTTTCCCCAAAGTCAGCTATGAAGTTTAAAATTGTTACTCTAACTCTCCCCACCCACTTCCTTCCAGGTAGGAAATGGCCAGAATGAAGGTATTGTCACCCATTGCAAGATTACTGGCTAAGATCCCTATAGCAAAAAAAAAAAAAAAAAAAAAAAACAGATTAACAAGAGAAAAGCGTAACATTTTTATTTAATATAAGTTTTACATGACACAAGAGCCTTCACAAATGAAGATGTAAAGACCCACAGAAATCTATGTATTTTTGTAGAAAGTTGTGCAGAAGTGTGACTGGAGGACAAAGGGGTGTGATCTAATGGAAATAAACAGTGGAGAACTCAGCCAGATCTGTTTGTTCAGAGTCTTACTGGCCTCCCAGTATAGGGCAGAGCCCCTCTGGAATAAAGGTCTTATGTCCTACTTTCAAGGGAGGTAGTGTAGGGAATTCTTCTATGGTCTCCTTCAGAGGAGAAAGGCAAAAGAAGACCAGCAAGGACCTTCCTGTTTCTGCGGAGCTTTGTTGTCAATTTCCTTCAGCTTAAAATACTCATCATGCCAAGGTGACATATTGCCAAGGGTTATTGTGTTCTGAGCCCTGACAATCCTTTATATATTTGTCTGTGACGCTAAAGTGATTTTATGAATTATAATATTTGTCAGAAAGAATTTCTCAGTGTATAGGGGAAGCATTTATTTTACCCATCACTAGCTTCACTGCTGAAGTCTCTGTAGCAACAGATAGATTGACAACAACAAAGCATGCAAATTTATTCTCTTATAAATTTTTTGTGACATGGGAGTCTTTAGAAAGGAGGACCTAAAGAAACAGGGAAACCCATGTATTTTCATGCTTAGGTTTGATGAAGAGTGGACAGTTCTGCAAAAGTATGACTGCACAAATAAGACATAATCTTACGGTAATAAACCAGGAGGAACACAGCAAGACCTGTTTGTTCAGATTCTTTTCTCTCCCTGTGTCTTCAGAGATAAGAATATTCCTTCCCCTGGGCATAGGAAGGGTACCTCTCTGAGGGTCTTATGGCCCACTTCAGGGGAGAAGGACAAGTGAAAGGTGAGAGGGGCCTTCCTGGTTCTACCGTTTTCTCAAGCCTCAAGGTGACATATTTTTAGAGTAACATGTATTAAACCCTATCACCAAATTTTCACTTGCCTTTTAATTTTCTTAATGTGTACTTAAAACATTTAAACTAAAAAATATTTGTGGAGTATAGTCACTCACTCTATTTTCTTATGAATTCTCCTGCTGCATTCATATTTAGAAGAGAAGTGTCTGTCCAAAGATCTAGTAAACATCCACCTTTATTTTCGTAAAGATTTTCTATGGCATTATTTTAAAAGAATTAATTGCTTATTCTCTCCAGAATTTATCCAGGTGTGTAGTGTGGGCTTGATGGAAGATTATTTATGTTTTCTAATTGCTAAACAGATGACCCCAACACTATTTAATGTGGAGTAAGAACGAGAAAGTTTCATTGGTTGTCAATTTGTGCTACTTTCTTAAGGATTCAGTACATTTGTCCTTGCAATTGAAACCTTCTGGACTATTTTGCTCCATAATTCAGATTTCATACAAGTCTATCGTAGATAATATTACTCTAATTAATGTTTGTATATTTTAATTCCAGAACAACAAAAAAAATTACGGCTGTTAATGTTTTTGTGTTTGTTTTCTTATGCTTCTTTTTTTGTCTCAATCATAAATTATTTTATTAGAAACAAGTTAAAAAGTCAGCACATACTCAGGCCTATAACATGTATTCAGAGTTAATAAAGGTATTTTGTCATGTTTGATTCAGAACTTAGCCTTTCATTTGAAAAGTAACAAAATATTACAAACACATCGACATCTAAGTAACTGTCTTTACTTCCTAGTCCTGTCTCTATTGATCCTCCAAGAGCCCAGTTCTCTTATGGCTTAAATGTGGATCTTTCTTATCGATATATGTATCTAAAATCTAGAGTGTTACTTCCTGTACATGTTCTGTTTAATGTATGTAAATGGTATTTTCTATATATTGCTCTACAACTTTTTTAAAATTTAAGATTACACTTTTGAGAGCTATCTATGTTGATGAATATCAACCTAATTTATTCATTTTAACTGCTATGTAGTGTTATCACATGAATATAACAAAATTTATTTATTTGCCTTACTCAAAGACATTGGGTTATTTCCAATGCTTTTTATAATTACAAAGTGCTGAGTAGACAGACTTGATCTATTTTATTAGAAGAGAAAATATCAAGGTTAACTAACAGAAACAAAACAATTTAGATTAAAAAATTCACTGAAAAGTAAAGATTGAACATACTCAGTGAAGAAACAGATAGGATAAAGAGTAGAACACAGTGTAATTGTAACCTCAAAAAGGAGGAGACATCTGTCAGTTTAAGCGCTAACAAAATATGTCTAGAATCTGTATGCTAAAAGCTATAATAAACTAATGAAAAAGGAAAGAAAAACATAAATGAAATACTAAACTCTAATCATGAATCTCTAGCAAGAATATTCTAAAATTTATGTAGAGATGCAAAGGAAATAGACTAGCCTGAACAATTCTGAAAAAAAGAACCAAGTTGGACGTTTCATACTATCTGATTTTTAAAAATACCTATAAAGTTACAGTCATCAGAATAAGAAGCCCAGAAATAGACTACAGAAATATAGTAATTTATTTTTAATAATTTTCAGAGAGATCTAAATAAAAGAAATGGAAAAAAATCTCTCACAAATCCATAAAATCTCTCCCTTCACAAAGGTAGACGAGAGGCTGGGTGTGGTGGCTCACACCTGTCATTCCACACACTAGGAGGCCAATGCAGGCAGATCACTTGAGGCAGGAGTTTGAGACCAGCCTGGCTAACATGTTTAAATCACATCTCTACTAAAAATACAAATATTAACTGGGCTTGGCGCATGCCTGTAATCCCAGCAACTTGGGAAGCTGAGGCACGAGAATCACTTGAACCCAGGAGGCGTAGGTTGCAGTGAGCTAAGATCATGCCACTGCACTCAAGCCTGGGCAACAGAATGACTGAGACTCCATCTCAAACAAAACAAAACAAAAAACAAAGGTAGAAGGAAAATAAAGCAATTTTATTATTCTATAATCATTAAACTATAATGTAAGGAGCATCACACGCAACTGGCTAAGGTAATTGTAAAAATGGAAAGAAATCACACCATTTTGTATAGCAAAGCAGTTGCAATCCGTTACATACATGTGAATTGTCTTTATCAAAAAGAATAATACAACTTCTTACATTTTTGTGAAAAGCAGGAAGTTACACTACGAGTCAAGCATGTAGGCTAAAACTCCCACAGGAACAGGAAGACAGAGCTCATCTTCCTCGATGTTTGCATTTCAAAAAGAAGGCCCAAACATTCCCAAGAAATACAAATCTCTGAAATGCAAAACTAGCATGAGACTAATTTAGCTTTTAAAGAGATTTAAATACAACTCAACGTGACAGATAAAACATTTGCAATCTATTTTCTAAAGGAACTGTCTAACAGAAAGAAAGGGAGAAAATGTTTTCTCTCTCTTTTGGCATGAGGGAAAATTACATTTTTAGAATTTAGATTTATACTTTATACAATATACAAAGACAGCTCAGTGGATAAAGAAGAATCCTTTCAATAAATAGAAAAACTGGGTGTCACATACAAAATATACGAACCTCAACACATACCACACACCTTATACAAAAATTAACTCAAATGGTTTATAAAAAAGTGAAAAACTGTAAAACTATAAAACTTATAGAAGAAAATACAGGAGAAAGTCCATGTGACTTTGAGTTTAGCAATGAGCTTTTTTTTTTTTAGATATTTTACAAAAAGAGAAAAATTAATACATTTCAGTTGATTAAAATTTAAACTTTTGTGAAAGACACTATTAAGAAAACAGAAAGGTAAACCACAGGTTGGGAGGAAATATTTGTAAATCCTGTATCAATAGAGGACTTCTATCCAGAATATATAAAGGACATCTAAAGCTTAATATGAAGAAAACAAAAAGCTCATATTAAAAAAAATGGGTAAAAAACTGAACAAGAACTTTATCAAATAAAATACACAATGGCAAGTAAGTATATTAAAAGCATCTCAACATTATCAGTCATTACAGAAATGCAAATTAAAACTACAAGAAGGCAGAGGATTCTGCAAAGATGGTGGAGTATATAGCATCAAAATCTGACTCCTCGCACTGGCAGAATTTGTCTGATGGAACTATTTTGGAACTCTGAAGTCTACTGAAGGCTTGCAACTTTCAGGGGAAAGCTTGGATGACAAACTGCTGTTATTTTAATCAATTCCAGCTCTTAAAATAGTAGTAGCTACCTATGCTCCACACCAGGGGTCCCTAACCCCTGGGCCACAGACTTGTACAGGTCCATGGCCTGTTAGGAACTGAGCAGTACAGCAGGAGGTGAGTGGCAGGTGAGCAAGAATTACCACCTGAGCCCCGCCTCCTGTCACGTCAGTGGTGGCATTAGATTCTCACAGGAGCATGAACCCTATTGTGAACTGTGCATGTCACTGATCTTGAGAATCTAACTCATGCCTGATGATCTGAGGTGGAAGAGTTTCATCCTGAAACTATCCCCCATACCAGGTCCATGGAAAAATTGTCTTTCACAAAACTGGTCCCTGGTGCCAAAATGGTTGGAGACCCCTGCTGTACACCTCAGCCACATGGCAAACTATTTGCACACGTTCCTGGAGCAACTTGCACACAGCTTGTAGGACCCAGGGTGGACAAAACTAATTCAACTCTTTAAATAGTGATCATCTGTGCTTAGTTGTTAATTGCCACTCTGATCACGAGAGTGCAGACATTGAGGTGATAGCATTGTTGTTGTACCTTCCCAAATTGTGCAAGCCTCTTCTCCAGCTGAAGTGATTTCCAGGGGATGTATAAAGCTGGTGCCCCTCCCCTTCATTTTTCTTTTTTTCCTTTTTTGGAAGCCAGAAATTAAAGACTATGGCATTCAAAAGCGCGCACATATGTGAAAGAAATTAGAAAATCACTATATATGCCCAGGGAAAGACAGAAGCTCAGAAAAGATCTGAGAAGACCTTAAGTTTACATCTGAGGTTGATTCTTGGCAAAGATATAGTCTATAGCAACGACGACAACCAAAAAGGTCTTAATAACAAAAATACTTAAAGCCCAGGGAAGGGAGAAAATCTGATTTCCAGAGTTAGCATGTTATTACTTACAAATGGCCAGTTTTCAACAATAACAAAAAATTACAAGACAAAGAAACAGGAAATAATGGCTCAAAGGAAAAAAAAAACATGATAAAAACCATACCTGAAAATGGATCTACTAGACAAAGACTTAAAAACACTGTCTTCAAGATATTCAAAGAACTAAAGGAAGATGTGGAGAAAGTCAACAAAATGTTTTATGAACAAAATGGAAATACCAATAAAGACATGTAAAACCTAAAAAGAAATGAACAAACAAAAACCAAAATCCTGGAGCCAAAAGTTTCAATAACTGAAATGAGAAATTCACCACAGATATTCAAAGGTTTGAGCAGGCAGAAGAAAGAATCAGTGAACTTGAAGATAAGGCAATGGAAATTATTAAGATAAGACATGGAAAAACGATTAAAGAAAAGTGAACACAGCTTTTGGGACACCATCAAGTGAATCAATGTACACATTGTGAAAGTCCCAGAAGGAGAAGAGAGAGAAAAATAGAGAGACTATTTAAAGAAATAATGAGTTAAAGCTTTCTAAATTTGATCAATGATATAAATATAAACCTCCAAGAAGCTCTATAAATAAACTCCAAGTATGATGAATTCAATAAGACTCAAACCAATACATGTTGTAATAAATCCTTTAAAAGCCAAAGGCAGAGAGAATCTGGAAAGCAACAACAGAGAAGTAACTCATTACATATGAGAAATCATAAATAAGATTATTAGGAAATTTCTCATCAGAAACTTTGGAGGCCAGAAGAGAGTAGGCTGATATATTCAAAAGGTTAAAAGAGAGGGAAAAAAGCTACCAATCAATAATCTTATATCCATCAAAACCGTCTTTCAAAAGTGAGGGAGAAATGAAAACCTTCCCTGAGAAACTACAGCTGAGATAGTTTATTACCACTAGCCCTGCCCTGTAGACAATACTAACAGGAGTTCTGCAGGTTGAAATGAAAGGGCTGTAGACAGTAACTTAAATGTGTATGAGAAAATAAATATCTCAATAAACACATGGGAAATTATAAAATTAGTATTATTGTAACTTTGGTTGGTTACTCCACTTTTTGTTTTCTACATGATTAGGAGATTAATGCATTTTTTAAAAATTATGAATTTAAAAGCTAATGTTATAACATTTATTTTTAATTTTATGTTCTGTTTTCTACATAATTTAAGAGACTAATGTATTAAAAGGAATTATTAGTTTGTTTTTGGACAAACAATGTACAAAAATATAATTTTGTTATATTAACAACTGGAAAGGATGGCTATGGGGTAGTAAAGGAGTAGAATTTTTGTATGTTATTAAAGTTATTATAAATTCAAATTAGAATGTTATAAAATTAGGATGTTAAATGTAATCCTCATGGTAACTACACAGAGAAAGTAGCTATAGAATATCCACAAAAGGGAATGAGAAAGGAATTTAAATATTTCACTACAAGAAAAATCAACTAAATGCAAGACAATAGGGATTAAGGGACAAAAAGCTATAAGGCATAAGGAGGTAAGTCTCTCATTATCAGTAATTACTTTAAATGTAAGTAGGTTAAACTCCCCAGTCAAAAGGCAGAGATTGGCAGAATGGATATAAAAATATGATTCAATTATATGCTGTGTAGAAGATACTCACTTTAGATCCAAAGATACAAATAGCTTGAAAGTGAAAGGATGCAAAGAGATATTCTATGCAATATTAATCAAAGAACACAGGTGGCTCTACTAATACAAGGCAAAATAAACTTGAAATAACAAAAAGTTACAAGAAACAAAGAAGAATATTATGCAAAGTAAAATAAGCCAGTCATAAAAAGACAAATGTTACATGATTACACTTATATGAAGTACTTAGAGTAGTCAAAATCATAGAGACAGAAAGATTGGTCATTTCCAGGGACTGGGGTGAAGGAAGAATGGAGATCTATTGTTTTTGGGGGGAATCAAGAGTTTGTTTTCCAAGAATAAAAGAGTTCTGGAGATAGGTGGTAATGATGGTTATACAACAATGTGAATGTAATTAATATCTCTGAAGTTTACACTAAAAAATGGTTTAGATGGTAAATGTGATGTGTATTTTATCACAGTAAAAATGGAAAAAAAAAAAACACAAGAAGATACAGGTATTAGAGTGGCCAATAAAGATGGCATTACTATGTGCTAGTGAGAACATGGAGCAACCGAAATAGAATATATTGCCGGTAGAGATGCAAAATGATACACCCTCTTTAGAAAATAATTTAGCAGTTTCTAATAAATATATACTTATCATATGACCCAGAAATCCCCTCCTAAGCTTATTGAAAACATGTTCACATGAAAACCTATAAATAAATATTATAGATGCTTTATTCATAATTATACAAAGCTTGAAAGAACTCAGATATCTTTCAACAGATAAGTGGATAAACAAACTGTGTTATATCCATACAATGGAATATTACTCTGTGATAAGAGGAATGAATTATTGGTTAACACAACATGAGTAAATTTAAATATATTTTGCTAAATGAAAGCAGCTACACCCCCAAAGCTACCTTTATATGATTCCATTTATATGACATTATAAAAAAAAGGCAATTACATTAGGATAGAAAGCAAACCGTTAGTTGCAAGGTGTTGAAGGTGAGAAGAGAGGAGTTGACCACAAAGAGATCACACAAGAAAATTGTTAGGGTGGTGGAACTTTTCTCTGTTGCAGTAGTGGATACCTGACTTTAATATTTTTCAAAACTCATGGAAGTATACACCACAATGAATGAATTCTACTATATGCAAATGTTAACAAATCAACTGGGATATCAGGGTAATATTAAAGAAAAAAATTATTCTGGCATTTGGTAAAATGGTAAGGAAGATTTCATTCAGGACTATTAAATAAATCAACTTCCATCTGATCTCTCTCCTCTATTGCAATAAGAATATCAAGAGAGAACAGGCTCAGTTCCAAATACAACAAAGACGACTGGGGATTTACATCCAGCAAGCACATTGAGCGGAGTCAGTGTATAGAAAACTATTAACAGCAGGCTGGGCACAGCGGCTCACGCCTGTAATCTCAACACTTTGGGATGCCAAGGTGGTCAGATGACTTGAGGTCAGGAATTCGAGACCAGCCTGGCCAACATGGTGAAACCCCGTCTTTATTAAAACCACAAAAATATTAGCCAGGCATGGTTGCACACACCTCCAGTTCCAGCTACTCAGGAGGCTGAGGCAGGGCAGGAGACTTGCCTGAACTCAGGAAGCGGAGGTTGCAGTGAGCTGAGATTGCGTCACTACACTCCAGCCTGGGTGACAGAGTGAGACTCTTGTCTCAATAAAAGCAAAAAAAAAAAAAAAAAAAAAAAAGGAAATCATTAACAGGAGACCTTCAAGGTTAGGGGGATTTTTTTTGCCTAACTGACATGACAGGATTCTTGCTACAAACGTCCAAGGTCATGGACATCAAAGGTGGGGGATGAAGAGCTTGATCAGATATCAAGGATGATCAGATATCAAGAAAAGAAGATTCTCCCTAAACTGACTTAGCAGGAGTCTTGCTAAAACTGGACTGCACAAGGATGGACATGAAAGTCCAAGATGAAGGCCTAGTTGAGAAACGTGCTCAGAGGAGCCTTTAAAGACTGGTTAAGGAGACAGTCTATCCATAACCAGAATGAAATGTAGATTGTAACAAATAAATCTAGCAGTATTAAAAATTTATGACATAACTTCACTGAAGGGGATAGAGAGAAAAGAAGCTGACCTAGGTAACTCTGGAAAACAATTTTGTTTGTGGGTGCTGTAAAGCTAGAGAACAAAAGTACTGTTCACAAATACCATCCTCTAGCTGGGAAATTTTTTTTCACACAAAAGCACAGATTAGCAATTCTGGAACTAATCTATATGTATAATAAATTTGAACCAATAAGTAAATATGTTGTAGATAAAGACAGCCAGATTTCTTATTGCCAGAGAAAGGAGTTACAAATAATCAAGAGATGGAGGAGTCAGAGAAGGCTAAAATAACTCTGTGATGCTGCCTTAAAATCACAGAAATCAGTACAAACTCATGTTTATACACACACACACACAAACATGCATGTACACATATATGTCTGTAATATGTATAAATTACATGTCTGTGAATGTGTATGTACTTGTATTAGGACATACACATGTATTTCCTAGCTTTGTCCTCTTAGATGAACTAAATGCCGTGGCACCCAGGGCTAATGAGCACACTTAAGGTCCAGATAGTAGTTTCTACTATTCTCCAATAAAAGAAACCATGACTTCTTGAAGAAACGGCTGAATCTAGAGTTAGGACAATGAAAAAATGAGCCTGGAGCATCTTGTAGTACCAAAAGGTATGAAAGTGCTTTTTGTAAAAGATAAGGGCATGTCAAAAGGACACAGAAGTCAATCTGTGAAAGCTCCCAGTGATCAAACCTGGAACCACCTGAGCATAAAATGAATACCCTTGCATCCACATTGATATAAGCACAAAATTAAATACATAAATAACTATGGGGAAATGCATGTTTTTCTTACAAAATAATTCCAATTAATAAATGTAAAAGGCATGACAGAAATATAAAGTCAGGCTGGGCGTAGTGGCTCATGCCTGTAATCTCAGCACTTTGGGAGGCTGAAGCAGGTGGATCATGAGGTCAGGACTTCAAGACCAGCCTGGTCAACATGGTGAAACCCCCTCTCTACTAAAAATACAAAAATTAGCTGGGCATGTTGGTGCGTGTCTGGAATCCCAGCTACTCAGGAGGCTGACGCTCCTGAGACCCAGCAAAGGGCATTTTGACAGTTCTGGGTCCCACCTCTGGGACCCAGGAGGTGGAGGTTGCAGTGAACCGAGATTATGCCACTGCACTCCAGCCTGGGCTGCAAAGCGAGACTCCATCTCAAATAAATAAATAAATAAATAAAGTCAGCATTAGAACACCACAGGAATAATTGTAGCTGGCAACATCCACTGATGGCTGCAAAAATTAGTGAGCAAAACTTTAAGAAGAAAGAGGATACTTGCATATCCTAAAAATCTCCCCTAAAATATGTATTAATTACTGTTAGTGGTTTTACTTTATGTCTATAGATTCATTTATACTCCTCACTCCAAAAATGGAGCTTAATTCTCCTCCATAAGTAACTCATTTATAAATAATAGTGCATGAAAAGGGAAAAACTAACTTCACAATGGAGAAACCTATCGGGTACTACCTTAACCAAGTGATCAACGTTACCATCATCAGTAATAAGACTAGACACAACCCAGACATCTTAGTCTAAGACTAACTTTGTCCTACTGAGAGGTGACAACGTGCCAGCAGCCCTCGCTTGCTCTTGGCACCTCCTCAGCCTCAGGGTCCACTCTGGCCGTGCTTGAGAAGCCCTTCAGGCGAATGTTGCACTATGGGAGCCCCTCTCTGGGCTGGCCGAGACCACAGCCAGCTCCCTTTGCTTGCAGGGAGGTGTGGAGGGAGAGGCCGGGCGGGAGTCGGGGCTATGCGCGGCACTTGCCGGCCAGCGCGAGTTCCGGGTGGGCACGGGCTCTGCGGCCCCACACTCAGAGCGGCTGGCTAGTGCCGCACCCTGGGCAGTGAGGGGCTTAGCACCCGTGCCAGCAGCTACAGAGGGTGCACCAGGTTCCCCAGCACTGCCAGCCTGCCCATGCCACCCTGGAATTCTCGCCAGGCCTCAGGCACCTCCCCGTGGGGCAGAGCTCAGGACCTGCAGCCTGCCATGCCTGAGCACCCCCTTCCCTGCCATGGGCTCCTGCCCGGCCGGAGCCTCCCCGACAGGTGCCGCCCCCTGCTCCTGTAGCTCTGGTCCCATGGACGCCCAAGAGCTGAGGAGTGTAGGCGTGCTGTGCGGGACTGGCTGCCCCCACCACGCCGTATACCTGGCCAAGCCAGCTGGGCTCCTGAGGTGAGTGAGGACTTGCAGAACTTTTATGTCTAGCTAAAGGTTTGTAAATGCACCAATTAGCACTTTGTGTCTAGCTCAAGGTTTGTAAATGCACCAATCAGTACTCTGTCAAAACGGACCAATCAGCTTTCTGTAAAATGGGCCAATCAGCAGGATGTGGGTGGGGTCAGATAAGGAAATAAAAGGAGGCTGTCTGAGCCAGCAACGTAACTGGGTATCTCTTTCCACATCATGGGGATCTTGTTGTTTCGTTCATTGCAATAAATCTTTCTGCTGCTCACTCGCTGGGTCTGGGCTTATTTTATGAGCTGTAACACTCACCGTGAAGGTCTGCAGCTTCACTCTTGAAGTCAGGGAGACCACGAACCCACCAGAAGGAAGGAACAACTCCAGACAGGCCGCCATTAAGAACTGTAACATTGCGAGGGTCCACGGCTTTATTCTTGAAGTCAGCAAGAACAAGAACCCCCCATTTCAGACACACTACTAGTGAGGCAAGGCTTTTTAAAGTGTTCTACCCAATGCTTTTCTAACTGTTTTATGCAATGTCTTGTAAATCATGAGGTTTTTCAGCCTGGCTAATAGGAGGCAATATTAAAGGCTCTGTATGGGAAGTGGACACTTGTTTCCTTAAACCTTCTAAGGGAATTCTTTCTTCAGCCTCAGGTAGTTTTCTTACATACGTGTGCTGATCAGTACTCTGTTGAAGACTCAAGGGAGACACTGTGTGGATCAGAATTTTCTCTCAATGCAGCTCTTTTCAGTAATCTGTCCCATATTCTCTAAATACCTGGTTTCCCCAGTCTTTCAAATCTGTCTCTAACTCAGTTCTGAGATCCACCTTGGTTTCTCTTCCTGTGCCACACTTACAAAACAAACAAAAAACACCTCATTCATTAAGCTGGAGCAATCATTGGGTTCACCTCATTAGCTTCCTATATTTCAGGGATCACTGTCCTTCATTACCTGATGTCCAGTGTGTTAAAAACCTAATGTGTTCTGTCATGTTTTGTTGTTTGATGTGAAAGAATAAATTTGGTTCCTGCTACTCCACCTTGTAGAAGTGAAACACTCTTTAAGTTCTTTAATTCTAGCTTTTACATCTGTTATTTTATCACTCAATCATTTTATCTGTGTCCATTTATTTCCCTTATGACAGTTTTCTCAAGTCAATCTTGTGCTGAATTTATCTAAACATCAAAGTATTTTATATTATCTAAATATCAACAATCATTGCTAATACCTGCTGTTTCCAGTGCAGAGATGAATTACAGAAGCACAAAAAGTATATGCAGAATACATAAGTGATGGAATTAATAAAATAATACTTTTCAGGATTATTTTAAAAAGTATCTGGGTAAACATAAAGCACTCTAATATGTTTAAAAAATATTTATATTTTTTACCCACAACTAAATCTTCCCCCCGTAATCTGTCTCTCGACTCTGTGAGGTCAATTTATTACTTCTTTGTCTCCCAGTATGCTATGCATGTTTTCCATTTCTTTCCCAGTGATTCAGGTCTGTCCTTTTAAGTTCATGAGAAGCCCACAGCAGCTTAAACTGGTTGAGTTTGATGCTCTACTTCACCACTGCAGCTCACTCAGGTCAACTCTCTAACAGGAAGCAAACTGATAACTACTTTGTGAAACCTGAAATATGCTTGACTCTTGTGATCCAGAATAACTGTTGCTGAGTATTTTTTCCTCGTTTTAAGGGGTTTAATGGCTATTTTGGTGAAAAAGAGAGAAAAGGGATTTTATGGGCAATTACTCTTCAAATTAAGAAAAATCATCTTTAAGCAATCAAACTCACAGTGGGGTCCAAAGTCACCCAAACATGCAGCTAGTGCTCTTAATTCAGCAAACTCTTTGAAAAATATTCATTGGATTTTTAATTTTGAAGATAAGAACCAAAGGCAACCCATTTAGATAGCATCAGGCCTAAGACTTTAAGACATTTAGTTATTACAGCAGGCAGCATCACAAAACATTCAGCAACCATGGGATTTGAGAGCAGCAGCATAAATGCCAACCATTGACTTCTAATTACCAAGCACTTCTTAAAAGATGGCAGTTGGCACAGTGGCTGGTGATCCAGTTTTTCTTCAGTTTTCATGTGCAGTAGTAAGTTATGATTGTTGATGTGTTTGTTTTCTGAGTTGTATGACATGTCTTTCTGGAAGTTACTTGCTCATCCAAATTCATTCACCCACTTGCCTACTTAACTACCTTCCTCCCAAATTTCCCTGGTAATGACAATCATTTTTTCCACTTACCCATAATCAAAGATTTGCATCAATCTTCCACAAATATCCTTACTCATAATAATGCACCCTTACTATTGGTCCTTTAGAATAGTGTGATACACACATCGTGTATATTAAAACTGCTGACTTGTGAAGGGGAAGCTTAAACATTGGCTAGTGTTCAGGTCAATGACCTTGGTACCAATTTGATCTCTTTTAGAAGTTAGGTATTTGTAGCTCTACCAGGTTCTGTTAACTCTGCCTTACTCGCCATTTTTGGAAATTGGATTTTATTGTTTAGGCTTGGCCTATGCAGCATTCAATCTGCTGTTTTCCCAAGGTGTAAAGTGTAGTGGTGGTCACTGCATTTCAGTTAAAAATCTTGTACTTCATTTTTGGCTTTAGAGAACCCAGACCTGCTGCCAGCACTTGGCCAACATCCTGACCAAGTCAGCCTCATCCCTAAAAGTACCATACCTTCAACCTATAATCCAGTCTCCAACCTGTAACTACATACACACACCATAGGCCAGGAGTAGAGCTGTTGTGTGAAACCTGTATCTGTTAAGATGTTTCCATGATATTAAAACTCAGACCAATAGAGATTGGAAGACACTATACTTCCAATGAGAGCATAAATATGCAGGATTAGTCACGTGACTGTCATTTCAGTGGTTTAGTTAGCTATAGCAGGGGTGGAACAGGCCTAGGTGCCACACAATTAGTTTATTCACAAACTCTAGGATCTGTTCTTCACTCTTGTTTGTTCACATTAGGAGAAGAGATGCAGAAATTCGCACCTATACCTTACTCAGCTACAACTACATATGGATATCCTGAGCTTGCAGAAAGTAAAGATTTTTAAAAATTCCTCACAATTTGCATACCAGATTAGGGCGATATGTGAGTTCTTGACTGGTAAACCAGAAAGTCACTGTAACATGAATGTAAAAGCTCCTTAGAAGTCATTCAGGTTGGATTGTATAGCTCTGCCCTCAAAGATGTGAGAAATACCAAAATTGATTCACAGGCTCCAGACAGCAGAGAGTAAACACTTGAGTTGGGGATATTCATCCCAGAATGAGAAAATTATCTCCTATAGATCCAAATTAGAGGCCTTAGAGGGGTTTTTGAACACTTGACCTAGTCATTCAACTAAAAATTCAACACACGTTAACTTAGATATGAGATGAAAGACATTTTTAAGAACCCATGCTAAATATAAAAATTAGTCCTAAAAGAAGGGAGTTGAGGAGGTAATGACGTTTGCTCAAGCATCCATTGCTCATCCTCTTCTGTACCCAGCCCATCAGCAGAAAGGAACCACCCCTGCAGAGAGAACAGCTGTGTTTCCATTACGGTTTAACAATCTTCTCATCCCTTCATTTCTGGCAGAGCAAGACTTACCCAGAGAAACTTCAAAGCTTTCAAATAACAGAATAAAAATTGTTTAGGACTCACCATCCACATGAACCACAGTTTGAACTATTTGTCTATTACATTGTTATCAGTTAGAATTTCAAATTCCAGAATATTTCAAATGTGAGCCTATATGGTGTCTTGCGAAGTCTTAAGATGGATGAACTCTTGTCATACTCTATCGTGAGGAAATATTTACAACTCAAAATCATGCTTAAGAAGAAAAATTTTCTGAGATAAGTCAAGTCTAGCTGGGCGCGGTGGCTCACACCTGTAATCCCAGCACTTTGGGAGCCCAACGTGGGCGGATCATGAGGTCAGGGGATCGAGACCATCCCGGCTAACACAGTGAAACCCCGTCTCTACTAATTAAACTACAAAAAAATTAGCCTGGAGTGATGGCGGGCCTGTAGTCCCAGGTATTCAGGAGGTTGAGGCAGAAGAATGGTGTGAACCCGGGAGGCAAAGCTTGCAGTGAGCCGAGATCACGCCACTGCACTCCAGTCTGGGTGACAGAGCAACACTCCATCTCAAAAAAAAAAAAAAAAAAAGAAACATTTTCTGAGATAAGTCTAAATTTATTTTTAAGAAGAAACTTTTCTCTTTTCCTGTAGGGGCACATTTACTGACCAAAACACATTATGTCTCAATTTGTAGCATGTGTTTTAAAATTAGAGGTGACTTTAGCGCTTTCTCTAAGGCAATTGGTTAGCTGTTTTACATTTATGATATGCCCCTGAAATTAAAAAGTCATCTCCAAATACAAAAGCACCCATCTGCCAATCTTCCTTACTCCCCTAATTATATATTGAGCAATTAATTACTATGTGTGAAGCCCTCTATAAATATTATAGTCTAATTTTTAAAAATGCACAGAGATATGTAATTACAAATAGTTGCACCTATAGTTTAGGGAAAGTACAGCAGCTTATGTTGGTGCAGACGCCATTTGGGTGGGTAGAGAATAGGCAGAGAAGCCATTCTTAAAGAACTGAGAATCATGCTGAGATCTGAACTGTAAGCACAAATTTAGGTAGGTGTAGAGAGAGAAGAAGGAAATCACACTTGAGAAAAAGGGAGTACATGCAACATTCAAAGGTTTTGACATTCAGGGGAAAGGACAGGGGTGGCTGAAAGAAGACTGAATTTTCTGGAGCCCAACATGAGAGAGGCTGCAAAACATAAAGCTGAAACTTCATGGAACCTGGAGGCATGCAGAGCTTTGGCAACCACTTGCAGAATTTGATCCTTATGAGAATTCAAATGACTTCCTTCCATGTAGCTTAACTGTCAGGACTAAGAATGAAGATCACTTACACCAACAAGATTTAACTCTTTATTCTTAACTGTAGATTCTTGCTCAGAAAGTTAAGGTTGTAAATCAATGAATAACTTTGTTTACTTTAGGAAATTCCTGCTACCTGATTGATCCAAATAAACACTTGACTCATCTCTCACATCAGGACAAAAGAATGCTCACTTGCAGAAGCAGCTTGCTTATCAAACAGCAGTTTGTTTATCAAGACTCACATCAAGACTTTCACTTTGCTGTGCTCTCACTGGTGCTAAATGATTACATGATAAATTGTATTCGAGTCAGTTTGTCTTCTAAGCCACTTGTGTCCAGAACCAAAGCCTATAAATATCCTCCTCTTCTCCCTTTCTGGGACACCTCTAAAATTTATTCAAGGCCATAGGATAAATGGACTTAGCTTTTCTTCACTTAACAGGTTTTCTGGTAGTCTTTGGCAGAGTTGGTAGTTGTCAATCCTGGGAGCAAACAAAAAGCTACTGAAGATTTTTAAGGAAGTAAAAGATAGGACCAGCATTTTAATTTGGTTGCAGTTTGGTGAGTAGATTGGACAAAGCACAGAATCAATGTATGGATGTGGCGGTAAGGAGGCTATTGCTATAGTCCAGGGGAAAGGTGACAGAAGCTTGGAATTTGAACATGACAATTGAGATAGGATAAATGGATGGATTAGAGATGTGTTTTGAAAGTAGATCCAACAAGGCCTGCTAACAGTGGAGGAGAGGGGGAGTTAGAGGTGTTAAGCATTAATTTATGAATTTTTGGTTTGCAAACTAGATAGAAAATGCTGGCAGTTATTGAGATGGAAAACATAGAAAAGGAATGGGTTTGGAGAGAAATGTGAGGGTTGTGGGTAGGAAATCATGAGTCAGTTTTGGACATGCTGAGTTTGAGGTGTCTTTGAGATACTCAAGTGGCACTGTCAAGTAAGCATTTGGACATGTGGTCATGGAGATCAGAAAAGGTCTGAGAAACAAAGCAATGGCCAAATACTCAGAAAATAATTATTTCATCTCCACTGTGGTTTCCATTTAAATTTCCTAGTATGTGCACCCAAAGGGCCCCTTACACTGCTATCCTCCAACTTTAGTGGCAAAAAGCAGAAAGGAAAATTCTTGTATTCAGGCTTGGGAAAGATGGCAGGGTGGTATGATGTAATTATTGCCTTCTAAGACCAACTTGGTTCTTAATGGCCTTTCCTTTCCATATAGCTATACTAACAAGAAGAAGTTAAGAGTCTGGTCTCTGGGGTGAGGTAGACTTAGATTTGACTCTTGAATCTATAACTTACTAGATCGATAATCTGAAGAAATTTTCTTAAACTGAGCCTCAGGTCCCTCAGTTATAAGTTGAGGATAATAACAACTACCACCTCATAGAGTATTATGAGAAGTAATTAAGTCCATGTAGTGTGGCTGGTATAGTACTTGGTGTGTAGTATGGACTCAATAAATGTTACTTGTTGCTATAATCATCCTTGGATTACTGCATTAGAGGATTCTCAAGCTTGTAGAATTTTGGCCATAAGAAGTGCCATGCCTGCAAAATTAGAGAGTTAAGGCAACAGAAAACCTATACTATTTTTCTAATGTACTTCAGGTCCACACCCAAACTCACTGCCAACCCCATGGAACTATAAGGGTCTAAATATCCAGTGCTTCATTTGACTAAACTCATGCCCATTGAGAAGAAGTGGAAAATAGAATGAAGACTGAGAGCTCTCATTTTTCTCCCCTTGTGACTTACATTTAACTTCGGGTTGTTTTTGTATCATTAGATGAGTTTTCCCTTAAAAATTTGTCAAGAGTCCCTTTATTGCAATGTTGCTACTGAACTGTGTTCCCTAAAGCCAAGAGATTCATGAAAAGGGAAGTTCTTTCTGAATCCAGTTGGACTGAACAATTTAATCCATATTTTCTTGAGTTAAATTGTATAAAATAAATCCTATACAAATTTGAACAAATCATGCAAGTTCTACTTAGTTGAAATAAATTTGCCCAAGATCAAACTAGCTCAAATAGAATGTGATCAAAACAGAGAGATATAAAATTACATCAAACTGCAATCAGGCCAGTTCAAATTATATTAGGCTACTTCAGACCAGTTAAAAGGAATCAAAGTGGTCCTGAAGAGCTTAAGTTGAGTCAAATTTTTTTTCCAGTTCAAAATTGGCTCTAATCGAGTCAACGGGATTAAGACATTTCAAGTTGTATCAATGCATTTCCAGTTGGATTAGATAAGCATGAACCATGCAAGCTGGCTCTGATCAGCTACAATGAGACAAATTGAATGCTAAACAGTTTAATTGGAATCAAGCTTTATCAATCTAGGTTAATTTCTGTGCTGTCTGGAAAAACAAAATATTGCTTTAAGAACTGGTGTCACTCCATGCTTGAGTCATGGTGGCAAAAACGATGAGTTGCTTGTCAGTGTCCATTCTCGTAGTTTTCTTCATTACTAGTAGAACTTATATGGTTGTGATCATCAATGTATCTAGCTAAAACAAAGCAAAAAACAAACAAAAGACTACATTTTCTAGTCTCTCCTGAAGAGAAATATGGCAAATGGAGTGGGCATTGAAAAATGAGTTCTTTTCTATTTCTTGCACCTGAATTGTGGAAAATGTCTGGAACCACAGAGTTGCAACCATGGGTAAAACATGGTGACTTAATTCATCTCTAAGGATGTCAGAATAAAAATATATAAGGATCCTGGGTCCCTGATAACATGGTGAAGGTGCCATCCCCTGTTTCCAAAGTGGTCAATGCTCCTTCCAGATCTCCTAGGCACTCACCAGTCCTGCTGAAGACTTTAGCTTCAAGCATCTGTACTCTGTCTAAAAGATTTCTCGGGCCATGGGAGCATGGTGGGGGACTGTCGGGTTGCTAATGCCCCTGGAATCAGTTATCAACCAACTTATCAACCAATAGATTAACAGCTGTTCTTCCCCAGCCCTCAGATGGAACATCTCCGAGGTATATTCTAGACCCTTTCCCAGATGTCATGTGTAGGATTAAGCCTCAGTTGCTCAGAGCAGTAATTTTCTCACTGATATCACTACTGATTCGCTCCCATTTCCTGTCTCAATGTACCACTCTCTAAACAGTGTTTCCTGGCGTCACCAAATGAATAGGCTACTTGCTCTCAAATCCTTGTCTCATACCTGCCTATGAGGTAACCAAATGTAAGACCATCTCTGGATTGTCTATCTTGGAACTTCTTTTGAGTAAAGAAACATAAGCCTCTTTAATTAAATCACAATTATTTGAGTATTCTCTTATATTCTGCTAAACCTCATCCGATCCAATTAGCAATGTAATAATTTCTTTTTTTTGTTTTCTTTTTTGAGGCGGAGTCTCGCTATGTCCCCCAGGCTGGAGTGCAGTGGCCGGATCTCAGTTCACTGCAAACTCTGCCTCCCGAGTTTACGCCATTCTCCTGCCTCAGCCTCCCGAGTACCTGGGGCTACAGGCGCCTGCCACCTCGCCCGGCTAGTTTTTTGTATTTTTTAGTAGAGACGGGGTTTCACCGTGTTAGCCAGGATGGTCTCGATCTCCTGACCTCGTGATCCGCCCGTCTCGGCCTCCCAAAGTGCTGGGATTACAGGCTTGAGCCACCGCGCCTGGCCAATAATTTCTTAAGCTTAAATCACTTTATTATTACTAGACCTTTTTCCAGTGAAGAACAGCCATTAAAAACCAAATACCAGAAGAAGAATTTAAAAGCCTTTTTATTTAATAAAGTCTGATGCCTACTAAAATATTGAAAATTACATTCTAAATGTTTACTTTTAGCAAATACAATTTCAACAAGTAAATGGCTTCTACATTGCCGACTAGTAAATTTCAGTTTTTACTTGATTCATCCATAGCTTTTGATAGAGTTGGTCCTTTCCTCCTTTCTGAAAAATGTTTCTCTAATTGGTCTGTAGGCAACCACCTACAGAAAGAAGGCTTTCCTTCTGCCTCATTGGCTGCTGCTTTCCAGTCTCCCTTGCTGGTTTCCACTCATCTCAAGCTGGTATTCCCAGGCTCAATCCTTGGCCAGTCTCTCCTCTTTATCAAAAAGCATGCTCCACATGATATCATTCGATCCATAATTTGAAATAGTATCCCTAGGTTGATGGATCTTAAATTTATGTCTTCAACCCCAATTTCTCCCCTAAAGTTGAGACTCATAACTAACTACTTATATACCATCTGTGGTTGACTGGCTTTTAGACAGCTCAATTTTCACATGGCTGAAACCAGGCAAAAGCACTCTTCCTGCAATCTTCAACACAGTAAATGGCAACTCCTTTATAATGGTTGCCCAGGCCAAAAGCATATGAAACTAGCCACAATTCCTCATTTCTCTTTCAACACTCCACTCCAGTAGCCAACCCTATCAACTCTACCTTTAAATGTTTCTAGAATCTGACCCCTTTTCACCATACCTCCATTAAAATGCTAGTATAAACCACCATAATTTCTTGCTTGAACTCTTTCAAATGCTTCCTATTTTAGTTCTCTGAGTCTACTCTTGCCCCCCCCACCCCACACCCAGTTCTCTAAGCAGTAATCAGTGTGATCTTGATTCAAATGTAAGTTGAATTACATCAGTACCCTGTTCAAAATTTCCAGTGTATATCCATCTAACTCTAAGTCTTCACCTACAGAACCCAGTGTAGCTGACTCCCAGACACTTTTTTACTTCATCATTTACCACTCACTCTGTCATTCACTTGGTTTCAGCCAGACTCACCTCCATGTTGATCCTTGGACACATACCATGAATGCAACTCCTCAGGCCCCTGACTTATCATACCCTCTATCTAGAAGATCTTCTCACCAGCTATCCTTGTGCCTCTCTCCCTCACTTCCTGGAAGTCTCCACTCAAGAGGCCATGACTAACCAACTTTTCTACCATAGCACGGCCCACCACACTCTCCTTTCCACGTTCTATCCCTCTATTCTGTTTTTCTTCAGAATATTTATCACCACCTGACTTGTTACAAATTTATGTGTCGTCTGTCTCCATTAGGATGAAAATGTTAGAAAGGACTTTCTATTTTATTCACTGAATATCTCTAGAACCTAGATAATTGCCTAGAACATAGCAGGCATACTATAAATGTTTTAATGAAAGAATAAATGCATTATAATAATACTTCTCTCAAAAAATTATTTTTGACCACTTAGTCAAATACCTGATTGAATGTGGTATGTTTGAATATTTCAAGAAAAAATAATGAAATTTTCAAAATTTCTGGCAGCAGTTGTTTTTTACATTGATCAAGGAGCTGCCCTCTCATAAAAAGGCACAGCAGGAGTTGAGCTGTGGCTGAGCTACCCATGGCTTACCTAGTAATTGAGAAAGACTAAACAAGAGAGTCCACTCTTTGCTGTAACTGCTTTTTTCCATTTTATTCAAGGTGTTAACTAAAATACAGAGAGCTTTCAACCTACTTTTTCAGTCATTAAGCTAAAATGTCAACCAAGTCCAGTTCACTTCTAAAACGTGTTGGTACAATCCAGTAAGGAGGAGATGACAGGAAGAAAAGTTAACAACACTAAGTATAGTAATGTTCCTTTTTGTTTCATGAAACCCAAATTGTTACAAACATCAATTTTAGGAATATTTTATGTAGACATTAAAACAAAAAGGCAACAAGAAATGCAAAATAAATACACACACACACACACACACAAATAGGTTTCACCTGAGAATTTGAAGTAATTCAGAGAAAGATTTAATATTCTTTGACCAATAGAGATACCGAGAAACTGCACACTAAAATGAAAATAAGCAATAAAAGCAAATAGTACTCAAAATTTAAATGACATTAGTTAATAATGAAGTGTGAAAAGGTTACTGAATATGCTAAGTCTAATACTTTAACACTCTTCAATCATTCACCTTTTAATGCAGAGCTTTATTATATTCATAATCTTACCTTGTTGAACTCTACACCCACACCTATGAATTCCATCAATTTCTTAAATAAAACTTTCCTAGAAATCTAGGACCACTGTCAGAGATAGAGTTAAAATCACCCACTATCAGGGTAAATGGAGGAAGTATTTCCACTGAAAGGCTGCTGATTCCCAGATTCTCTAATATAAACCACTTAATAATCTATGCTGACATTTGAAATCTTAGGAAAGGGAATGTTGTACAACCGTGGACTTCCTTGTGTTTATTCCCTGTGAGGCACAGAGCAAGATAAGAAACAAGCCCCTCAAACTAAAAGAGGAACACAGAAACATATATGTATATATATCCACACACATATGTATGTGTATATACATGTATATATATCACAGAAACATATATATATGTCCCAAATTTGTTCCCAAATTTTTCTTAAAAAGCACCCCAGTTCAGGTATCTTGAATAAAGAAAATTAGTCATAGATGAAAAAAAAAAGAAAACCTTCCAGTTGTCTACCAAGAAAAAACTAATATGAATATTATGTGCATTTCTATTTTGAAGACTAACAGTTTGTTAATTTATTAATAGAACCTGTATTTTTCTGTCAATTATTGTGCTTTCAATTATTGTGCTTTGAATATATATATATATGAATATATATATGAATATATATATGAATATATATATGTATGAATATATATATGAATATATATATAGTCCATCCCTGGCTAACGACACAAATGATTTTGGGAAGTGAGTTAGGACTATTGCTCATTGATTGAATGGGCCATACTACAAAGTGTTTACCTTTTATTCTAATTTCTAACTGAGAAAAAACAGAATGGATAATTTTAACTTTTGAGATAAACGTGCAGCCTGCATAAAACATACATCTCTATGAAGTAAACATGTTACACAGTTTCTCTCTTTAAAAACAGCTTTGACATGCTTCTGATGTCTTTAGATATTTCTGCTACAGATGCCATAGTTGTATGTTTTCAAAGACTGGCTCAGAGGCTTCTGAAACATTAGCTATCCCTTTGCTGGCAAAACATCAGAGTGAGTATTCGATCATTACAAGGTTTTTCTTAAACCAGTGTTTCTCAGATTTTACTGTGCATCAGAATTCCCTGAAGAGCTTGTTAAAACCCAGAATACTGGGCCTTACCACCAGAGCTTCTCATCCAGTTGGTCTGGGGAAAGCCTGAGAATCTGCATTTTTAACAAGTTCCCAGGTGACGCTTTGATGCTGATAGTCCAGGGACCACACTTTGAGAACCACTGCTTTAGACTGTTAGTTTATAAGTTCTTTAAAGAGCAATGTAAGCTTAGAATCCAGAACCTACATGGTACCTACTATCAGAGCTGTGTTCCAGGGGCATTCCTTGAGAAAATCATTTTTTTTTTTAACTTTCTTCTTTTAGCAACAGTAATGCCCAGGCAGCTAGAGAGTCCTTAATATTCATTGCTTAGCATTTTGGTTTTGTTGGGCCTGGACTTGGGAGTATTTCCTATTCCTCATCAGAAGGGCTGCAATCTACTGTGTATCCCCAAGATGTTCTGAATCTAAACTCTCCCAGGACAGCATTTATGCCTCTGGGGGACCAAAGCCACAGCTACATGTCTTTACCCAGTAAGTCTATCTCATCCAGGAGGAAGTCCATGTCCTCCCGGCTCACTTGAGGGCTGATCACCACCTGGCGGAAGAAGTTGACCTTTCCCCGGTGCGGCTGGTAGCCCAGCATCAAGCTTCCCTTCTTCATCATCCTCTCCTTAATGGCTGGGGCCACCTGTGTGGGGAGAAAAGGGGAGGGAGGTGAAAGACTAGAACACCAAGGCATTTCAATGGCATTTTCACCAGCATTTGATATTTACTGGGCATCCGCTGGTTTGGATCCCATTCTCATGCACACAAGGTTGACACTAGTAACAATAATAATTTATGGAGGACTGATGACATATGAGTACTGATTCAAGTGCTTTAGACATATTAATCTTCACAATAACCGTGAGGAAGATGCTACTAATATGCCCATTTGTGGTCGAGAAAACAGGTACATGGAGACTAAATCAATATCTCAAGGTCCCAGGCATTTTCTCCCTAAGCCCATACTCTTAAGTATAAATCATTATGCAATGCTGCCTCGTTAAAAACAAATCAGGTGTCCACAGGGATTACAGTCTCATTCTCAAATTTGTCTTAACTAATAAACACCCCAGTTCAGGTATCTTGAATAAACAAAATTAGTCATAGATGCAAAAGAAAGAAAACCTTCCAGTTGTCTACCAAGAAAAAACAAACATGGATATTATGTGCGGTTCTATTTTGAAGCCTAACAGTTTATTAATTTATTAACAGAACCTGTATTTTTCATTAATTATTGTGCTTTGAAAATGTATGGCTGCCATTCCTAGAAAAAAATGAAAGTTAGATATTATTCTCACATATGAAATATAAACACTCTGTCTCTTATTAAGAGATGTAAATGTAATAAAATTAGGAAGCACATATTTTAACGATCTATAGCTGACATGAGAAGTACAGGCCCTGATAATCCAGATACACAGATGTTTCTAAAAGTTTAATGTTTGAAGAAGCTATACTAATTTAAGAACCACTTGGGAAAATCAGTCCATTTTCTAAGCAGTAGTATGGCCACCAAAGAGCTAGGTTGTAAACTTTTAAAATAGTGAAGTTCATTTTTGATACACCGAGTTAAAATATTAAGAATACACTTTTACTATCTTGGAAATCCAAGTGAAGTTTTTCCGTTTGAATTTTATTTTAACTTTTTTTTGAGTGTGTCCTATGCAAATATGTGGAAAGGGAATATAATGAGTTTCTATCCTTGCCTTCTCAGGAAGATGAGACTTACTCCTCCAGAAGGGAGGAATACATATAGAAAGAACACCAGGCAGAGTGTAGTTTTGAACTCCTTAGATGAGGTACATGAATCTTGGTTCCCACAAGTCTCTCTCTCATAGTGTGACAATCCCATATCACTCCAGTTTTTGAACATACCCACATTTTGTCAGCAAGTCAAATGACTTCACCTGACACTCAGCACAATCTTGATCTGTTCCAAAGCTGATGGAAAAATTGGGTGTTTTAGACCTCTGAAGATATTATGTGTTGAACTTAACCACAGAGCCTTCTCAAGGGATGTTCAAGGGTAATTTTAACTCAACAGTTTTTTTCCATATGTGCTAATTTTAGATAAGTCTTGCAAAACATAGACTACACAGTGCTTACAATAACAAAACAAACACCTATTCAGCAAAATCACATTGCCATTCCAGCAAAAGATTGGAAGTTTCTTACATTATAACAAGATACGAAAGGAAAATATATGCATGTAAAAGAAAAAATGTAGAAAAGGTGATGTTAGAGGTCAAGCTAGTGAAAAAAGCATGGGCCATCAGGTTCTACAAATTTCTAAATATATGTGACACATTTTATTCTGAGCTTTCTAGAGATTAGAAAAATGTGATTAAACAACAGCCTCCATTCACTTGAAAAGAGTGACAGATGTCCAGTTGATGCTGGAAGCTGGAAGCTAGGAAGTAACGCTCTACTATGCTTATACGTATCTGCTAGAAACCCATGAATTTGTATGCATTGGTTGAGTTTTCTTCCAAGTCCATTTACGCAAGTAGTAATTATAAAATCAAGTAAAATAATATGTAAGACAAAGACAGGTGAGTGCCAAAAAAAGTGATTTTTATAAAAACTAAGTTGATTCCGTTGGAAAGACTGGATAAAGGGGGATGGCTAAACATCATTGCGATCACACTAGGTAAGAGAACTGTAAAAGCTTATGAGAATCCAGACTGATTGTGCATTGCGATCACTACACAGATGCCTGAGTACTTCACTTGAAGAAACCTGAGCTGCATAAGACAAGATGATTCTTAAAGAACATGGTTTATACAAGAACCGTGGAGGGCCCTCTCGTCATCAGACCACTACTTAAAAGATTCACTTGTTTTTAAAAAGCATTTGGAAATCTTCACTAGGTGGAAAAAAAAAAAGATGGTAACATAAATGTACATTGATGTACAAATATAACATTAAAAATTTAAATATATACAAATATTAAATGGGAAAATGTTCACATTACATATGCATCACATTATTTTCTAAAATTATTTGCTTTACCTGACTAGTCCTCCTCACCTTAGGTAGGAGGGCTTCTCATGCGTTTGTGGAGTAAATGGGTGTGCATGCATAAGCCTGTGTGTGTGTGTGTGCCTGTGTATATGCACGTGTATGTACACACACAGTGTATGTACACACACACATATAATTTAAACCTCTGACCCACCATATTTTACCGCTCTTTAAAACCTCTCTGGCCACAGGGCAATGGCGAACCATGCTTTGACTTAGGTTCATGATAAAAGTACATTTGTTTTTAATTCAAAGAACGAGTGGCCTTCTGAATGTAAACTGTGAGAAAAAGACAACAGTACTGCCAGTGCTAAATCAAGATTAGGAAGACCTAATTTGGTCCATTACATGGACTAAATGTCTGGCCAGAAGAGCCACAGGCTATCAGTTTTAGAACTTACAGCTTGCGGTTCTGTGGTTCTTGTTTTTGAAATTAAAATTCTCTTCATATTCCTCTCCGTTGTCCTCCAGGTACCCAGGGTATAACTGGCTCTGGCTTGTAGCCAATTTTAAATTTAAAACAGGCATGCTCTTGGCTCAGACCTAATTTGCATAGTCCATCCCTGTTTACTTTTCAATACTTCTATTTTTTCTCCCAAAATGGTATTTTATGCCTTATCTTTGGAGAGTATTAGAATTTTGATTCCAGCACATAATATGTCTGAGGCTCACATGAGGCAATTATCAAAATGAATCTGTCACGTTTGTATTTCTTGTGAGGAAGCCAGAAATACTTTCTAACGTGAACAAGAAAGGTAAAGGAAGAGGGTACCACGGATGTTTTAATGTAAAGATACTTTGGATGTTTAAATTCTTGCTCTCGTGTAAAAGCACATGAATGTACTTCCATGGGCAAAACACAGGGAATAAAAGCCAAACTTCTAGGACAAATTTTGTTACTGATTTTCTGAGATTATAAAGACATAACTAAATATATGACTCAGAGAACTAGCTAAGCAAGGGTTTGACAGTACAACACACTTTTATTTATGAGTCTATGAACTATAAGATTAATTCCTAGAGGCAGTTACTAGGTAAAAAAGGAAGGTCTCCCTTGTCTATGAATACTTCAAGGGAAAGAAAGTAATAAACAACATCAAAGCTGATATTCATCAAATCTCTGTCACAACCTATTCTGCTGGTAGTAGTAGTTGTTGTTTTTAACACATATTTTACCAGTTCTTTACAATTTGCAATGTCCTTTCACTGTCTGATTCCCATCAATTGAAATTAAAGCTTGCTTGAGAGGAATTCATGTTTTGGTAATTTAGGGACCACGCATGTTCTTACTAACAGTCTTTTTTAAAGCTTTTATAAGCGTATCACCTTTGCACTTAAAAAAAAATCAACCATTTTTTTATTTGTAAAGCTCCAGTCATAATCCAATGCTACGTAATTGGGATATTCCTTTTTGCTGATCACAGCAGAGAAACAGTCCTGATCTGACAGGATGGCATGTCACAGGGGAAGGAAAATATGCATGAACTACATGTAGGCATCCAGATATCACCCCTATCTGGAAGCATAGAGGGAAGCAATTTGGCAGGAGTGAGATTGCTTTCCAGCTCTCAATTATTTTACTGCTGTTTTTCCTTCAAATTTTAAATCAAATTCTTTTCTTGTGCCTTCAGTGCACTGGTTCCTGCATCTTAAGCAGAAGAAGATCCTGACATTTCTATTTGGATACACAGTGACTTAATCTACACATTTCTATAGAATTTCTGTCTCTCCCTACCCTTAGGTTATGTTCCATCAGTGAGTTAGTCATTTAAGTAGAGTTTTGTTGTCACATCACTGTAGCACAAAATAGGATTTGATATTTAAAAGTTGCTTAAATCCAAGGAAAAATAAAATAAAATGACTTTCTTTCTGACCAAGTGGGGCGATTTGATAAAAAGCTACTGACCAGGCATCATTATTGCCTTTGATTAAAATAAAATGATAATTTCCATAAAATGACATTTCTTTTTAAGAATTTGTTACATATTCAGTGTTAACAACAGTTTTTTAAAATACAAAGTGTTTTTCAGGGTCAGGTGCAGTTGCTCACGCCTGTAATCTCAGCACTTTGGGAGGCCGAGGCGGGAGGATCACTTGAGGCCAGGAGTTTGAGACCAGCCTGAGCAACATGGTGAAACCCTGTCTCTACTAAAAGTACAAAAATTAGCTAGGTGTGGTGCTGCTTATTTGTAATCCCAACTACTCGTGAGGCTGTGGCACAGGATGCGGGGGTTGCAGTGAGCCAAGATTGCTCCACTGCCCTCTAGCCTGGGTGACAGAGTGAGGCTCTGTCTTAAAAAAATGTAATAAAATACAAAGTGTTTTTCAAACTATCAGTGGGGAAGGATCAGTTTTATTTTTTTCAATGCATTATAGACTAGCACTTTTGTAAAATACAATAAAAATCAATTACTAGCAAAATGAAATAAAAATACAAGCCCAATTTTGTTTATTTTTAAGTTCAATAGTAAAGTTAATCTGTTAAGGTTGCTATAAAAATTTCTAAATGGAAACTGTGGATTTCCATAAATTTCTTATTGCAGACTGGTAACACAGATGGGTTGGGATTGCTGCTGTGGCTTTCTTCCAGTATAGTTTTTCTGGAACAATCACAAAAACTAATTTGCTTTATACTTTCCTCCCACGTAATCTGGGTTCCCAATGTGTCCCACTTTTCTATGTCAACTTGAGGAGGGTTCTGCTGAGTGGGATATTGAAATCTAGTTCATGGAAAACGTTGGCATGAAATGTTCATACTTTGTATCTGGCACGCAAAACTATCACTGAGACTTATGTATCTCCTTCCCCTGTAAAGTCATTTTTTTTCTCTTTTTCCTTCCTTCCTTCCTTCCTTCCTCCCTCTCTCCCTCCCTCCCTCCTTCCCTCCCTCTCTCCCTTGCTTGCTTGCTTTCTCTTCTTTCTTTCTTTTTTGTAGTTTGGGGTCATCTTAGATTTTCTGAAGCCACCATGGATCAAGGCAGGGGCCAGAATTCAGGGTACGAACAGCATCAAGGGTAGAACTTAAGCAGAAGGATTTCAGTTCAAGAGAAGTATTACCATGTCAAGACAATTCAGATTTTGATGGCTTTCCACGTGCCTCCCCCTTCTGAGAGGGTGCACCAATGCAGTGGCAATCTAGAAGGTAGAGTTTTTCCTGCCTCACTGGACTCAGGAGAAAGTAGCCACAGTCCTCAAAAGCTGAAGGCTGATTACCCATCTGAGAAAAGCCAACATAGAGAATACTGAATGCCAACTTCTGCAGATGTGAAAAGCTAGACATGTGAGAAAGCATGAAATTCTTTTATTTGCTTATTAATTTTTCTGGTGTTTATCTCCATAACTAAAGCATTATAGTTGGCAGTGAATTTAAGGTCATCAGAACCATGTTAGATCACAAAGTCTCATATAGATTTACATGTCTGTTTGCCTTTTAGTTTCAATTTTTGTTTAAGTATATTCTTCAGTGGAAAAGTGGATTTCATCTCTTTCTGATGATGAAAGAGCTCAACAATAGGTCTCATACAAGTACTTCTTAAAACCTAGTGAACATTCTTATTTCTGAACTACGTATCTGACCATAAATATGAATGGAATTATTCTGCCTATAAATATGAACTGAATTTTCCTTTATACGTGCAGCTCACAACATGTAGAGTTGAAATGGGTTTTGGATTCAGCTAAATAAATATCCTCCAGTGTGTCACCTCCATTTAGCCAGGCAGGTTGTTACTAAATGAACAGCTGTTGACAGAAAGCATTTCCTTATGATCTAAACATATGACTGTGTAAAAAAAGAAAGTGATTGTTTTAGTCTTACATAAAAAGTTTTTTTGTGTTAATGGTTAGCTTTACATCTTTAAAATGTATTAAATGGAATGTCTCACCAAATACAAAAAAAAAAAAAAAGAGGCTAACCCACAATACAGAAGCTTTTCTATTTCCGAATATGTCTGAGTCATTTATCTCTTGTCCCAAGTGAGACATCCCACATACCACTACATACCAGACATTTGCCCTCCCAACACAGCTTGCTTTTGTCCATAGCCATAAACTGCAGAAATTTTGATTATCCTTCATTGAATAGTCAATTTCAGTCCCCATTAAGGAAGAAACCAGTATTTGCCAGAACAAGTACTTTATCACCTTCATGTTTCATAGAGCACCTGACAATTTAAAGAGGGGAAAATAATAGTCTTCTTAGTTTGTGTTCAGGTACCATCTAAATCTCTCTACTTTGTTGTTGTTTTTTCTACCTGATTTAGTCTTAGGTAAAATGATCTTATTTCGCTGTTGTTTCATCAAGTTACACATTTTCCTTTTGGAATAGAGAAACAGCAAGAGCGCTGCCCTTTGTTGAAAGCTACTTGATCCATGCAGTAAAGAAAACTAAATCTCCCACTGCGTTGTGTAGAAGCAGTCACACTACACAATTTAACCTTCTAGGGCAATTGTTTGTTAATGAAAAATTTAGAACATTTTTCTTGAAAATGCCAAATCAAATGAAATTATTCACTCCATTTTTTTCTTCTTTACATTGGTGTTTTGGCTGTATAGTCTTAAAAAAGAAATGTGAATGTTTACAGTAATTTATTCAAAGCAACACAAATGTACTTCAAGTACAGAAGGGATAAACAAACTGTGGGATACCTATACAATGCAATACTACTCAGCAATTAAAGGGAATAAACTACCAACAACACAATATAGATGAATCTCCAATAGACTATGCTAACAGAAAGAAGCCAGACTCAAAGGCTACCTTCTATATGTTTCCATTTATGGGGCATGGAAATGGCAAAGTCAAATGGTTAGACAAGAGATGAGTGGTTGCCAGGACTTGGGCTGAGGGGAAGGGTTAACTACAAAGAGTCAGTCCTAGGGAATTTTGGTGAGTGATGAACACTGTGGTACTGTCATGGTGGTGGGTGTATAAACACCAATGGGCAGTAAATTCTGTTTGAAGCTGGGCCTTTCACTCTTGGGTGCAAAGGAAGAAGGCATTTTGAACATGGTAGAACTTGAAGCTTTTCTTCCTAGTGGGCTGAGTGGAATAATGGGAACTGCGTGGCTCAAGGATTTTGGGGGGCTCTACCACACATCAGACTGAACATGTTTAAATGTACCCAACATACTTATTAAATATAATTCATATGGAATTATAGAAGATTTCAGTTGAATTGTGATTGACTCAGTTAACATAATCTTCTGTTGTGCTTGTTTTTTAGTTTTCCTTTTACATTTTGGATCCATTTTTAAAACTAGCAAATATTTTAATGTGGCCCTATTGAATTCTATGCTCTTCATGTTTATTTTGCCTGATGATTAAATAAACAAACTCTGTTGACACTAGTGTGATCAAATATCTGGTTTGCTCAGGAGAGACCCATTTTATACATGTTTTCCTGTAATTATCAATAACACCCCTTTTCATGGCCGTAAGTGTCCCAGTTCAGATGATAAACTTTATGGATTACATTGACCATACATAGACCAACAGACTAGCTTAGACCGACTTGCGACCCAATTCCTGAAATTCTCTGTGAGTTTGGGCCAAAATTTAACTCCTCTGGGAATCATATGTCTCTTCCATTCAGAGCCGATAATCCTTTGCAGGGTACTTATGTGGACTAAGGGAAATAATAAGAACACAATAAGCATAGTGCGTGGCACATTAGGCACTCAGTAATGGAACTAATATTATTTATTTCTTAAAATAAATTTGTATTTAATCAATTTACACTCACATTTGGACTTTTATTACATTATTCATTATTATCTCTTGAGACATGAACATTTCCAAGCGCTATGAAAAACATGACATAATTTATTTTCTCCCCAAAGGGTCTAAACTGTATTTAAATATTGATGAGAGAGGCTACAAGTTTGAAGTTTCAGAAGTGAAAGATTGCACCCGTGTATGCCATTAAAAGCTTCCATTTAAGTTGCAGGATTTTTTCAAACATTGATCAAGTCAACTTACATTTTTCCTTCACAAAGTAACACAGTCATTGATAATCTTGGCAGATATTTTGGAGGGAAGTTTTCCACTAAAATTTATTGTGGGCACGGATGAGTTTATTATATTCTAGAAATTTCTATCTGTTGCATAAGTTGTTAAAATACAGAAGCATTTTAAAAGTAAAAAAAGTTTCCTTTTCTTGGACCCATGAAAAGGCCGTGTACTTAAAATTCATAAGCTTGTTTCCAGCATTGTGCAGTCTCCTTGTGCTTTCTTGTCATTTATGTCTTTATCAAAGAAAGGTTGAAGAATACTATTTGGTATGTCCCAAATGTACATGAAAATACAAATCACCTAAATTCAGGCCCCGATCACAGCAGCTGAATTTGAATTTCATCCGAATAAGCCTAGTGGTCTGTATATTTACCATGTCACCCAAATGCTTTTTTTCATTATGTTAATTTGGTGAATGATGATCTCTTATTTAGGACTTTGGGAGAGGCAAAGGTGAGGTTGGAGGTAAGAGGAGTTTAGGAAAGGAAAAGCAATTTTGACAGAATAGGGGAGAGGAAATTGAGAATTTCCTCTTGTTGCATTGCTTATGTCGATTTTGTAATAAAACAAACCAGTGACCTTCAAAGAAGTTGTTAGCCAACATTTTTGTTAATCATAAAACCTAATAAAGTGTTTAAAACACTTAACCATGGCCCAGGAAACAATGAGCCTCTTAGTTTTGATTGCTCAAAGAATCAATTTTTCTCTTCTATTTTCTGCCATTTTTAAACTATCTAATTCTTCTCTTACTCCTTTATAAAACCCTTACTCATTTCCCCTGATACCCCCACTAATCCATGATTTAGAGGTAAAATGCATTAGTGTAAGTCTCTCAAGTTTAAATTATGTAAAATTGGTGGTCTATAGCCCATGAAATCATATGCATCTAAGGGATCATTTTAGCTTGGCAGAACATGAAGAAAAAAGCCATACTTTGATTGAACATACGTTTTTCAAATATGAACTTTTACCCTTATTTTCCTCCTGAGTATATCTGAAAATCAGACATGCACAAAATAAAAGAACTGCCTCATTCATGTTCTTTCCAATATAGATGAGCAAAGCCACAGAAACAAAGAGTTTAGAAACCCCAAAAGCCAGAAGAACACAGTGAGCTTCACACTTGGTGTTTACAACGTAGTGACAATGATGACAGCCCTTCCAATAAACCTAATGTCAGTCATATATTCAAGGCAGCTGAAATGAACAGTCATAAAAACAAACCAAACTGAACTGAAAGCTTTAGCTGAAGAATGGACACAATAAACATTTTATACACTCTATAAAGCAAAAGCTTAATACCCAATTGTATCTCAGCAGCCATCTGAGCTAATAGCTCCTGAGTAACTGTTGTGGGCCAACTCCCAAATTTCTGCCTATGTAGGGAGATCCCCGTACTGCTTCCTAAATGCAGTTATTCAGTAGGTCTCTACCAGAGGTGGTACCAACTCCCTTGGGGCATTTGGAATCATGGGGGGGCATTTGGAATCATGGGAAAGCATTTTGGATGGTTGCAATGACTGTGGAGTGCTACTTGCAGTTAGTGTCCCATGGTTAAGGGTGCCAAACATCTCACAATGCTGAAAATAAATCTGCCCAAGGAGGACTCATGTCATCCAAAATGCCAGTAGTACCTTTGTGGAGAAACACTTTTCAGGAGCCCCATAATCCCCATCGACATCTCTACACTTTTCTTGACACACCCGAGACCTTTAAGTCTCTCTGAGGAGTCATTAACCTTGCTTTGGCCAAGAGCAAAGTAAACGGGATCATAAGTGCCTAAAGGTATGTTCATGTTGTTTTCCAAGGATTCTTAAGATACTCAGTATCACTCCATCTGAGAGGAGAGAATGAGTACAATCCCAGGTTCCTCTTTAGGTTCTATGGGTAGCGGTCCAATATTTCCAAGTATTGTGTCTGACCATTTTAGCAGGGATACAATGCTTTAGTTTCAGCACTACTGCCTGTTACAATAAGTGGGTCATATTCATGAGTTTTTAGCCACACAGATGTCACATTCACACCTTACCCACACACTTAGTGAGATGATGAGCACCTGAAATACACTCTATAGCAGATGAAAAATTATGACTCATTTTCTCACGGGTTTTCTCAGGGCAACTTTCCTTGAGAATCCTATTACTTTTCAATATTTGACATTGGGAAATTAGCAGCTAAAATTTTCTCTTTTGATTTATTCCACTCTAGCAAGCCACTGACAGCCAACGGGGCTCTTCTGGGCATAAATGCAAAACTCCTACCTAGCGGCACAGGCACAGATGTGGGAAGCGGCCCCAGTGTTGGCACAGCAATAATTTTACATTGTAGAACCTGCATATTAGGCTTGGGAGGCTTAGCTTCCTGAATTACAGAATTGCTGGTTTTATAGTAGATTCAGGGGCCTGACAAGGCAGGGGGTGAAAAAAGAAGGGAGCCCACGGTGTTACGCTGCTGTGACCTAAGGGACATCTTGTTCTGCACAGGCTGCCAAGACATTCCAATTATGCCTTGGTGAGATTCCTGTATCCAGCAGCCCGCACCCTCCTTCCTGTGCCCGTCCTGTCCTCCTGTGTGACTGTCTACCTGCCCCCCCGCCTCTGCCCACCGCCTGCATTCATGCACCTGTATCTTATCTTGTTTATAGGTTTTTTCCACTGATTATTTGCTTCAGGAGTAAACTGAAGTCTAAATTGTCTTGTTGACCTTTTTTGTTTGTTTGTTTGAATACAGGTGTTCACTATCCACACGAAGTTAGCTGCACACGCACAGGATGTGTTCTCAGCTCTCCCTATACCTTCTCTTTGCATCTCTATTTATGTCATTTTCATATATTTTACTGCACTTCCTTGCTCAGCTATAGTGCACCCTAAAACATCTTGGTGTTTCAACCTCAGAGGCAAAATCTGGACTTTTAAAGTCCCACGTGTTATGTACCTTACTTTACTTCTGTCACTGAATCAAAGAAAGCTACCATGAGGATATTTTAAAATAATTATTATTCTTGTATTACTCATAAAAATACTGAGAAAATGTTAAGTATGAGATGTTTTATTCCTCCTTGAAATCCTTATAAATACTAACAAAGAGTCCTTACTATTAATGCTATAAATATTAACCAACAGTTTTTAAAAGCAATCCAGACCATTTACTTAATGAAATGCTTTTGATTTGCACATTTTGAGAAAATTAATGGAAGCAAGTTACACATTATTTTTTATGGAGCTTGCTCAACACTCTTGGTGTTTCAGTTTGGAAATTACTCTTTCCTCTAAGTCATAATGTTTCTATTGTGTCCAGGAGGCTACAGGCTACGGAAGAATAGAAGGCTCCCACAAGGGGCGAGAAGAAAGCAAAGCAGGCAGGACCCAGCTCTGCCTAAACGAAGCTTTGCTTTACCTGCTTCATATGTCAGAGTTCTGCTAAGAGTTTGCTTGGCAAAAAGGACTCTGGTATTTAAAAAGACAGAGTTCGAATTCGATTGGTAATATATTTTTGTTATTATTCAAGATCTTTAAATGGCAATAACTGCAAAATAGCCCTCAAGATGTTAGCTAGGGGAATTCCTACATGCCATGTCTAAGGGGAGACAGTTGCTCTTGGAGTCTGGCATTCTTTCCCAAGTTGGGGAAGTTGTGAGAAAGGTCCTAGAGAAACATGTTGCTCTGCTAAAACCAAGTTTGTTTTGCTTGAGAGTTTAGGGTAAGTGATACACTGTCAAGTTATGTTCAAGTCGAGTAATGATAATAATAAACTACTATTTCACATAATTGAACCTCTAAGTCCGTCCTAAAGCAGTTACATAACAAAGCACTATCACCTTCCCACCAAAGGTCTCTTTTGCTTCTTCCAGGTAATCACTATTCAACTCCTACTTTCTTACTCTCCCATATATGCCCCTAGGGTTTCAAGTTATCTACTAGCCATTTGAATGTCTTCTTTTTGTTAAATGCCTATTCATGTTCTTTGCATATTTCTGTTTTGGGTGATGATCATCTTTTTCTTACAAATTTAGAAAAACCCATTGTTATTAAGAACATTAATTCTGACTTTATGTGTTGCAAGTTATCTGCTTTTAACTTTGTTTTTAGCTATTTCCTGAGCAATTTTTATGTTTATACAAATATAAATATATATATATACATATCTCAAATATATGTTTGTATAAATATATAGAGGTGTTTGTATTATATATATATTCCTATTTTATATATATGTGAGATAGGTGGTTTGTTTGTATAAATATTATATATATTATGTAATTATATGTGTGTATGTGTGTGTGTATATTCCAACACTGTGGTGTTATACTTAAGCTCTCTCTGCCCACACCAAGAATACAAAAATGTGTGTTATTTTCTGATTTGATTATGACACTTAAACTTTTAATCCATTTAAACATTCAATTTTTTACCTTGCATAGAGATACACTCCTATATCCCCACGTTTAACCAGTAGTCTCAACACTGCTGATAGAACAAGCCTGCCTTTCCCCAGTAGATATTGGAAACATGTTTGATTCCTATAAATACTTGGGCCTAAGCCTTCTATTCTGTAACACTTACCTGTCTATTCTCAGAATAATCCAAGTTGTTTTATTTATATAATTCTGTAATATGTTCAGTTCCTAGAGAACGCCCTTCTCAAAATGTTCTTACCTGTTGCTACCAACTTATTCTCCTAGATGACATCTAGAAGTGTTTTTGATAAGTTTAAAAAATCATTTAAATATTATGATTAGAATTATATTAAGCCCATGTATAAATTAGGGAAAAATTAATCTTCTCAACTAAAATTATGGTGGTGTTTTTCAGTTTCAAAATGAGGTAATTTAAAAAATATGACTGCAATTTTTTTGACACTTCCCTCAAAGAGATTTCTTGAATGAGAGAGGGCTTGTGGCACACTAATCACCAGTGGGATGCAGTGGAAGAGACCCTGTGTGGCCTCCAAGGCAAGGTCAGCAGAGGTGGATTATTGTCCAACTTATTCTTAGGTACACTGACTCTTCCAAGTTCAACTCTCCTGAGCCCACCATGAGGAATCGCAGGCCACATGGAGAGGCTTTCCTGTAGGTGCTCTGATTGACAGCCCCAAATGAGGTCCTAGCTAAGGGCCAGCATTAACCACCAAACCTGTGAGTAAAGACGCTCCCAGAATAATTCGGCCCAGACAGTAAATCACCTTCAGCTATTTCAGTCTTCCCAGATGAGATCCAGACATCATATTCCCTCTGTGCTGTGTCAGAATTCCTGACCCACAAAATCCATGAGCATAATAAAATACTGCTTAATGCTCCTACATTCAGAGTGATTTGTAAAACAGAAATTGTTACTGGAACATTAAGTGGTTTTTTTTTTTTTTTGGCCTTAAACTTTTATAGTTTTCTTCCATAGATATTATACTTTATTTAAGTTAACTCTTACTTAATATACTTTTGCTATTATGGTGATAAAATTATTCTGACTAAAAAGCTACCTTCTGATGTAATTTTTCATTTTCTAGCTCCCAGTTTCTTACCTTTTGTGTAGTTTTTCAACTTTGTACATCTACTATAGTAAATTTCTAAAAGTGTTTTATTTTATTTATTTAATTTTATTTAAAATTCTTAGGTTTTATAGATACACAATCACACAATTCAAAATGAACATATTTGGATCTTCACCATTAAAACAGGTTTATTTCTGGTCATTATATTGGCTAGTACTCCTAGAACATCGTTAACTCACAGTGGTCCAGCCAGATGTTCCTAATTTGTTACTGAGTTGAAGGGGAAGGCATTTCATGTTTAATATATATAGGTCTAAACATCATACAAGAAAACAAAATAATATAATCAGAAGATAACCTCTAAGCCTTACTATTAGTTTTGAAGGTCATATATTTTAGCATATTTTAAGTAATTTTTTTTTGCTCCATTTAAGTGGGAGAAGTAATTCTGGATTACTTTTTTGATTTACTTATTCAGAGATACGAAGAAAATTATGAAATTGCTTTTTAAAGCCTGCTTTTGCTTAGCTTTAGAAATAATGACGTTCTGCTGAATGGAGCAATAAAAACAGAACCTGCGCGTGATCTTGTACACTACACCGGCTGACTAATCCATCTCTTCAGATGGTTTTTCAGAGTCCAAAAATGCTACATCAATTTTTTTCAACCTGTGTGAGTGGATTATTGTGTGGCTTCCTGAAATAATCCTCTCATCTTTTAACACAGTTCTGACCCAGTTAGAGAGAGTATCTTTAATATCTTGCTCTACTTCACTGACCTCAAGGCAGAATAGCCAGAAATATATGCATTTAACAGGCAACTTTCATCCTCAAGCTCACAAAAGGGTTGGCTTTCTTTAAAAAGGAAATTGAAACTTATATCACCAGGCAATTTTTTAGATAATTTTACTTTCTAGTTTATAACTCCAGCAAATAGGAAGCAGATATGTGGAATGACGGAAGGAGAGATATGGAGTGACTGAGGTGTCTCAGAATAGAGCATAACCATTGATGGAAGCAAACAAAAGCTGTCACAGGGTCTGCTTTTACCTCACCATTGATTATTCATCAGGTCAAAGGCATTCATCTCAGAAAGAAAAACAGAAACACATGTATGGAAGACGAGGAAAGTGGGTTGCTAGAACAAAACACAGAACAATAGCCCATCCAGAGGAGTGGGCTAGTGAGGTACTTACAGAACACAATCATTCTAAGAATTCACAACACACCCTGATTCCCCGAGTGGATGGTTAGGAGCATGGGTGTTTTCTAGTTGGTAAATGGGAGACTGATTGTTCTTCATTATTTAAATATCCTTCTTGTCTTTACCTCATAACCCACACACAGGGCCTGCTGTAGGAGAGGTACATATCTCTGTTCCATTGCTAAGTGACCACTTCTGAGCTGAAACTTGTTAGAGTCATTGTGTGTTTCTGCCAGGCTTTCTCTTTTCCCTTTGCCACAAGAATAGCATTTCTCAGACAGGGGCTCCTCCTTCAGTCTGGATGCTAGGGGAAAGACCATGGAGCAGAGCAAAGCTGTGACTGACCCCCCAAGGCGTGAAGCATGATCAAGAAATACACCTTTGTAATACAAACCATTGAGATTTGGCTGGGAAAGGTGGGTGGGGGTAGGGAGGCTTATTTGTTGCTGCAGTGTAACTAAGTGAAACCTAATTCACATGACTCAAACAAGGTATATTTGGTTAGATCTAGGTGAGTTCTACTTTAGAGGAAATCCTGGTAAACTGTTGTTTGTTTGTAAGTTATGGCTCTAATTAATAATCCCTGGATTCAAAGTCCCCAAACCCTGCATTTAGATACTATGCATTTAGACTTCCTTAGGCAAAGTCAAGGCAACAAGCTGATGATTCCAAGCTATTATTCAAGGACTATCTGCCATTATAAAAGTGGTTTAGTCATATAGACAATATCAATCTATAATACAGGAGATGGCAAAATTTTTTTGTAAAGAGCCAGATAGTAGCTGAGTATGGTGGCCCCTAATCTCAGCACTTTGGGAGGCCGAGGGGAGAGGGTTTTTAAGACCAGGAGTTCAAGACCAGCCTGGGCAATATAAAAAAACTCCGTCTCTACAAAAAACTTTAAAAAATTAGCCAAGTGTAGTGACTCATGCCTGTAGTCCCAGCTACTCGGGAGACTGAGGTGGGAGGATTGCTTGAGCCCAGGAGTTTGAGGCTGCAGTGAGCCATGATCACACCACTGTACTCCAGCCTAGGCAATAGAGTGGGACACTGTCTCCAAAAAGAAAAGAAAAAGCTAGATAGTAAGTATGTTAGACTTTGCAGGTCATACAGTTTCTGTGGCAACCACTCAGGTTGTAAGTGAAAGCAGCCATAAATAAAACAAATGATGGTGGTCATGTTCCAATACAACTTTATTTACAAAAAAAATGGCAATGGGATGTATTTTGCCTGTAGGCTGACCCTTGCTGTAGAATAAGAAACACGAACAGCGGTGAACAAAATCTAAATAACAAGCCTAATGAAGAATTTTCTACAACTATGTTTATATGATTTTAAAATTAAAAGCTACCCAGGAGCCACTGAAGAACATCGTTAAGTTCTTGGTTTTCTTATATGTAAAATAGAGACAGTAAAAGCTATTTCATAAGATTTTTGTAGGAATTTGTTAAGATGAAATACAAAGTGTGCATGAGTGAGCAAGTGCTCAATGAAATTTCAGCTTCTTTAATCTTTCTGTGTGCTACTATTCAGGACTCAAAGTAGATCATCAGTGAAGGCCTATTTAATTCATGCCAAGTTAATGAATGAGGTCAAACAGTAATAAGGTGAAGCAGAGAATCCTTTAAGTCAACATTTGCTGAGCAATTCAAACTTACGGTAATGAAGAATAAATATTAATATATGTCATGATTTACATGTCTATTAATTAGATCCCTAATTATATTGATTTGACATGGAAATGCTTTATTTTTATTGCAGGGGTATATTTGGAATGATAGAAAATAATTATCTGTGTTCCACACCCAAATCATGAAATTCTGTCCTGCATGGACAAGGGATAGAAAATAAAACCCTATCGCTATCTGCTATATTAAGAAGCTGCTCAATTAAGCAGAAGTCAATTTTGTTATTCATTAAACCAGATTGAGACATCAGATTTTCTTTTAAAAAGCAATGGATCTCAATATATTGCTCTATGTTCTGTTAAATACTCTCTATCATGAATAATTAGTGTCAAATATGCTCAGAAGCTCATGGCCAATATTTATCATCTTTGGTGCATGGGCCATAGTGACAATTGTTGAGATACCTGAACTGTCTTTTTCTTTTTGTAAATCTAAATGACACCAGAGAAAAGTTTATTTGTTTTTCCAATACATTCTCTGCCTCATTTAACATTTAAAATTTATCTTCCTAGGCCTCCACTTGGAGTTCATCTTGTTCCAAAATATTAAAATTCTCTTCCCTTATTCTTTCCATTTCTTCTTCTTCTTCTTTGTTTTTTGTTTTTTGTTTTTTGGGTTTTTTTGTTTTGTTTTGTTTTTCTTTTTTTGCACTCCAGCTCTGTTGCCCAGGCTGGAGTGCAGTGGTGGGGTCTTGGCTCACTGCAGCCTTCGCTTCCTGGGTTCAAGCAATTCTCCTGTCTCAGCCTCCCAGGTAGCTGGGATTGCAGGCATGTGCCACCATGCCTGGCTAATTTTTGTAGTTTTAGTAGAGACGGGGTTTCACCATGTTCGCCAGGCTGGTTCGAGACCTCAAGTGACTTCAAGTGATCTGCCGGCCACAGCCTCCCAAAGTGCTGAAATTACAGGCATGAGCCGCTGCACCCAGCCTCCATTTCTTCTAATGGCTATGTAATGACTAATATTTTTAACAACCTCAGGATGTCTAGTCTATCCACAAGATGGATAATACGACATACATCAAGATACACAATTACTTCTCAAGACATCAGGCTGGGTGTAAATACTTCCCCTCCTTAACTGGTGTAAAAAAAAAAAAAAAAACAAGATGTTAATATTTTTCTGTAAAACCTGGGCATATGCTTAAGTAGATAGAGTTCCACCTTATTTACAGAGTAGAAGAGATGTTTAAGGTGAGTAAAAGTTCTCTGAGGAGATAGCACTGTTGTGTGCTTGAATAAATGTGGGGAAAGGAGTACAGCACTGGGTAATGACTTAATATGCATTGAATCCAGATGCTAATATAATTGACGCATAGTGACGGGGAAGATAACAGCATCTGTACCAGTCCTGCATTCATCTTGCGTAGCATTTCCAGAATATGGAAAATTTGCCTTGGCATCACCTGGACATGTTTGTTAAAATTACACACTTTAAGGTAGCACTACTGCAGACCTACTGAGCCTCCAGTCTCTAAGAAGTTGTTTCTAGAAATACAATGTTTACCAAATTTTCCCATGATTCTAATGTGAAGCCGAGTATGGGACCCTCCTTATTAAAGGAACATGAAGAACATGAGAGATGCCAATAGTCATCACCATCAATATTTTCACAGGGGCATAAAAAACAGCACCAGGGCTGTGATAAAGGTAATAAGGTGACAGGTGCACCAGGTGGGATAGATGATGGGGTGATAAGCTGACAGGTGGGCCAACATTTGTTAGGAGGAGTTTTCTTCTCTTTTTACTTCATACCTTTCCTTTAGCTGAGAACAGTATCTAATCCTGGGCCATTAGATTTCATACACACAGAAATGCCAACACATAAAAGTGACATATAAGTTGGAGATGGAAGAAAACAATGGACATTAAGATAATTGACAATAAAAATTTCCGTTAAAATAATTGACAAAAGTGAACCAGATCTATCATATCTACAGAATTATTATCTATAAATTCAGTGTTGTATTTTGGTGTTCCTGATGGCCAGCAGTGCAGGGGAGTGAAAATGAGATATGTGAGTTTAAGCATTGAAGGGCAGAAGGAGACTGAGAAATCCCTCAGTGAAACAACCCAATTTAGGCCAGGAATTTTCCACTCTTTATCCTCACAGGCCCTTTTTGGTACCTTGTATAATTATAGCAGACATATAGGGATGTCTCTGCAACATGGTGCCTGTCAGGTTCCTGCGTTTTTCTTTTTGCCTCTCAGATGATTTTTACTATCACAGGCCTGGAGTAAGTGATTTGCACATGAAGCATATTAGCAGGCCAATCAATTAGAATCAGCCTTTTTCTGTTTATGTTGATAGCCAAATGATCACAAGAATACCCAGCCATTGTTCCCTCCCAGGGATTTAGCATCCAGCACCTTGGGTTGTCTGAAAGTTCTTTCCAGGGAGCTGCTTCCAGACCCTAAACACACCATGAAAAAAATGTCTCCTTGGCTACTGACAATAATGAATCAACTGCATAAATATATTTGTCAAAATGATGGTGCATTGGTCTATCTGAGTACTAGAGAAGGAAAGGTAGGAGAGAGTGAAAAAGGGTGGAATTGAGTAGAGTCTGACACCTCACAAACTTAGCAATTCTGGTAAAGGATAAATTGACATCTATCTATACATTTCTTTGGACATCTGTGCAGAATTCTCAAATCCAATTTATTTTGAAAAGACAGTCTCTAATATATTTTCTGCATCAAATGGATTTTTAGTTTGTTTTTAAAGTTAATCTATAATTTCCTTTGAAATGAAGACTCTAGACATGGCCATATCTAAGAGAATATGAACCAAACATTTAAATAGGAGCATTCATGGTCAATCCACTTCCTTGGTTTATCCTATTCTGTAAATATTTTCAATCTACTACCCATCTGTCCACTCCATTCTCCTAACCTGATTCCAGCTCTTGTTAGGATTGTGGCCTGCGGTTTAACTGACTGCCTTTGCCAGAGAGTTCAAATGAGTCTGTTCTGATTCACAGTACCAGCTAGATCACTAGGGCCACTAATGATGAGTTTAGCAAACCTCCCTGCCAAGAACATAAAACCATTCGATGGCTGAAAAATGCTTCCTGTCCAAACTAATCCCCCAAATATTTACAAGTATAGCCTACAAAAAAATTCAACAGCATGCAAACCTAATTACTCATCAGATAACGATGAAAAGCCCAGTCATTGCTGAAGCCAGAGAAACGAAGTTAGGTGAGTTAGAAAGAGATGGCTTGGTGTTTTCTCACCTTCCTCCTGGACCAAATCAATGGCATAGACACTATGGATTGATTTGGAACACCATCTAGTGAAGGATGTGAGGAAGTGCATGGACATAGAAAAATCCCACATCAACTCCTGATTCAATTCATTTAACATTTCCTTTCAGGCTATTTTAAATGGTTCTGAAATGAATAATGATGTAATTTTTTTTAAGTTATGAAAGAAGCAAAACAGAATGACTAGTGTGTACTCCAGCACCAACCAGATTCAGCTAATGAGTCCACCTGCCTCTTTCTCTCTTAGCACTTTGCCACTGACTACAGTAAGGATGTAAGAAACAGCCCCAAAGAGTTGGTACAATCAATAGTTTCCTTCTGCCAGAATGTCAGCATCTGGAATGGCACCAAAGGATTTGAGAAGAATGATGCCAGGGCACCAGATTTTCCAACAAGCATCTATCAGCCATGGTATTTTTCAGTTAACCAATATATGTGTAAGAGGCTTTAGCTATCAAAAAATTAAAAAATTTTCTGGAACTCAATAGCTTTTATCGCCAGAAAATCGGTACCAACAGCACCTATTTCACACTGAGCTGCACACAAAAAGCATTCAATAAATATAATATTGTTCAGTAACTAGAGGTGGCAGCTAGAATTTTTAACTTGGGAGGAAAGCTGAATATAATTCAACCATTACATTTTGAAATCTTCTATATAAAAGTGTGTCCTCAATTATTTATTTATTTTCTGAACTTCTCAACTCCACATTTCGATGTCTTACCCCTTGGGACATTGATCCGTGTGCTGTTAGCACTGAATAAATATTATATGACTGCCTCTAAACTTCCCACAGAGGGAAAAGAAAGACAAAGCAAACAACAACACAACTCCCCACATTCAATATTGTGGTTCTTTCACTATAATTATCAATTCCCTAATCAATCTTGCCTTCATTTACCTTATTCTGACTTCCAGGAAACCTCACTGCACCGTTCCTGATTGGAATCTTGCTTTGTGTTTTCTAGTTGTTGCTCTGAAGTCACATGGTCAGCCTGCCATTTGGGGTATCATAGTTTCTGAGTAATTGATTCTAGCCAGTCTTAAATGGAAACAAATGCTGTGTTTACGTTGCTCAACATGTTAAACTTTCCTTTTAGGTGAAGCAGAAAAGGTTACATAAGGTCTGAAAGCCTCAAGTATAGGCCATTAGGAAGATAGTGACCTCCCATTACACTCTTGGTCTTCTCTCTATAACAGGAAGCAAAGAAGACTGGCCAGAATGCTGGAGTGTCTCTCATTTTCTCCTTTCAACTCTTCTATTGTTTGAACAATGACTAATTAGCTGTCACTATCTATAATCCAGCAATGTACTGACTAACTCATGCCTATTTTTAGCAACAGGTGAATCTTGGGGCATTTCTTCAAGAAGCCAACACTTTAGACCGATGGGACCTACTTTGATCTTAGAGAATAGAACAGTTTTCAAACATTCCAACTGTGCTTCCCTGATTGTGTGTGTTTGTGGTCCTGGACATAATAGAGAAGGAAGGCTTTTACCTAGCAACACATTTTCAATCTGCTAGGCAACACCTGAGAAGCACCTGCAGGCAGGCAGAAGTCCTCTACTGAGTGGTTTCATTCGCCCCAGCTGAGCACCTGCCACAAGCTCCTGAGGCAGTCTAACGAGGATAATTAGACATAGCATGTCACTACTCAGGGAGCGGCAATAAAACATGAAAACAGCTATGATATAAAATGAAATGGGTTAGCTGAAGAATTAACTGTGATGGAGAGTTACATCAGGGTATTCTAAAATGAAATGGGTTAACTGAAGAATTAACTGTGATGGAGAGTTACATCATTCTACAGCCAATGATCAGAGTCAATGGAAAAGAGTGCTTTGGGGAGGAGGTTTCGTACTTTAGACAAAGGTCAGGAGATGTTGCTGTCATTCAATCAGTTGCGTGTTGTGTAGGCAACTTATTATCATTCAGGTTACAGTACAAGAATTTGTTGTTGTTCTGGTGTGATTATTGATAGTATCCTTTCACTTTCAAAAATGCCCTGAGTTGGGCAATTCATCCTCTGGTCAACAGACACGCACCAACAGTCTGTATTATGAAAGCTGTAACAGCACATGGAGTGGCACAAGAAGGCATGATGCATCGTCGACATCCACTGACACCACTGGCACTGTCGGCCTCCCTCTGCTTAGGCTTCCAAAGCACCAGGTCTACCGAGATGCCCAAACAACATTGCAAAGGCAAGGTTATGTGAAATGCCACACTAGTCGTGGAAAGAGTGCCAGTTGATGTTTTCAATGGAATGAAATGATGGAAAAGCCCGGTGGATAAAAATTTCTGTATATCCTTTCTCTCCCCTTACAGCCACTATTTTTTTTAACACAATTGCTACAGCTAATTGTCAATATTAGCAACATACACACACAATATAAAATATACACATACGTATATGTAATGTGTGTTGTGGTTTCATATGGATTTAAATTCATGTCTTCAAACTAACTTATTTTCAGCTTGACTAAAAAGTTGCTAATTCATTTGCCTTAGCTCATTTTTTATTTTCAATGAACATTAGGGTCTGGTAGATCCTGTAACAAATAAAGCACTATATATTTTAAATATTTTTGAAAGACACAGGACATTATCTGAACCACAAGGTAATAAATATAAAAGAAGTGTGCTTTGAGAGAAAGAAGTAAAGAACTATTGAGACAGGGGAATAGGAATTAGGGAAGATGGCCGAATAGGAACAGCTCCAGTCTCCAGCTCCCAGCGCGAGTGACACAGAAGACAGGTGATTTCAGCATTTTCAACTGAGGAACGCAGCTTATCGCCAGCAACGGATCAAAGCTAGACGAAGAATGACTTTGACGAGATGAGAGAAGAAGGCTTCAGACCATCAAACTTCTCAGAGCTAAAGGAGGAATTACGTACCCAGTGCAAAGAAACTAAAAATCTTGAAAAAAGAGTGGAAGAATTGATAACCAGAATAATTAATGCAGAGAAGGCCATAAACGAGGAATTAGGGTAACGGGGGTTAAGGCACAAACAAAAGAACAGCAGGTGCAGCCAATTCGCATAAGCAAAAGAACAGCAGGTGCGGCCAGTTCTAGGCAAGATTGGGCAGCCTAGGGGCCATGTTCTCACTCCGTGGTAGCAAGACAGGAGTTTCCAGTTCAGCCTCTGATTAACTGCGTGGCAAGCCTCCACTTCGGCCTCTGATTGGTAGCAGGCAAATCCTTCAAAGGGCCTAACCAATTGGAGACCTCTAAAGGACATCTGGTGGGTGGTGCCAAGTTCTTTTGGCTTTATAAAAACCCCGGGCACTTTTTCGGTAAGGAGGCTCTTGAGCCGCTTGCTGGAGTTTGTTTCTACTTTGTGAATTGTTTTCGATTAATCTGCTTTTTCTTTCCTTACTCTATTCTTCTGTTGCTTTGTGGCTTTTGTTCGACATTCCGAGAAACTAGACAGCTAGATATTTTAACACTATTTCATGGGCAAACTGGAAATCTTTTTTTTTTTCTAGTTCTACTGTAGTAGGAAGAAAAAGCTCTCTCGAGGTTGAGTGTGAGGTATCTGTAGAAGATAGGCTGACGTGAAAACTGAAAGAAAAACGGCTTGAGGAATTATTTCCCCATAAAGCCACCCCTCTATCTAGTCTTAACTACAACCGTGTCCCATAGCCACGAAGATCTATGCACTGAGAAACTGAATTAGATTTCTGCTGCGCTGGTGCCCCCAATGGCTTTACCATTTCATGGTTCAGTTTTTAGAGGAAAGTCCCTTAGAAAGTTTGCCTTTGTCTCTGGCTAGACGCAGAAGTAGGATTATAATGGTAGGGCTAAATCTAGCTTCCCTCTTCATCCCCAGCCAATCTTGTTCCTCTCTCTCTTCCTAACATCCCATTGAATGGCATAAGGGTAACGAGGGCGATAGATGAAAACAAACTTGCTGATGGCTATCTGAATAAGATAGGACGAGATTCTGAAATGAAACCCAGCAGGCAGAAGGCTTCCAAAGGCCGCCGGGGCCCATGTGCTGAAACCCATTTCGTTAAAGCACTGCTTCTCATTCCACACACAAAGTGGCACCTGACTGAGTACTTAAAGCTTTGAGCAGAAGATGCGGCTCTGATGTGCTGCTTATCAGGTTTTCTCAGATAATTTCAGGGCTGTTACCAACAGCCTTTTCTTTTAAACGTAAGGGAGGGCAGATCCACAAACCGAGCACTAGCACAGGCTGGGACGAAACAAAGCTTAACTTTCACTTCAGGCACTGTAGGGTCTACCTCTGTTTTGCTGCGGTTACGGGTACAGTTTAAGCCCAAAATCTATTTAAGTGGTGCACTTTGCATGGAGGTGCAGAAATGTGTGATAAGAGGATAGGAGTAACAATGGAGTCTGCTGCAGCCGATCTTCGATCTTGACTTTTAGATAATGTCCTGTATCGAATTACAAATTTGTGATAGCACTGGGGGGAGGGGACACTGCGTCTTTAAATCACCATAACCACTCATAAACCCAGTCTCGAAGAGTTTTAGCTAGTATCTTTCTCTGTCGTTTCTCTCAACCTGTTTCCCTTAAATATCTGATAGTTCACAAGTAAAACCTCCATTGGAGTATACTTCGCAGTACCACAGCAGAAGGGAGAAGTGACTGTTTTGAGAGGAACTTGCCCCAGCTCTTAATTCCTTTGTGAGTATTTAGAAAGTGTTGGAGTCAAAAAACCAATTGTTAGCATTTGAGAAACGTTAATGGCAGGTTAAAACAATCCAGGCTGGTGGAAGATTAGAGTGTGTGTTCGATTTAATAGGATAATTATTGCTCGAGTTCTCAAACAACTAAAAGTGGATGGGAGTCAAACCAGTATGAGATGGCAAGCTGGTAGTGCTTCTGAATTCAGCTGAGAACACAATTTTCATTTTCACCAACCTAAATTGGTTTTGAACACTTCAGCAATACTTAAATTTTTAAAATATTCAGATTCCTAAAGGAGAATCATAATGGGCAGCTTCTTAAAGCAGCTTCTCTTTAAAAGCAAATGCTGTCACTGCCGATAAACAAATGCAATGTTTTTTTTTTCTTATCGGTGAGTCAGTTACTTAGTCTCACTGCAGTTTCAATCTAAGTAACTTGGTGAAATATTAACCACGCTCCACGGGCCCCACCCCTGACGGCCCCACCCTGACTGCAGGCAAGCAGAAATTCCCTTCAGGTTGTGTGAATGGAGACAGTTCCAAACTACATTACATGTGCTCTCTACACAACAGCATGTTTTTTGACATTGATTCCTTTGATTCAGAAATCCTTCCTCAACCATGTATTTTGAATCCTAATTTCAAGTACATCTTTGAAAATATCCATGGCAAGTTTTTGCACAACTTGCATTTTGCTTATTTACCTTGGTTAATTGAGGTTTTTCCTTAGTTTATTTTTAAATTGTAGGAAAAATTTTCAGGTTAATCTTCAAAAAAAAAGAGAAAAATTCAAGGAAGGCTAGTTCCTTTGTAGAAAGGTGATGAATGAAATCCCTGCTTTGCCATTCTTTCAAATAAGCATCCAAAGACTAACAAGACTCACAGGGTAACTTGTTTTTTCTCTTGAGCGAATACTTAAATTCAGTCTCTTAATTCTGTTTACTTGCGGGATATGGCTTAGAGAATCCCAACTGATACTCGGATAATATGAGGAAACCAACGTGAATTCAGTGGCACCAGTATCATTTAAAAACTTTGCTTTTTAACTACTAAACCTACAAATGTGTTCCTATGCAAGATTTATATAATTCATAAATTGCAAGAAAACAGGCTAGCTTCCGTGTACACTTAAATCTATTTGAGGCTCCTCGCTCGGTACCTTTTAGTGGACCCTGCAGATGAGGTGACTATAGACTATTGATGAATCAGAAGAGGGAAGCAATAGCCTAAAATGACATCACTACTCTGTTAGGAGCACACTAAAAGCCATGGCCACCTGCAGATTTTCCCGAGGAGGACTGAGGTGAGGGCTACTTGCATTACCAATTGTATTCTATATTTTCCACCTGCAAATAGTAAACTCAATTAGTAACACACAGGATTTCCTGAAAACATCTGATTGCTAATGTGTGTCTCCAGATGAGTAAAAACCCTTTTAAGAAAAATAGACAAGGTTGTGTATTGGCTTACTTTTGAAGTATGGCTTCATCCTTTTGCTTTCCCCATGGGTTATAAGTTCAATGCAATGTGAGGGGCAGAAAGCCTGCTTTTTTTCCCCCTCCTAAAGATGTGTAAAGGAGAACCATATGCAAGCCTTTTGGGGAACAAACTATAATTCTGTCAAGCTGGTGAAAGAATCAAGTAGTATCTTTTAGCTTCCTTCAGGAAAGAATATGTTGGGACTACATTTTGATAGGATATTCAACTGTAATAAGCTTGATAAAGCATGAATCCTAAGGGGATATGGAAAAAAGCCTCACAGCAATGCCAGTGATTGGACTCTGGAATCTTCAGGAGTTCTGGGAGCATCAAGAACACGGAATCCAAATTCTACCGCTGAGCTGACAGATGACAAAGTGTATTACCTCAATGGCTAAATATTTAAGCTTCATGGAGTGGAAGATACTTGACTGTGTAAATGAGCCAAGAAGACAGAATTAAAAAACTGCCTGTGAAATTATACTGCAGACATAAAATCTCAACTGCCTAAGAGCTCCAGTTCTTTTAAAAGCCGTGGCTGACAGAGCAAATGAAGCAGTGAGATGTTGACTAAATTTAACAGATAAACTGGCAAATGTAGAAGATGTAATTACCCAGCATGTTTCTCTAAAAAATTTTAACTGTTCTATGAGGGGGCAACAACTGCAGGGCATTGATTTATTTTGCTTTTTTCTTTCCTTTCTGAAAGTCGCATGTGCTTGGGAAGAATTTTTAAAATTCAGTAATTGATAATGGTCAAAGATTGAAAAACCAAGAGACTCACTGAGAAAGCGGACCCAAAAGGGGAGCACTTCAGCATTTCGGCATCTCGGAAAAGGATTCTGGTTGAATACCGTTTGAATCTAGCAGGATATCCAGAGGATTAGCCTGCCAGGGACAAAGCAGTGCTTCACACAGAAATTAGTTAAAGCTGATTTGAGACTCTGTATATGAATGTCATATACAGATGACCTCCCACCACAAGAACTAACCTGTACTTGAAATTATATCAATTATATTTCTCTTGCATGCAATAGGAGATAATTACTGGCTTGAAAATACATGCAAAGATATTTACATGGTGAAACCATCAGTTTGATTAAAGAACCGGGATACTTTTCTTACTAAATAGCAACCATAAATGAGAGTTCCAAGACAGCTCTTGGAAGAAGATACTATTACTAAAAAACCTAGAATATCTGCATAGAGAGAAACTTTTAATAAGCTAAAAACTTCTCTAGGCCAGCACTGGAATAAATATAAAGGTGATTGCTCACACTTAAAAATATTACAGTAACCTGAAGGAACTCCTGAGGAATTTCTTGGGCCTGTCCTAGGAGGGATATTTCCTCTGCAATATTATGACAGGAAATCATCCATTTTTGAGTGTGACAGTTGTAGAAAATATACTAGCCTGGTAGTGGTAGTGTTACAGTTAAACGTCTGAATCTCCTGTTAAACTAGAAATTCAGGCAGGTCTGGGAGTCCTCCTAGAATAGTGTCTGACACATTGGAAATGCTCAGTAAATACTTGTTAAACGAATGAGTGAAGGAAATAAAAGGCAAACGTCTAAATACCTATGTTGTGATAAAGATTTAAACAAATGCCAAAGGTACTTGTTTTTTCCCCTACTAAGAGCTCATCATTTGCTGACACAACATTCACAGTCCCAAGTCAGCTTTAAATGGCTGGTTCCTCTGAGCCACTGCTATGTCACTGATGGTAGACTTCCACAAGCCGCCTTCTATATGCAGATTAGAGACCTCAGCTTCTTGATCGTCCATACAGTCACCTCACCCTAAGCCTCACAGGAAAACCTGGGACTGTACGGGAGACCTAGGACTGTAAGGAGTTTCACAAAATTTTGGTAGCAGATGAACCAGCAGCAGCAGAGATGAAATGACTTGCCACTCTTTGGGCACAGGATCTAGTTATGTCAAGCATTTATTTTCACGTCATTTTTGATGAATGTTTTTATGGACCATGACACGAACATGGACCTTAGTAACAAGATAGAAGTCCTGAAACTGAGCTACTCAACTGATCTGGCCTCAGTTTCCTCATACATACGATGAGAATGAGAAGGAAATTGACCATCTAGGATTCGTAGCCCAGTCAAGTGAGATTGTGGATGTGTAAAGGCTTGTCAAGCCATAGAACACTCGAATGCATGAAGTGTTAAAGGCGTCTTTGTGGTAGAATGATAGAAATATGGTACCAATTATCCTTCTACCACTTTGCACTGTGCCTTTTTGAAGTTCCTCCCATCAACAGGTGAAGTCTATTCCTCCACCTCATCTCTAATCTAGTCTGGTCTTGCAATTTTTTCTGGTTCATAGAAAACAGCAGAAGTAACAGTATGCTAATTCTGACCCAAGGTCTCAAGGTAATTTCTTTTGCAAATATATTTGCTCTCAGAACCCTACCACTGGCAGAAGAACAAGCCTGGATTAGCCTGATTAGCAAGTAAGAGATCATGTAGAGGAGAGTTTAGTTGTCCCAGATGAGGCCATCCTTGTCCACCCTTCAGCAGCAAACACAGCCAAGATCAGCAGAGCTCCCTACCTGACTCATAGCTGATGGCAAGTGTGAGACAAGCCAAGACCAGTAGACCCATCCAGATCTGTAGATTCATGAGGAAAGATAAAGGCTGATTGTGTTTAAACCACTGTTTGGGGGTAGTTTGTAGCAATAACTGAGCATTGTAGCTTCCAACCAGAGTCCCTGGGGACATGTCAAAGGAGGGTTAATGGAGGCAGAAAATGTGTGGGTCTTGATAATGACAACTGTTTCAGCATTACCCCTTAGCTTCCTCCATTTTCAGGGTGGGTACACAGCTTCTGGCTTACCTCGAGACAAAGTCTGAGAACTTCTGATCTCAGCAGAAAGACTGCTTTTAATTCAGAGTGCTATGTGAACCGCTATACCTCTGCTTCCAAAATGTGATTTACAAAAGAAAATAGGGTCCAGCAAGGCCATTTCTTATGAAATTAAGTATGCTGTCTCAATCAAGAGTCAAATACTCACATCTCCTTTTAAATATAGCCTCTGAAATCAACCTACCCAGCCTGACACTTAAAAATCAGCTGATACAGAAAGGCAGGAAGGGATTAGTTAGCAAAAGTGGGAAAGTGAATAGAGCAGAGACTAGATCTTCAGAAGCCTATAAAGCATAAATGTTTAGGACAGTTCACACGGAAAGTGAAAAGGGAATTAAAAAGACATGAAAGGGAAACCAGTTCATCTTTTTATGAGCAAAGTATATCCTTGCTCAGAGAACTCTGTGTGCAGCCAAAACTAATGTAATGCCATCAGTAGTAAATATTCAGAGGATAACTACAGGCCCATAGATTGGTGGATTTCTACTTGAAGGTTGCCTTTTATTTTCCAGGGCATAACCCCTCCCACAGAGAATGAGTAAACACAGAAGGACCTAGAATTCCAATCATCCAAATAGTTATTGTGATTAGATCAGATTCACAAAATTACAAGAATTTGAAGGAGTTCTACAACTCCTACAAATGTAGTCCCACCCCTGTTTAAATGGTTCTTTTTACTCTATCTTCTGGATCCCAAGACTTCCCTCTAATCAGAATACTCCAGTAGCAAAGCTACTCAGATTATCAGCAGTTCAGCAAAATTCAAAAGGAATATCAGAGCTTAAGATGGAAGGGTCAGGTACCCAGTACCAATAAATGCAGATAACACTTACTGAGCATGTTACTTATGTGCTGAGTTAGTACCATGGTGTTTCTTATCTCAAATTTTTCTCAATTTCATGAGTTTCAGTATTAACCAATTTTATAGATGAAACTTCTCAAGATGCAGTAGCTTGCCCCAAAAGTTTCCATAGCTTTGTTTCCTGCACAGCCCAGAGCAAAACCAAATCTGGATGATGCCAAACTACTCTCTCCAACCATCCAAACGTCATGTCTTGGCTTTACTCAACATTCTTTGCCTTTTGGTACTACACATTTCTATCTGCCGAGTACTAGTGCATACAGTTGCATGAATCAAATGTGTACTCTTAGTGAACACCTTCCTTTGACAGAGCTTGGTGGAGCACTCCACTCTAAAGGAGCCCCTCCTTAGCTGGTGAGTTTTCTCTGGGCTATTCTTTGCAGCCTCCCTCCAGCTCTTCCTTCTGTCAGATCTCCGTTTCCTCCACTTGGCTCCATACTGCCTTTTTTTTTTCTGTCTTCCCCTCTGGAAGAACCAGTGACTGATTGTGCTTGAGAACTTGAGGATTAGATTGGCTGTGCCAGTAACTGACAAAAGCCTATGAGATGGTAACAATAAGAACATGATAAATGCTCAAACATAAATGTGGGACTTCTGTGAATATATCGACTTGGTGGAAGAGAGTAAAAACTATTCCTGGATTCTTACCACTGAGTGTCTTTTTCATGGTGATTCCAAGAGGACTCCGTTGTATTTCCGTAAAGCAATTATTTTTTATTTGCCTCATAATGAAGTACTTTCATAAATAGAATCCTGTGCCATCCTTGCCATTAGGCAGCACTTCGTAAAAGCTGGTACAAGTGTCACCCTTTTGATAGTCTTCCCTGAGCTTCCAGTAGAAGATATTAGGGGACTGATTCAACATTTATTCAATCTCCTTCTAAAGTCCCTATATTGCAGAGGCTTACACATTTCCAAAACTCCTTTGCAGTTAGTCTGATGTAATTTCAAGTGAGTCAGCCAGATGTACCTGCACATAAAGCTATAATTTCAAACTTGAGTTGAGGGAGAGGAGTCATAATGATAAAAATCCGTGTTTCTCTCCCGCCGCCCCCCTATCTAGTGCAGATCACGATGGAGGTGGTTGGATTTAGTGCTGGCATTTCTTAAGGCAAATTCACAATTCAACAGGCCTCTGCGGATTGGAGCAGAAGCAGCAGCTCCCTGGGCACCCCAGTTTTGGGGTAGAATTTAGACATCTGTCTCTTTAGCTCTCCCAATGATTATGTAAATGTTTAATTCTCTAAATCTTTTTCTTCCAAAATTAGCCAGCATATATTCTACTCTCTGCACTTGATTTCTAAACAATAGCTAAGAGGAGCTCTTGCTCTTTTTTTTCCTGTACCTCCAGGACTTGTTCTTTCTCATAATTCTTGTTACACTGGATGTTTTATTACAGTAACTTAGACACATTCATATGTTCCTCAAGTTGAAAGCTTGATGAAAGATGCTATGTCATTTTCACCTTTGATATTTCCCATAGTGCTTGGCACAAAGCATTTGCTCAATTGAACTGAGACAGGTTCCCACAGTAACACTATGGTAAGCTAAAGCCTAATTTTAAATTGTCACTAGGTTTTATTATTCCATATTCCGTACATTGCTAAATTATGCCTAAACTGTTAAAAGTGACCTTTTATTTGTGGTAGATTAGGTTCTTCAGAAATACTAATGTATCCTCACTACTTCCTTGGAAGTAATATATTTCCCTGCTTCACTGACACTGGATTTGTGCATATGGCTGGATTTGGCTAACTGCAGTGGCGTATCGTCTCCAATATCTTTTAAGTTTGGGCTCAGTTATGTGATTCACTATGGCCAAGCTGATGTCAGCAGATAAGACTCACAAAATGCTCTTATGCAGCTGGGCTTGTGCTGTGTGCCTGTCACTATCGTACGAACATTCCTCAGTCCAGTTGTTCAAGAAAGGATGAGATTCACGGAGCACAGCCACCTCCAGCCAAGTTCAGCCTAAATTAGCTACCTAATATCTCCCTTTTACCTGCAGATGCATGAGCGATAAATGCTTATTGTCTTGTATCACTATAGTTTTTTGTGGTTGTTTCACAGTATTGTCAGTCATGTTTTTAGAGAAGGCACACACTGGTATGAAGTTCAATACTTCCCTCTAGGACACTTCCTTCCTGCACAACCATTCTCCTTGAGGCTCATCTCCTTCATTTCCATAGCAGTACACATTACTTGTGCCCCAGTTACTGACTTGAACTTAAATCTTTGAGTTATCAATAGATGGTACTCAAAAATTGCTTCTCTTCATTAAGCTTTCGTCTCTTTTAAAAATCATGTTCAGGGACTTGTATCGTTGTCTATTGAAAACTAAATTCTGTCCAACCCTGAACTTTTTAAGTCATAGCCACCAAGTTCTAGCTACCAACAGACTGTCTCTAGCTGGCATTCCTCCTAACATCTTATATAAAACTTCTCCAAACCATATCCAGCAATATTTCCTTAGAGGAAACAAAAGAGTGAGTTTTCTCTTACCATCTTCCAG
>NW_012119154.1:3325491-3357094 GCF_000951035.1 Colobus angolensis palliatus
GAATGAGTTTGACGAGATGAAAGAAGAAGGCTTCAGTCCATCAAACTTCTCAGAGCTAAAGGAGGAATTACGTACCCAGTGCAAAGAAACTAAAAATCTTGAAAAAAGAGTGGAAGAATTGATAACCAGAATAATTAATGCAGAGAAGGCCATAAACGAGGAATTAGGGTAACGGGGGTTAAGGCACAAACAAAAGAACAGCAGGTGCAGCCAATTCGCATAAGCAAAAGAACAGCAGGTGCGGCCAGTTCTAGGCAAGATTGGGCAGCCTAGGGGCCATGTTCTCACTCCGTGGTAGCAAGACAGGAGTTTCCAGTTCAGCCTCTGATTAACTGCGTGGCAAGCCTCCACTTCGGCCTCTGATTGGTAGCAGGCAAATCCTTCAAAGGGCCTAACCAATTGGAGACCTCTAAAGGACATCTGGTGGGTGGTGCCAAGTTCTTTTGGCTTTATAAAAACCCCGGGCACTTTTTCGGTAAGGAGGCTCTTGAGCCGCTTGCTGGAGTTTGTTTCTACTTTGTGAATTGTTTTCGATTAATCTGCTTTTTCTTTCCTTACTCTATTCTTCTGTTGCTTTGTGGCTTTTGTTCGACATTCCGAGAAACTAGACAGCTAGATATTTTAACACTATTTCATGGGCAAACTGGAAATCTTTTTTTTTTTCTAGTTCTACTGTAGTAGGAAGAAAAAGCTCTCTCGAGGTTGAGTGTGAGGTATCTGTAGAAGATAGGCTGACGTGAAAACTGAAAGAAAAACGGCTTGAGGAATTATTTCCCCATAAAGCCACCCCTCTATCTAGTCTTAACTACAACCGTGTCCCATAGCCACGAAGATCTATGCACTGAGAAACTGAATTAGATTTCTGCTGCGCTGGTGCCCCCAATGGCTTTACCATTTCATGGTTCAGTTTTTAGAGGAAAGTCCCTTAGAAAGTTTGCCTTTGTCTCTGGCTAGACGCAGAAGTAGGATTATAATGGTAGGGCTAAATCTAGCTTCCCTCTTCATCCCCAGCCAATCTTGTTCCTCTCTCTCTTCCTAACATCCCATTGAATGGCATAAGGGTAACGAGGGCGATAGATGAAAACAAACTTGCTGATGGCTATCTGAATAAGATAGGACGAGATTCTGAAATGAAACCCAGCAGGCAGAAGGCTTCCAAAGGCCGCCGGGGCCCATGTGCTGAAACCCATTTCGTTAAAGCACTGCTTCTCATTCCACACACAAAGTGGCACCTGACTGAGTACTTAAAGCTTTGAGCAGAAGATGCGGCTCTGATGTGCTGCTTATCAGGTTTTCTCAGATAATTTCAGGGCTGTTACCAACAGCCTTTTCTTTTAAACGTAAGGGAGGGGCAGATCCACAAACCGAGCACTAGCACAGGCTGGGACGAAACAAAGCTTAACTTTCACTTCAGGCACTGTAGGGTCTACCTCTGTTTTGCTGCGGTTACGGGTACAGTTTAAGCCCAAAATCTATTTAAGTGGTGCACTTTGCATGGAGGTGCAGAAATGTGTGATAAGAGGATAGGAGTAACAATGGAGTCTGCTGCAGCCGATCTTCGATCTTGACTTTTAGATAATGTCCTGTATCGAATTACAAATTTGTGATAGCACTGGGGGGAGGGGACACTGCGTCTTTAAATCACCATAACCACTCATAAACCCAGTCTCGAAGAGTTTTAGCTAGTATCTTTCTCTGTCGTTTCTCTCAACCTGTTTCCCTTAAATATCTGATAGTTCACAAGTAAAACCTCCATTGGAGTATACTTCGCAGTACCACAGCAGAAGGGAGAAGTGACTGTTTTGAGAGGAACTTGCCCCAGCTCTTAATTCCTTTGTGAGTATTTAGAAAGTGTTGGAGTCAAAAAACCAATTGTTAGCATTTGAGAAACGTTAATGGCAGGTTAAAACAATCCAGGCTGGTGGAAGATTAGAGTGTGTGTTCGATTTAATAGGATAATTATTGCTCGAGTTCTCAAACAACTAAAAGTGGATGGGAGTCAAACCAGTATGAGATGGCAAGCTGGTAGTGCTTCTGAATTCAGCTGAGAACACAATTTTCATTTTCACCAACCTAAATTGGTTTTGAACACTTCAGCAATACTTAAATTTTTAAAATATTCAGATTCCTAAAGGAGAATCATAATGGGCAGCTTCTTAAAGCAGCTTCTCTTTAAAAGCAAATGCTGTCACTGCCGATAAACAAATGCAATGTTTTTTTTTTCTTATCGGTGAGTCAGTTACTTAGTCTCACTGCAGTTTCAATCTAAGTAACTTGGTGAAATATTAACCACGCTCCACGGGCCCCACCCCTGACGGCCCCACCCTGACTGCAGGCAAGCAGAAATTCCCTTCAGGTTGTGTGAATGGAGACAGTTCCAAACTACATTACATGTGCTCTCTACACAACAGCATGTTTTTTGACATTGATTCCTTTGATTCAGAAATCCTTCCTCAACCATGTATTTTGAATCCTAATTTCAAGTACATCTTTGAAAATATCCATGGCAAGTTTTTGCACAACTTGCATTTTGCTTATTTACCTTGGTTAATTGAGGTTTTTCCTTAGTTTATTTTTAAATTGTAGGAAAAATTTTCAGGTTAATCTTCAAAAAAGAAAAAAATTCAAGGAAGGCGAGTTCCTTTGTAGAAAGGTGATGAATGAAATCCCTGCTTTGCCATTCTTTCAAATAAGCATCCAAAGACTAACAAGACTCACAGGGTAACTTGTTTTTTCTCTTGAGCGAATACTTAAATTCAGTCTCTTAATTCTGTTTACTTGCGGGATATGGCTTAGAGAATCCCAACTGATACTCGGATAATATGAGGAAACCAACGTGAATTCAGTGGCACCAGTATCATTTAAAAACTTTGCTTTTTAACTACTAAACCTACAAATGTGTTCCTATGCAAGATTTATATAATTCATAAATTGCAAGAAAACAGGCTAGCTTCCGTGTACACTTAAATCTATTTGAGGCTCCTCGCTCGGTACCTCTTAGTGGACCCTGCAGATGAGGTGACTATAGACTATTGATGAATCAGAAGAGGGAAGCAATAGCCTAAAATGACATCACTACTCTGTTAGGAGCACACTAAAAGCCATGGCCACCTGCAGATTTTCCCGAGGAGGACTGAGGTGAGGGCTACTTGCATTACCAATTGTATTCTATATTTTCCACCTGCAAATAGTAAACTCAATTAGTAACACACAGGATTTCCTGAAAACATCTGATTGCTAATGTGTGTCTCCAGATGAGTAAAAACCCTTTTAAGAAAAATAGACAAGGTTGTGTATTGGCTTACTTTTGAAGTATGGCTTCATCCTTTTGCTTTCCCCATGGGTTATAAGTTCAATGCAATGTGAGGGGCAGAAAGCCTGCTTTTTTTCCCCCTCCTAAAGATGTGTAAAGGAGAACCATATGCAAGCCTTTTGGGGAACAAACTATAATTCTGTCAAGCTGGTGAAAGAATCAAGTAGTATCTTTTAGCTTCCTTCAGGAAAGAATATGTTGGGACTACATTTTGATAGGATATTCAACTGTAATAAGCTTGATAAAGCATGAATCCTAAGGGGATATGGAAAAAAGCCTCACAGCAATGCCAGTGATTGGACTCTGGAATCTTCAGGAGTTCTGGGAGCATCAAGAACACGGAATCCAAATTCTACCGCTGAGCTGACAGATGACAAAGTGTATTACCTCAATGGCTAAATATTTAAGCTTCATGGAGTGGAAGATACTTGACTGTGTAAATGAGCCAAGAAGACAGAATTAAAAAACTGCCTGTGAAATTATACTGCAGACATAAAATCTCAACTGCCTAAGAGCTCCAGTTCTTTTAAAAGCCGTGGCTGACAGAGCAAATGAAGCAGTGAGATGTTGACTAAATTTAACAGATAAACTGGCAAATGTAGAAGATGTAATTACCCAGCATGTTTCTCTAAAAAATTTTAACTGTTCTATGAGGGGGCAACAACTGCAGGGCATTGATTTATTTTGCTTTTTTCTTTCCTTTCTGAAAGTCGCATGTGCTTGGGAAGAATTTTTAAAATTCAGTAATTGATAATGGTCAAAGATTGAAAAACCAAGAGACTCACTGAGAAAGCGGACCCAAAAGGGGAGCACTTCAGCATTTCGGCATCTCGGAAAAGGATTCTGGTTGAATACCGTTTGAATCTAGCAGGATATCCAGAGGATTAGCCTGCCAGGGACAAAGCAGTGCTTCACACAGAAATTAGTTAAAGCTGATTTGAGACTCTGTATATGAATGTCATATACAGATGACCTCCCACCACAAGAACTAACCTGTACTTGAAATTATATCAATTATATTTCTCTTGCATGCAATAGGAGATAATTACTGGCTTGAAAATACATGCAAAGATATTTACATGGTGAAACCATCAGTTTGATTAAAGAACCGGGATACTTTTCTTACTAAATAGCAACCATAAATGAGAGTTCCAAGACAGCTCTTGGAAGAAGATACTATTACTAAAAAACCTAGAATATCTGCATAGAGAGAAACTTTTAATAAGCTAAAAACTTCTCTAGGCCAGCACTGGAATAAATATAAAGGTGATTGCTCACACTTAAAAATATTACAGTAACCTGAAGGAACTCCTGAGGAATTTCTTGGGCCTGTCCTAGGAGGGATATTTCCTCTGCAATATTATGACAGGAAATCATCCATTTTTGAGTGTGACAGTTGTAGAAAATATACTAGCCTGGTAGTGGTAGTGTTACAGTTAAACGTCTGAATCTCCTGTTAAACTAGAAATTCAGGCAGGTCTGGGAGTCCTCCTAGAATAGTGTCTGACACATTGGAAATGCTCAGTAAATACTTGTTAAACGAATGAGTGAAGGAAATAAAAGGCAAACGTCTAAATACCTATGTTGTGATAAAGATTTAAACAAATGCCAAAGGTACTTGTTTTTTCCCCTACTAAGAGCTCATCATTTGCTGACACAACATTCACAGTCCCAAGTCAGCTTTAAATGGCTGGTTCCTCTGAGCCACTGCTATGTCACTGATGGTAGACTTCCACAAGCCGCCTTCTATATGCAGATTAGAGACCTCAGCTTCTTGATCGTCCATACAGTCACCTCACCCTAAGCCTCACAGGAAAACCTGGGACTGTACGGGAGACCTAGGACTGTAAGGAGTTTCACAAAATTTTGGTAGCAGATGAACCAGCAGCAGCAGAGATGAAATGACTTGCCACTCTTTGGGCACAGGATCTAGTTATGTCAAGCATTTATTTTCACGTCATTTTTGATGAATGTTTTTATGGACCATGACACGAACATGGACCTTAGTAACAAGATAGAAGTCCTGAAACTGAGCTACTCAACTGATCTGGCCTCAGTTTCCTCATACATACGATGAGAATGAGAAGGAAATTGACCATCTAGGATTCGTAGCCCAGTCAAGTGAGATTGTGGATGTGTAAAGGCTTGTCAAGCCATAGAACACTCGAATGCATGAAGTGTTAAAGGCGTCTTTGTGGTAGAATGATAGAAATATGGTACCAATTATCCTTCTACCACTTTGCACTGTGCCTTTTTGAAGTTCCTCCCATCAACAGGTGAAGTCTATTCCTCCACCTCATCTCTAATCTAGTCTGGTCTTGCAATTTTTTCTGGTTCATAGAAAACAGCAGAAGTAACAGTATGCTAATTCTGACCCAAGGTCTCAAGGTAATTTCTTTTGCAAATATATTTGCTCTCAGAACCCTACCACTGGCAGAAGAACAAGCCTGGATTAGCCTGATTAGCAAGTAAGAGATCATGTAGAGGAGAGTTTAGTTGTCCCAGATGAGGCCATCCTTGTCCACCCTTCAGCAGCAAACACAGCCAAGATCAGCAGAGCTCCCTACCTGACTCATAGCTGATGGCAAGTGTGAGACAAGCCAAGACCAGTAGACCCATCCAGATCTGTAGATTCATGAGGAAAGATAAAGGCTGATTGTGTTTAAACCACTGTTTGGGGGTAGTTTGTAGCAATAACTGAGCATTGTAGCTTCCAACCAGAGTCCCTGGGGACATGTCAAAGGAGGGTTAATGGAGGCAGAAAATGTGTGGGTCTTGATAATGACAACTGTTTCAGCATTACCCCTTAGCTTCCTCCATTTTCAGGGTGGGTACACAGCTTCTGGCTTACCTCGAGACAAAGTCTGAGAACTTCTGATCTCAGCAGAAAGACTGCTTTTAATTCAGAGTGCTATGTGAACCGCTATACCTCTGCTTCCAAAATGTGATTTACAAAAGAAAATAGGGTCCAGCAAGGCCATTTCTTATGAAATTAAGTATGCTGTCTCAATCAAGAGTCAAATACTCACATCTCCTTTTAAATATAGCCTCTGAAATCAACCTACCCAGCCTGACACTTAAAAATCAGCTGATACAGAAAGGCAGGAAGGGATTAGTTAGCAAAAGTGGGAAAGTGAATAGAGCAGAGACTAGATCTTCAGAAGCCTATAAAGCATAAATGTTTAGGACAGTTCACACGGAAAGTGAAAAGGGAATTAAAAAGACATGAAAGGGAAACCAGTTCATCTTTTTATGAGCAAAGTATATCCTTGCTCAGAGAACTCTGTGTGCAGCCAAAACTAATGTAATGCCATCAGTAGTAAATATTCAGAGGATAACTACAGGCCCATAGATTGGTGGATTTCTACTTGAAGGTTGCCTTTTATTTTCCAGGGCATAACCCCTCCCACAGAGAATGAGTAAACACAGAAGGACCTAGAATTCCAATCATCCAAATAGTTATTGTGATTAGATCAGATTCACAAAATTACAAGAATTTGAAGGAGTTCTACAACTCCTACAAATGTAGTCCCACCCCTGTTTAAATGGTTCTTTTTACTCTATCTTCTGGATCCCAAGACTTCCCTCTAATCAGAATACTCCAGTAGCAAAGCTACTCAGATTATCAGCAGTTCAGCAAAATTCAAAAGGAATATCAGAGCTTAAGATGGAAGGGTCAGGTACCCAGTACCAATAAATGCAGATAACACTTACTGAGCATGTTACTTATGTGCTGAGTTAGTACCATGGTGTTTCTTATCTCAAATTTTTCTCAATTTCATGAGTTTCAGTATTAACCAATTTTATAGATGAAACTTCTCAAGATGCAGTAGCTTGCCCCAAAAGTTTCCATAGCTTTGTTTCCTGCACAGCCCAGAGCAAAACCAAATCTGGATGATGCCAAACTACTCTCTCCAACCATCCAAACGTCATGTCTTGGCTTTACTCAACATTCTTTGCCTTTTGGTACTACACATTTCTATCTGCCGAGTACTAGTGCATACAGTTGCATGAATCAAATGTGTACTCTTAGTGAACACCTTCCTTTGACAGAGCTTGGTGGAGCACTCCACTCTAAAGGAGCCCCTCCTTAGCTGGTGAGTTTTCTCTGGGCTATTCTTTGCAGCCTCCCTCCAGCTCTTCCTTCTGTCAGATCTCCGTTTCCTCCACTTGGCTCCATACTGCCTTTTTTTTTTCTGTCTTCCCCTCTGGAAGAACCAGTGACTGATTGTGCTTGAGAACTTGAGGATTAGATTGGCTGTGCCAGTAACTGACAAAAGCCTATGAGATGGTAACAATAAGAACATGATAAATGCTCAAACATAAATGTGGGACTTCTGTGAATATATCGACTTGGTGGAAGAGAGTAAAAACTATTCCTGGATTCTTACCACTGAGTGTCTTTTTCATGGTGATTCCAAGAGGACTCCGTTGTATTTCCGTAAAGCAATTATTTTTTATTTGCCTCATAATGAAGTACTTTCATAAATAGAATCCTGTGCCATCCTTGCCATTAGGCAGCACTTCGTAAAAGCTGGTACAAGTGTCACCCTTTTGATAGTCTTCCCTGAGCTTCCAGTAGAAGATATTAGGGGACTGATTCAACATTTATTCAATCTCCTTCTAAAGTCCCTATATTGCAGAGGCTTACACATTTCCAAAACTCCTTTGCAGTTAGTCTGATGTAATTTCAAGTGAGTCAGCCAGATGTACCTGCACATAAAGCTATAATTTCAAACTTGAGTTGAGGGAGAGGAGTCATAATGATAAAAATCCGTGTTTCTCTCCCGCCGCCCCCCTATCTAGTGCAGATCACGATGGAGGTGGTTGGATTTAGTGCTGGCATTTCTTAAGGCAAATTCACAATTCAACAGGCCTCTGCGGATTGGAGCAGAAGCAGCAGCTCCCTGGGCACCCCAGTTTTGGGGTAGAATTTAGACATCTGTCTCTTTAGCTCTCCCAATGATTATGTAAATGTTTAATTCTCTAAATCTTTTTCTTCCAAAATTAGCCAGCATATATTCTACTCTCTGCACTTGATTTCTAAACAATAGCTAAGAGGAGCTCTTGCTCTTTTTTTTCCTGTACCTCCAGGACTTGTTCTTTCTCATAATTCTTGTTACACTGGATGTTTTATTACAGTAACTTAGACACATTCATATGTTCCTCAAGTTGAAAGCTTGATGAAAGATGCTATGTCATTTTCACCTTTGATATTTCCCATAGTGCTTGGCACAAAGCATTTGCTCAATTGAACTGAGACAGGTTCCCACAGTAACACTATGGTAAGCTAAAGCCTAATTTTAAATTGTCACTAGGTTTTATTATTCCATATTCCGTACATTGCTAAATTATGCCTAAACTGTTAAAAGTGACCTTTTATTTGTGGTAGATTAGGTTCTTCAGAAATACTAATGTATCCTCACTACTTCCTTGGAAGTAATATATTTCCCTGCTTCACTGACACTGGATTTGTGCATATGGCTGGATTTGGCTAACTGCAGTGGCGTATCGTCTCCAATATCTTTTAAGTTTGGGCTCAGTTATGTGATTCACTATGGCCAAGCTGATGTCAGCAGATAAGACTCACAAAATGCTCTTATGCAGCTGGGCTTGTGCTGTGTGCCTGTCACTATCGTACGAACATTCCTCAGTCCAGTTGTTCAAGAAAGGATGAGATTCACGGAGCACAGCCACCTCCAGCCAAGTTCAGCCTAAATTAGCTACCTAATATCTCCCTTTTACCTGCAGATGCATGAGCGATAAATGCTTATTGTCTTGTATCACTATAGTTTTTTGTGGTTGTTTCACAGTATTGTCAGTCATGTTTTTAGAGAAGGCACACACTGGTATGAAGTTCAATACTTCCCTCTAGGACACTTCCTTCCTGCACAACCATTCTCCTTGAGGCTCATCTCCTTCATTTCCATAGCAGTACACATTACTTGTGCCCCAGTTACTGACTTGAACTTAAATCTTTGAGTTATCAATAGATGGTACTCAAAAATTGCTTCTCTTCATTAAGCTTTTGTCTCTTTTAAAAATCATGTTCAGGGACTTGTATCGTTGTCTATGGAAAACTAAATTCTGTCCAACCCTGAACTTTTTAAGTCATAGCCACCAAGTTCTAGCTACCAACAGACTGTCTCTAGCTGGCATTCCTCCTAACATCTTATATAAAACTTCTCCAAACCATATCCAGCAATGTTTCCTTAGAGGAAACAAAAGAGTGAGTTTTCTCTTACCATCTTCCAGGCCATCTATAACAAAATCTCAGTTATCGTTACCTTCCTCTCACCATACCAAACGCCAAATTTAATAATTGCCACATATCTTAAGTGTTCTGACAGACATTCCAAAGGAGTTACTTATTAGGTTAGTGGAGCTTCTAATTTGAAGGAATACTATTTGAAATCATTTTTGTAAAGCAAAGAGCAATTTTGGTTATGTGACTTGGCCCTGAATTGGTTCTCTAATTTCGGGACTTCTACTCCACATGTTTTTCTTCAGCTGGGGGTAGGGTGATGATGTGCTGCATGTGGAGCATCATCTATACTGATAGATTTCAGGTAGTCATTTGGCAGAAGGGAAAGGACATAGGGAAACTGGTCATTCCTGATTCAACTAGCAAAATTAAAGGCTCATGTCCTGTGCTGTTCTACTAAAAAATCAATGGCTAATAAACATAAAAGCAATATTTACCTAGACTGGCAAAACAAGGATTAAAATTTACCATGCAGAACACAACCAACAAAACATTTTGCAACTAGATAGTGTTACATTTTTTGAATGGAAAAAAGCTATCAGGTTTCATATAGGTATTTAATGAAGGATCTCTGAAGAGATCCTGGATGTAAATCTTACAATGTATGCTTTATTTACTTTAATAAAATTCCAGCTTTTCTCTAAATCGGGCTATATTTCTGTCACATACATTGAGAGATGTTCTATCATGGATAGCAATGAGAATTCTGAGTCTCGAGGGTAGAAGACAGCTAGAGCCTTTCAAAACTCAAGCTTAAGCTAAAATTGACTCAATATTTGGTGAATTCTAGGCATAAACAACTAAGTTAACCAAATATTGTAGGGCTTGACATACAAGTAGCTAAGTCTTCTTCCAGGCACCCAGTGTCAGTGGCACACACATTTTCACGGTCAATTAACTGCAGAATGTGGGGATAGATATGTTTATTTTTACTGCGTGGTATATTTTAGCTCCTATGCTACCCAAGTTTTTAGTGCAAAGGGTTATTGAGTAAGCTTCCTTCCCTGACTCTGAAGCTGACATTTGTTTTGCTCCTGGAAAGTCTTTGAGTCTAAAACCTTATCCAATTGGAAACTCAATCCTCAGCATGCTGTAGTAATAATTTTAAAAAATGGAATGAGATTTTTAGAAGTATCCATTTGCATGTGAGGCAAGTGGACAGAGAAAAGTAACATTATTAGACCAGTAAGGAAAAAATTGGAACACTTTTTTTCTACCTTGTAATCACAATAGAGTATCCCCTCCACCCAGTACCTCTACCAATTAGATTCAAACCTAATGGTCAATATTTATTGTATATGTGTATGTATGTAATATCTGGGGTGATGAGAGGAGTGGGAGTCTAATAGAGTATCTGGAACTAAGGCACGAACAGAGCCGAGACATTGAGTACAGACCTTGCAATGTGACCTGAACAGGTGGGAGGTTTGGATGCAGGAGACAAAGTACATCACCAAATGCCTTGACTACTCTGCTTAGGAACTCATGTTTTATAGAGAAGGCAGCAGGAAAGCCTTCACATAGTGAAATCAAAGGAGTCAATGGCTGTTGATACAAGGCCTCTAACAGGGAAGAGAGAAAGAGGAGCTTGGGGTCGTGACAATGCTTAGGAGTAAGCGAATTATGTTGAGAAGGTTCATGGCAGTAATCTAAGTGAGGAAAAAGAAGCAAGGACATATGCTTTAAAAGGCTTCCTTTTCTACCTGGTAATTCAATATAAGGTCCATCGGAAGACTAAAGGTTTCATGCGATTTTTCTGAATGGTCACAGCATGAAAAAATACACAAAGCATATCTGAACTCATGTACTTCAACTTCAAAGTCGAATTAGAAACTTATTTTTATAATAAACTTAAATTTTACTTTTGGGCACTTGGTATATATAATTTTGGGGGTACATGAGATGTTTTGATGCAGGCATGCAATGTGAAATAAGCACATCATGGAAAAGGAGGTATCCATTCCCTCAAGCATTTATCCATTGAGTTGCATATGTCCCAACTATACTTGTTATTAAAAATGTACAGTTATTGAGGAGTCGCTCTTGTGCAATCAAATAGTAGGTCTCCTTCATTCTTTTTATTTTGGACCTATTAACCATGCCTACCTCCCAGACCCCCACTACCCTTCCCATTCTCTGGTAACCATCTTTCTAATCTCAATTGTTTTGATTTTTAGATCCCACAAATAACTGAAAACATGTGATGTTTGTCTTTCTGTGCCTTGCTTATTTCACTTAACATTACAATTTCCAGTTCCATCCATGTTTCAAATGACTGGATCTCATTCTTTTCTATGGCTGAATAAGACTTCATTATGTATATGTACTGTACTTTATTCATCTGTAGATGGACACTTAGGTTGCTTTCAAATCCTAGCTATTGTAAACGGTGCTACAACAAACGTAGGAGTGTAGTTTTCTCTTCCATATACTGATTTCCTTTTAGGTTGACAATTAAAACTCTATATAGGACCATAAATAGGTACAATCATGTGTCAATTAAAAGTAAGGCCGGGCGCGGTGGCTCAAGCCTGTAATCCCAGCACTTTGGGAGGCCGAGACGGGCGGATCACGAGGTCAGGAGATCGAGACCATCCTGGCTAACACGGTGAAACCCCATCACTACTAAAAATACCAAAAAAAAAAAAAAAAAAAATTAGCTGGGTGTAGTGGCCAGTGCCTGTAGTCCCAGCTACTTGAGAGGCTGAGGCAGGAGAATGGCATGAACCTGGGAGGCGGAGCCGAGATCGTACCACTGCACACCAGCCTGGGCGACAGAGCAAGACTCCGTCTCAGGGGAAAAAAATATCTATGGTAAGTCAAAACTGTATTTACATCTAACCTACCAAATATCACAACTTAGCCTAATCTACCTTAAATATACTCAGACACTTAATCATCTAACAGGAAGCCTATTTTATAATAGTGTTGCATATCTCATAGACTTTATTGAATACTGTACATCAAAATTGCAAGTTTCTCACATTGGAAAGTTGAAAAATCCTTAGATCTAAGCATTGTTAGTCTTAAAGACCATATCTTTATACAAATCTGTCTCCATCTAGAGAGATACATAGATATACATAATCTTCAGTCAGCTTTTGACCAGAAAACTGTAAATGAAGAAATGTGAATATAACTTGGTTATATTTGAAAAATGACAATCCTCTTGATAATACAAAGGAAAAAATCTTCCCATTAATTTTTTCTTTAAAAAGTCATAGAATATTCCTATTTAACATCAAATCTCTAAATGAGGATACAGGATTTAAAATATTCCATAATTTAGTCAGAATAGCATAGAAAGTTTTTAACATTCACAAAAATTCAAATGCATATTTAGACTTATGTCTATTAAATATAAACACTTATCTTTACTGAAGTGATTTTATATTTAAACTTCATACAAAACAAAAATTGTCTAAGATTTTTAAGTTTCTCAAAATTTAGTTCTTATACTTTTCATGTCCTCATTTATCTTAATAGTTATAAGAACAGATTTTTAGATCTGAGTCACTGTCCCTACTCAAATTGTAAGAAGATACACAGTATAAACTAATTTCTAAGACATCGGATAGATTATGGTGTGTAGACTGAGAAACCCTGCAAAATTTAATTACACTTAAAACATAAAAGAAATATAACTCAAAAGTAAAACTACAGGACCAGTGCATTACAGCTCAGTTTGATTTTCAGTTTACTTCCATTTTTACGGAAAAATAGAGCCAAGTGTAGTTACATTTTCTTTCCGACTAGCTTTCATACTACTTGATCCTTTATAATTTTTCTAAGCCCCCTGCTGATCATTTAGAGAAATCACTCGAAGGATACGTCCCAAGCATCAAGAACAGTGGAACAAAATAGATGCTCAATAAATATATTTAATGAATAGGTAAGTTCCCATGTGAATTCTGTGATCATCTTCCTACACTTGTTAACTCACATGATAGACGTGATTAGTACCAAACTAAACTGCCACAGTATTCTAGTCTACCTCAGTACACTTCAGTGTGTCAGCTCACCCCAGGTTGTACTGACAATCTCCATTCAGAATTAGGCAGGTGATACAATTGATTAAAGCAAGCTCTGCTGTGGTATTGCCAGAATTTGAATTATTCCTATCCTTAAAGCAGGCACTACCATTTCTAGAACATCCTGTAAGGTGGGACACTTTCATAAGAAACAAAGCATAATCCAAGGACAGATTGTAGAAGTCTGACAATGGAGGTTTAGCCATCTGTAGTCACAACAGTAAATTGACTTTTTTTCATTCTGAACTAATTTGGCCAGCAGAACCAAAACTAGATAGCAACTTACAACCCTAACTCTGCTAGAGTTACGCAAGACAGAGGAGGTAGTTCCCTCAAAGGCAACATTAGGAGAGCCATCAAAATGTTCATCTCCCCTAACATGTCTTCCTTATTAAGCTGTCCTTATCCTGAGAATTCCCCACACAGATCACTCATCAGAAGTGGTGGCTCTCGTCTCTTCCTGAACATCAAAAGCCAGATAAAAAGATGATCCTAGGTTTTTACTGCAGACCAACTCAATCACACTTTCAGGATGAGTAGTCATATTCTGTAAAATTACAAGTGGGATAATGGACAAAGAACGAACAACAATGTCTTCAGGAAGCCACGATAAGCATATAAGTAGTCCAAATTAACTTCATGCCTTAATTCATTTAGCAAAATATTATGCATCTACTATGTGATAGCAACATCATGAAAACATACAAGAACAATCAACTCCGTTATTTAACATTCAGTACCAGGGCTTGTTTCATGGGTGTGCAACCTGTGCAGCTGAACAAGGCCCTGCCCTCAGAAGGGTATGCTTGGTTTAATGCTCAGCTGTCAGCATCTTAAGACTCTGGGTAATTTTGGAACAAGAAGCCCCACATTTTTATTTTGCATGAGTTTTTGTAGTAGCCAGGCTTGGAAGGTTGAAACTCAGATATGACCCTAGTGTGACACATTGTCCCCACCTTCATCTCCCCTGTAATCTACTGTATCATAGGGAAATTGTAATGAATCATCCCTGTGCTAAAATTCATCACCTATTTTCTCCTATGCATTGTGTAATTTCTCAGTTTCTCGCGCCTCTAGCTTGACATCTTTTCCAACCCCCCCAACCCCCCACAATATTGCTTTACTATTGTAACTGCCGAGACAGGGGAAGAAAATGTGTCATAAAAGTATCTGAAAAGGGTACTCAGGTGCCAGGAAATAAGTCCTGGGAAAGCTGAGAGGCTGACCTAATTTTAAATTGGAGTCAGACATAAAAATTGACTGTATTGTTTAGATGATACTGGTTAAAAGCTATAAATGGCTTACAAAAGATCACATCATTTCCCATTCAGAGGAGGAAACAAGTATATATCTGGGGCCTCCAGGAGGAAATTGAACATGGGGCACCAAGAATGAAGGAGGTGGTAGAATATAGGCACAAGACACCAGGGACAAAGAAAGTAGAGAAAATACAAGGAGGTGGGAATGCTCAATTCACTCTCATTAACCCTGAGCACCAGGGATGTCTTCAAGATGTGCAACCAGCACAGCCACACAAGCTCCTGAGCAGACAAGGGTAATGCTCTACTGTTGACATCTTGAAATTTTTAGTGGTTTCTGGAAAAGGAACCCCACATTTTCACTTTACACCAGGCTCTGCAGATTATGTAGCCTGTCCTACTTAGCACTATGTAAAGTGGTTAACATGTACTATCCTATTTAGTCCCTGAAAATCCACAACATATTACTGGGATTTTGTTTTTGGTGTTTTGTTTTTGTTTTTTGTTTTTTTGTCTTTTTTTTTGCATGAGGAAACAGGCATGGAGTGGTAATGTACTTTGTCAAAAGGCGCACCACGAAGAAGTGATGAAACCAGAACTCGCATCGGGTTTTTCTGACTGCCAAGCCAGTGTTTTTAATGACAGTGATAGGCTGGCTTTCCAAGTAAAGACAGGAGCAGGTGGCTCAGTTGGCTAGACTGCAGGGGATGTAAACAGGATTAGCAGAGGACAAGGTAAGAAGGTTGAGTAAATGAGATCACTGTAGTCCCTGAATGATTCTAGACTCTTTCCTATGGGACAAGGGGAAACATGAAAGTTGACATATTGAGAAGTTGGACTTTAGGAATTCTATTGTGATAGTGTTAAGGTATTTTGTTGAGCAAACAAAAAGGCATGGAGAAGATATCTGAGGCTCATGTAGTCCTTCAAATATGAGGTAACGGGATGAATAATAATGAAAGCTAATGTTTATCAAGCATTTACTCTGTACCAGGCATAATGCTAAGCACTTTACAGTATTTAAGCATTATACCAGTCAATCCCCATCAAAGTTTGTGATATAGGTAGGTTTTAACATATCCTCATGTTGTTGATGGAAAAATAAATGGAAAGCAAGTTTCAGCAACTTGTTCATGGTCATGCAGCCACTGAGCGGCAGAGGCACTATTTACTTCAGAATCAGTGATTTAATCTTCAATAAGAATATTTAAAAGATGCCATTTTTAACTTAAAGCGTTCTAAAATAGATAAAAACTAAAAATGTTATTAAAGAATGCCATTTTACAAAGGATCCAGGAGGATACAGTTAGCAGATTTGAGAACCTATTGTAAAGGAAAACCATTTAAAGCCTTTGGTTCTTGGCACACAGAGACGCAGATCAATAGAACAGATTGGAAAACTGAAATAGTTTTTAAAATTGTAACACATGAGTACCCCAAAATAGTGTTAGGAGGAATTAATTAGAAAAACTGGATATTTGAGGAAATGATCAGGTTAGATTCATACTTTGCATGGTGCACTAAAATAACCCCTACATGGATTAAGGAGTTAAATACAAAAAATTGAATGACAGTAAAGCCAGCAGGAGATGGAATTAGAATATCAGATTTGTGAGAAAACAGTAACTTCAGCTTTGAAGCATTGGAATAAATTATGCAGGAAAAGATTGACAGATTTGAATACATAAAAAATTTAAAACTTCTGTACAGTGAAAAAACAGCAAGACCAAATACAAAGGACATTATACTGAAGGCAATATTTGCTTTCCATGTTACAAAGACAGCTTTAAAACCCAAACCATGTTACCCTTATTCAAATTTACAAGGAAAACATCAGATCTCAAATATAAATACTTAAAATATGAAAAAATTGATGCACTGATAATCATGAAGAGAAATTGTTCAGCCTACCAACAATTAATAAATACACATGTGTAAAATTTTAGAAAGGTAAAATATTCTATCTCAACTCCCCATACTCCCCTTATCCCTACAACACTCAATGTTGTCAGAGTTAGATTGAACCTGGTGTACGCATTCCTTACTGCTGGCATTGTAAATGTATGCAGACTTCTTAAAAAATAGTAATACAAAGTTAATCAGGCTCAAAGTCACACGAGTGTTTTCATAGTCAATTACACTTTGAGAATTTTATCTCCTGGAAATAATAGCAAAAGTAGATGTGAGCAAAATAAGATGTTCATCTGTTATTTACAATAGCAAAATCCTGGAAACCTAAATGCCCCAAATTATGGGAACGGGTTTATAAATGATGAGAGGGACTACTTGTTATAGAGGGCAAGCCATTGGAAGGTTTTTATTATCAGGAGTTTGGTCCAAAGGGTTTGAGGAAAGAGACAGTGAAGTAGCTTGAAGGGAAAACAAGATTAAGGAAAAATTATGTCATTTCTTTCATTGAAGCCTGGACGTGTTTATCTAGTTGAGGGGGGAACAAGATATTAGAGGAAATAAAGAAATTTTGAGGAGAGAGAGGGGGAGAGAAGGATGGGAAGGGGGCGGGGAGAAGGAAGAGAGTTGGCGACACTGCAGATGCAGTGACCTCTGAGGCACAAAGAAGCCTCAAAGGCAAACGTGGAAAAGTTTGCTTTGGAGACAAGGAATGTGACTTCCTCTGAGAGAAAGGGGAAGAAAGAAGCATATTTGAAGTGAAGAGAAGGAACAATTTGATCCTCGGAGAATTTCTGACTTGAGTCGTTCTTGGTCTGGCAGAATCGGATACCCTTGGCACCTGTGATGCTGTAATTGTGCAACATTTCAGTTCATTCAGCATTTAGTGTCATTTTCCAGCTAGGACCAAAAACGTGAGCAAAAGTGTGCCACCAGGGGGCAGGCTGGGCACTGGCAAAGGACTTCAAAGAGACCATGGAAAAAAGTCTTTTACTTTCGGCCCAGGGGTCCATTCTTTATTTTTGCAACAACAAATACTGCATCAAGTCCAGAGCAATTTCCTTAATGGTTGTGTTGTGGGTATGGATTTTGCTCCATAAACTCAAGCGTGCAAGAAATGTCACAGTACTCTACTTTATTTTCTCTAAATAAAATTAAATCCAACTGCAAGCCACCATCCTAGGCAAGGCTGCTGAAAGTCACTCAGTTGTTATTACAGCTCCCACAGCTCCAGAGGATTCTGTAGAGGTAATGAGGATCTTATTCAGTGCTCATGTTTAGGTCATTGGTCCATCCAGTGAAGTACTTATGACCTGAACCAACATGATGTCTTGGTACACTGTGACAGTGCTTGTATCCTTATCTGTTAGGGTATGGGCAGAAGTTCCAATGTCTGGAACACACGCAGACATACACCGCCCCCCCCAACCCCCAGATAACTCCTTAGGTTACACAAAGCGGGGAAGCTGAGGATGATTCCTATCTGTAGAAATTGTCTTCCTGTACTCTCCTCTGGCTTGAGGGAAATTTCTCCTGCTTCCTCCTGTGCCTGCCTCTTTGTTGCCTCTATGGTCTCATCATGGGCCAGCTTAGGTTACTAGAACACCTAGGAAGATGGACATCTTCAGAACACACAAACCTCAGGAGAGGCATGAAGCCCAGAGGCGCTATCTAATTCTTGGAATCCGGAAAGGAGAAAACACAAGACCAAAACGCACCCACACCCATATGTCTAAATTGTGTTGCCACATTTTGCCACAAGGTTACAGTCCTTAAAACACCCACTTGACAGTCTGACAGCATGAGACAGTTTTCCGGTCGATGAGAAAGCTCAAGCATCCCTCAAAGTCGATAGTGGGCCAACCCCAGAATTGTTGCCATGGAGGAGCAAAGATGAAGAGACAAACTCTCCTCTCAAGAAGCTTCCAGTGACACACACAGGTCATCAAGGACTGATGAATTTTTAGGTAAGAATTGCAAGCTAAAAGCCTGAAGACCAGATCCCACTGACAAATGTGTATCACACATTTCTAAATTATTTGCCAATATTGAAAACATTAAAAAGAGTTAATGTAAGCATCTGTATATTATCTAGCTTCTCTTAAAAATAAGACTTGGCAACCCCGACCTGCATTCCTGCATGGCAGTCATGATTAGGAGCTGAGTAGAGGTTGTTCCCTGTATTAGCTGGGGCCAATATACTTCAGTGTATCACAGACCCCATCACTCCCTACTGTGTTATGCTCGGGCTCCTCTCATTTATGCTACTTGTCTAGCTTCTATATGTATTTGGGTTTGCAACTCGACTGAGCAAACCAAATAAAATCAGACAGTGGTAAGTGGCCCATAAGCATTAATTAAGCTTCTGCCTTTCCTCGATGTTCACCCTGATACATTTGGAAATTCAGAATTATTTCACTTAGACCTTACATGGACACTAAAGAAACAGACTTAAGTGATAAACTTGGCTCATGTGCAAACGTTACATGGAAAGCCAGTGGCACTCCAGTACAGAGAATAGTGTACTTTTGCCTCATGTATGTGTGCAGAACAATAGACCTGATGTAGAAAAAGACATTCATGCAATGCAGCTTTAGCTGTGTTCCTTGGCCTCATTTCCCATGACTCATCAAAGGTGCCCAGTGGATCAGTGGGTCACAAGTGAACAAGTGTTTACTGTTGTGAGCTGTGGGTAGCCACTCCCATGAAAGTTCCTCTGATAACTGGTCTCATCCTGGCCTTAGGCCCCTGAGGATGGCCTCAGTCTGCAGTAAATGCCAGCTTCATTCTTCTCTATTTTAATTTTCAAGAGATAGGCCAAACTCAGAACGTATGCTACGATAAATTAGTCCAACAGAAACAGAAGGGAGGCTGTTAAACTCAAAGAAATTTATCATGAGGACATCTGTACTTATCTGGCTTTTCTGGAGAGTTCAAGTTACTATCCATAAAACACTTATATCTATGAAAATGTTTAAAGACCGCAAAACAACATATTAGCAAATAAGCAAAGTAATAACATTATTCATTGAAACATGCTATTAAATACAAAGGAAAACTCATCATGAACTTTCCCTTAAACATGCACATACAACAAGAATTTTATTGGTACTTTTTGTTGGTTGAAATTGTATAAATCCAGTGGAGTATATTTAGAAAAACAATTAACAATTGGAAAAGAGATGAGCATAAAAGCAAGAAAAGCACTGAGTATTCCCTGCCCTTCAGCTGAAGGAATACTCCAGTTTCAGCTGATTGCTGAAGCTGGCCATAATTATATCAGAAGTACCTAAGTGGCTTCTTGACCCTTAGTTGCAGAAAGGCGTAAGAACAAAACTGATTATCATTAGAATGCATGACACATTGTACATAATATCTCTACCTGACAGAATACTTAAAATAACATTTTATATTAGCTTTTCATAGTTTGGGGAGAGAGCATATGATGTCTACAAAACACAGAATATGCATTAGCTAAGCATTCTTGAAATCTACATCCCAGCCACTATCCAAATAAGGGGAGCCTCTTAAGTCCTATTTAGAACTATTGTCTTTAAAAGGCACTTTGATATTAGACTCTTAAAACATAAATTTTAAACTACAGCTTGAAAGGATCTACTAGGAAACAGGATTGTTTTTGAAGGATATACTGTAAATTCTGTAGCATAAGGTTTAAAAAAATCTAATCTTTGAACATTTTTTAGTGCTGCACCTTTTGAAGACCCAGGTGCTTTTAGTTCACAATCCAAAATTGAGTGATTGAATCTACTAATGTCAAAGACAATGACAAAAGAAAATCAGAATTCTGAAAAATACACAAGCTTTCAATTGTGAACTTGTGCACATATGTGCATGTGTGTATGCATATCTGAGTCCCTAAGATCAGAAGACATTATGTACAGAACTGCTGTTGGAGTGGCTAGGAATACGTCCAGATACTAGACATACAAAAACACATTCAGAAAATGGGCAAGGAAAGAGATGCTAAAACCCTCCCTAAAATCCAAAGCAGCAGCCTGTGTGGACGTCTTCACTGTGAGGTTTCCAGTGACGTTTGCACATCACCCTACCCAGATGATGCAGTCTCATCTTCAAGTGCCATTAATCAGAAACCTTCCAGGGAGAATACTAAATTAAGAGATCCGGGATATCATCAAGTTTTATCACCAAACAAAACAAACCCATCAAGTAGATGTTTAAGATTTATTTCCCCTCTACTATTGAGAAAGGAGCCTGTTATAAATAACATTAGTCACAAATCTGCAGGTCAGCAAATGAAAAAAAACAAATAACCACACATGAATATGAAAAGACAGCTTGTTAATTACTTTTAAGAATGTAAATTTTGTTGGCATAATGTAGAATTATTTATGAAATAGACAAAACTTCTACATCAGAGGACCGAGGAATGACAGGACAAAACAAATGAGTGGATTTTCAATTACATTCTCGGGGTCTAACATTTCCCATCTTTGGATTCTATCATCAGCTTCCTCGTTCTCAATATCTGATCACTATCGGGCAGCTTCAGAAGAAGCAAACATAAAAACTTATTTCAGGAAGTTACTTTAGAAAGCAAAGTATAGCGCTGGGTGTGGTGGCTCACGCCTGTAATCTCAGCACTTTGGGGAGGCCAAGGTTGGGTGAATCGTGAGGTCAGGAGTTGGAGACCAGCCTGGCCAACATGGGTAAAACACCATCTCAACTAAAAATATGAAAAATTAGCTGTGCATAGTGGTGAGCAGCTGTAATCCCAGCAACTCAGGAGGCTGAGGCAGGAGAGTCAGTTGAACCCAGGAGGCGGAGGTTGCAGTGAGCCAAGATTGTGTCACTGCACTCCAGCCTGGGCGACAGAGTGTGAGACTCCATCTTAAAAAAGCAAAACAAAAAAAAAGCAAGGTATAACTCTACCACAATGCCGGAAGCTTTCAGGGAAACCTAGGAAGCCTATTGAAGATCACGATGAACCACCACTAGCAATGCCTCTAAACTTAAAACCAATGCAGATACTGTGTGTATTTTAGCAAGGAGGGAGAGATGGGAAGGGATGACATATTGAACACAATATCTGGGAACATGTCATGGGAGAAAATAGTTTGCAAACTAATCGATTGAATATTGTATAATGATCCTTAAAGGTAAAGAAGATTAAAGGTACAAGAAGATTAAAATATATTTTAATATTTAAAACTTTAAAATTCTTCCTTACAAAAATTTTGTGTTAAATCTACATGCTATATTTCTCAGGTAATACATGTAGATAATTTTAAAATGGTAAAAACGTACCGTATTGGGATTAATGCTTAATTTTTCTGGCTCTTGGGAAATACCTGGTTGAAACCTGGATAACTTCTGTCTAGATAAAGCACTCAGGGAAATTTGTGGCTTCATTGGATCAATTACTCCACTAAAGTATATCATTTTAATATTTTCATAAACATAAGCTAATTAGAGAATTTTCAAACTGAAGATAAATACAAAATCACCTACAATTTTAAAATTTTGGCACCTCTTATGTATCCTTAAAGCATACACAGTATTTTATATGTACTTAATGTACATTTAAGCATAACATTTTGATATTGGTATACTACAGTGGCTGTTTTAAACCCCTTTTTAATATGAATTATTTTGAAACACAAGTTTGTCTGGACACTAATTTGTTTATAAGTTGTGTACTAAAATTTAACCAGTTCTCTATAGTTGAATATTGAGTTTCTTCTGAAATACTTGCTATTTTAAAATGCCTATGAATATTAGTAGCTTCCCCCAATATTTCTATAACTATTTTTAAATAATACATTTTTAGAAAAGGAATTTGCTGAAAGAAAAATGAAATTAAGATATTTGATATGTTTGGTAAAGTTGCTTTTCAGAAAAATGGTACAAAATTGACCCAAGAACAGCTTACAGGAGTCTCCTGACGCTCACCAACAATAGACATCAACATTGAAAACAGTGATTTGTCAATTTGATTAGTGAAAGATATCTATTACCCAGTGTCCAGTGTTTCCTAACTCCTCTGGCCCAATTGACTCAGTACAAGAAATCACATAGGTTGAGTTAGAAAAGTGCCTTAGGATCAGACATGGAGGGCTTTAGATGCCAAAGAGACAAGATTCAATTGGTGTAAGATACAGTAAGATTTTATTCTGTGGGACAGTGGTTCTCAAGGAAATGCTATTACATGCCTAGGGAATATCTAGGAAATCTGGGCAAATGCTTTGGATTTTCATGATCTTGAGGGGGTTGCTACTGGCATTTAGTAGGTGGAGACCAGAGTTGTCAGCTGCCCTGCACTGTGTAGGGTAATCTTGAGTGACATTGAACTGTCCCATGTTTTACGCAACTTTTCAAATGTCCTAGTAGAAATGCATGAGGTAAGAAGCCTGATTATAATTATAATCAAGCACAGAACCTAACTGTTTTATGTACCAATGACAAATATTTTGTGGCCATTTTTAATAGTTTTCTACCATGTAAAGGGAAAAATGATTTCTTCAGAGTATTTGCAAAAGTTGTTCATCATTTTTGAAAAGTATATCACTTAATACCATACTGTTACTGTTATTTTCATCACCACCTACTTATAATAGTGTGCATTCATAAATAGCCTACATTGTGTTTCTAAGAGTATATGCAAGAATCTTATCACTTCCTCATGTCTTCCAGTACTGTCATGCTTAAGCATTTATATAATAAAATTATTACAAACTTTCACATTGTATTATAAAGTCTTACGTTGCCCTTTACAAAACTGCTTATAGGGAGGTCATGTATTCCACTGGTTTCATCTTAGAAGAGTAAAGGGTATATTCTCCTAAATATTGTATTTACTATAAATAGTGGTCATTGACTCTGACAGGTTGAGACCTGTTGCTATATGGGACTAGGGGACGGGAAGCAAGTCAGACTTCCAGCCAGAAGAGTGACATGATGAAGCAGAGATATGGAGGTAAAGAGGGGCTGGCAGTAAAAAAAAAAATAAACTGGAAAAGGAGATGGCAGGAGGCAAAGAGACCAGAAAATGAGACAAATAAAATCTAGGGAAGTAATGATGACCTAATATCAATAATGAGTGAATCAGAAAGAGGAGCATCTTATGGAGGGCATCTTGAAAAGAAGTCATTGGAACTCGGTGATCCAGTATCACACAGTGTCATTGTATTGTTAGGCCACAGACTAAATTGTGTTCTCAAATAGTCTCACGTTTGTGCACATACTTGCAAGCACGTATACACTTATACCCTCTAACTCTGCACTAACTCTCCAGATTCATTACCAAATAATCCCTCTCCCCTTCTGCTGCCAAATGGAAGATTTATCACACCAGCGATTCTGAAATCTGACAGCTCAACCTGACATTAGTCTGCATCAGAGGGGCAAAGCCTTATTTGTGATTCTCTATTCAAGATAAACCCTAAAATAAATTTCAAGTGTGCTTTAAGTACACTACAGGTTATAAATCATACACTTGCATTCTCATTCTACAGTAAGCATAAAACCACATGAACAATATGTATATGTATACATATGTCTCCCTTCTCCTTTGCCAAACTCATGCAGACACCTCGACTTGCAGGAGGAGAATGATAGGGAAATTAAGAAACTCAGGACCAGTGATAATTTGTCTGCAGCAGGCATTTTTTCTATTCAGTAGCAACTTGTTACTAGATCAGGCAATGGTTGTAAATGGCAGAAAAGCACTTCCAAAATTAAGGGATGGGAGAGTCCAAGATGGACAGTAAAGAAAATAAACTGGATATTTACCGTATGATCCACTTTGGCAAATATTGGGGATAAAAGAGAATGTCCCAATTCCTGTTCAATTTCCAATTGAGATAAAAAGTGCATTACACGCTGGGTGCGGTAGCTCACGCCTGTAATCCCAGCACTTTGGGAGGCTGAGGCGGCTGGATCTCCTGAGGGTCAAAGCCTGGCCAATATGGTGAAACCTCATCTCAACAAAAATACAAAAATTCGGCTAGGCATGATGGCGGGTGCCTGTGATCCCAGCTACTCGGGAGACTCAGGTGGGAATCACTTGAACCTGGGAGGTGGAGGTTGCAGTGAGCAGAGATCACGTCATTGCACCCCAGCCTGGGTGACAGAGCAAGACTCCATCTTGGGGGGAAAAATGCATTATATTCTGTATTATATCCATACTCAATTTCAATTTTTTAAAAAATTGAAAGTAAGCCAAGAGTAAAAAGTCCCCAAACATGAGTATCTAGTTATTCTAATTCCTATCAGTCCAACAGTACTGAGTTAGTGAAACACAAATATCACATTCTTCATGGTTTTTCTGAATGAAAAAACAATTTTCTAGCTTAGAACAATGGTGACCATACCTTTCTCAACTTGTAATTTCTTTCCCTACCCTACCAAAAAATGTCAGCCACATTCCATCAAAGTGAAAAAATGTTACTTTAAATTCCCACATTGTCCAGTTCCTGTTTCTCTTTGAGTTACTTAACATCTGATATGTGTTCTTAAGCACGTTGCTATTTTGCATGTGACAAAAACACAAGACAAATCCCAAGGTCTATGCTAACTGCCTGAAATAGGTAAGGGCACAGATAACACCATCCATCTCTCCCCATCTTTGCTACCTGATGTTTGATAAGAGGTAGAAGACTTCTGTATTGGTCATCTATTATGTTACAGGTTAGGAGGTTTGAACCATGAATAAACAAAATGACCTGAAGCTAAAAGGACATGCTGCCAAGTGAGGCAATCAGTGACCATGACTTAAAGGCTCTGCCCTCTTCCTTCTAATTAGACTGGGCCAAAACTCCCAAGCTCTTTGCCATGGGAGACAAGGCTCCATGACCCTCCCTCTGCCCATTACTCTTCTCACCTCCCATCACTGCTTCTTTGTACCCCTGTGGTTGTGGAACCGCATTCTCCTCTGGAGCCTGAGTCCTCATGCTGTGATTCTTCCTGGAATCCGCTTTACAATTGTCCCCTGACTGGCATCTGCTTATTCAAAACTCAGCTCTAGTATCACACATTGGGGTAGATACCCTTTCTACTTTCACTGGCACAGTTAATCTCCATTCAGGCACTTCTTGGTTACTTTGTGATTGTCTCTTTACTCGTTGTCTCTGGGAATACTGAGTTTCTCAAAGGCGGAGACGCATCCTTTTGATGTTTGTATTTCCAGTGCATAGTATACTGGACATCAGCAAATGTTTGTCGCTTATCTGAGCAGGGAGTTTTCTGTTGTTTTGCCTTCTAAAGGCTATGGACCACAAAAATTGCTTAAAAAAAAAATACTTTTCCCCTGAGGGTAAGGAGGGGTTTGCAAGTCAGAGCTTTTACTAACCAGGGTCATAAAGTCAGCTGTGCTGACTTGATCTCACTCGAGGGTAGGGAATTGCTTGATTTTGATGGTGCTAGCCTGTGAGAATTTGCACTCCACATGTCATGACCACATAATCCCCAGTGGAACTCGTGTGGGTTCACTTTCAATATGCATTATGTTCATACATCTGGAGAGTGGGATCAAATAGTGTTACTCGCGAGACTCCATAGATCTTGGAGATCTGACTTAGCGGCAGGATTATAACTGGCAAGGCCATACTAGGCGGGGAGTAGATGAGACACAAGCAGTCCTTAGAGCCTGGGGCCTCTTCTTACACTGTATGATCAGCCCCGACAGCTGTGTGTGAAGACACTTCCAAGCACGTTTTGTTCGATGTTCAACTGAAACCCATTGCTAGCATCTGTCTTCTCCTCTATGCAATCCCCTTGGGTGTAAGACATAGGGCCTTTGTTGAAGACAGAAGGTCTCACGCTCACAAAAAGTATCAGATTTAGACTTTTAACATTATTTCCAAGTAAGGTGATACAACAGCCCAGATGCAGTAGCAGAGTTGAAATAAGCAGTCATTCATCACACAACTCTAACCTTGTGTCCCATGACCAGATGGCACTTCCTGAAGTACACTGTGAGCCAGAACTTCTAACAAATTCCGTAATTATCTTACAAACAACCAATTGTTTTGAGTGTGTGTGTCAACCAAGTTAATTTGTTAAATGTAAACAATGTCTACAACTGTTTGGCCTGTCATTGCTTCTTTATGAACCTAGAAGACACTTCTCTAGATAAGAAGGCCTAGCAAGCACAGAATTATTTATAGGATCAACAGATAATGTGTACTGAATCAACTTCATCAAAAAGAAAAATACCATTTACTTATTACTTACCAAATTAAGTTTTGCCCAGAACTCAGGTCCTTCTTCCATCTCTCGGAGGCTCGGTGGAATGTACCAAAAGCAAATATTGGCATATTCAGGCTGAGAATTAGAAAAAATTTAAAATTGTTATCCTAAGATTTATCTTAGAATGCAATTAAACAAATACTTTGAAAACTTAGTTTGAGTTACCATGTGTATAAAACCTTAACATATCACAATCTTAGAGTAACAATCCCTTCTGCCTTCTGATAACATCCTATTTAAAAATTTCTTCTCCATAGTGCACACCTAGCAGGTTCTTTCATCTTAATGTGAAAAGAGCAGGAAAAATAAGTTTGAAGCTGACTCAACCCAGCTTTGTCAGTGCCTGCTTACATGTATGCTCAGATGCCCTGGATCCTTTCTCTCCAACACTGATCCTTAAGGTATTTGCTTTATCATAGGCTTCCAACGATTTTTCTTAAGGCAGCCAAAGTTGGCCCCTACACCTGACAAATGCAAAAGCTTTGATTACCTGTGAGTTTGATAGCAGCATGACATGCTTGGATTTCACTAACCAGCACTACTATAATCCTAGCCAATACTGCTTTTGAAAAAAGAGCATCACCTTGACTCCCGGCTCTCAAATATCAGTAAAAGTGCGAATTAGCTAGGAGACCTATTCAAAATGTAGATTCTGAGTTCCTATGTTCAAAATGTCCAGTGTCTAAGTCCATCCCAGAAAAGGCTAAAGAATTTGGCAGTTTATGAAGCATGTCAAGTGATTCTGAAGTGGGCAGTATATGTTCTATGAGAAACTCTCATCTACACTAAGTAACCATAACCCAGTCATCTTCCCTGCCGGTCTGTTTTTCTATCAGACATGATTTGCTTAAACGTGGGACTGTATTCTAACAGGCTTTAGCCCAGCCTTTGTCATGCAGACAAGGCTTTGTCCTCACTGGACAAAAACACAGGAAGTGCCACGACCAAAAGACCTTGTACTCAAGATGAGGAGATTTGGGACATTATGTTGGAGGTTCACAAGTTAGACATACAGAATTGTATTCAGGAAAGATTGAGTCATACACATCTTCCTCATTGTCAGTTTCACACTGACAATATTTGAACTGATTTTCATTTTCAGCCATCAACAGTTTTGTAATAACCAATGTTATAACAGTTCTCTAACCATCAGAATTATGCTCTAGTATATAAAGTTTCAAAGCATTTCATAAAGCGGAAAGACCTGTCATCTCATATCTCAAACTCAAGACTGGTGAGAGAGAGAGATTATATATGTAATATAAATATATAATGTATGTATTATATATATAATGTTTTGAGTTTAGTGGATTTTAAATCATAAGTGAATGCCCAGAAACATTCCCAGTTCAACAAGGTAAGTTCTTGATCTTATCCTTTCATTTCTGAAATTGTTAATATTCTTATTGGACTTGACAAGAAAAGAGATAAAACTCCAAAAAAGAGAAAAAAAAAAAACACTAATTCAACTCAATTTTCGCAGACTACAATCATTCTTACAAATTACACAATTTATACGTGGATTTCTGATGTATTGAAAGTAATGGCAAAAACTGCAATTACTTTTGCAGCACTGTCCCTAGATTGTGTTATGTCAGTTATCAATTTATTGCCTTAGCTACAAATCTACCCTTTTTGAGGGTCCTAAAATAATGTAGGTGGACTCTGCAGATATTTCTCCCTTGACATCTGGTCCAATCCTAGACTTTGTCAGCAGAGGGTGCTGGAGAGACACTGGAGAAGGAAGGAGGAATGCCTTCCTGTTGTGCTCACTTCATGGGTCTCCTACAGAATCTGTGGTTCTTTTCAGCAGCACTGGTAACCAGAAACCAGAGCACATCCCCACCCATCGACCTCAGCAGCTTCCCCCAGTACACCCCTTTCAGGTGGCATCAGGTGGCATCACAGCTGACAGGCAGCAAGTGAAGGGCCCATAAATGGCTTTTCCTGGCATACTCCCCTTAGGTGGTTTCATGAGCTGCCAGCTAGGCACCTTGCCTTGGATGACTTCTTTGGCACTCCTTCTGGGTAGCTCGCAGTGATTTCCAGGTTGTGGCATGGCCCCTGTGGATGGCTTTCCTCAGCTCAGCAATCCAGACTAGATTTCTAGTGAGTACCACCAATGTAACACCTCAGTAAATTTTTGTTATCCCATGAGCCAAGGTCATACTATCTCTGAAGAGGTCTAGATCTCAGTCCTGCAAAGGGATGGCCTTTCTCTTGGGTGCTCTATCTCAGTTCCAGGAGTGGTGGCTGCTCTCTATATCTGCTACTCCTGTTCATTTTTAAGTTTTTCATTCTCTTATGAAGCAATCCTCCATTACTCCAATCCCTTGTTAATAATTCCTGATACTACATTTCCCACTTTACCATGGAGTTCTTGTCTTCTGAATGGACTCTAATATGTGTCACCAAATTTGTTATTCCCTTTCATTTGTATAGGAACATTACAAAACAGTTTATGATGTTTTATCTGCTGTTACAGGTTCTATATTTTACAAGGTAGGACTTAGATCTTTTACATTTTTTAGTAAGTTTCTGTTTAGCGATAGATCTGATTCCGTTTGTCCAAACACTTTTAGAATGGAATGGCTTCAGTGCTACATTTGAAAGCTTATAAAGTCCTTCTGACAGTTTGTCATTGGAAGACATTTGATGCTTCATTTGGAGTATCTTTGCTTTGATAATTTCCCAAATTATTAAGAGTTGAAAAACATACCTTTGAATTTCTGCAAAAATGAGTTTTTTCCTGTCTCTGCCTCTGTAGCTTGTATTTTACATAATTTTTAAGAGACTTCAAGGCACTGAGTATTTTCAGAATAAAAACATTTATACACCACTTAATTCTAATTGCTTACATATATGAAAGTCTGACTTCCTGGGTGTTCTGAGAACACATTTAGACTATGTTCTAAAATCCACAAAAGTAGGAAGGTATTACAGAAGTCCACGTGTCTAGTGAAGGGTACAAAAACTCCTTAGCAGCAAGTGCATTATCATACTTAAAAATTCACAACAAAAGAGTAACGTGCCATTAAAGAGTTTGAATACATTTTATAGTGGTTTTCAAACAAAAAATATATAAATTTCTTTATCAATTGCAGGAAGAATTATCAAATTTTGAGACCATTTGGGAAAGAAATTAGTGGTCACTAAAAGGTAGCAGCAGCTCACATTGAGTCATATCAAAAGAAATTAATCTCCTTTGCTTATAATGTCATTAGACCAGAATAATAAAAACAAAGCTAGCACTGTTTTAATAAATATGTATGCAGAATCCAGCACACAGATTCAGACAATCATGCAAATATAGACTGAAGGAAAAGCTGGAATGGTGAATTTTAATTGACTTTCAAGCTTATTAGGTGTTAAGGCTTTTTTGTACTATCCAGTGCTGCCTTTGAAATTTTTCAGTAGTCTAATCTTAAGTTTTGGAGTTGGAAGGATGTGGCTTTGAATTTCAACTTCATCAGATCTTTGCTGGAATGAGTATCAAACTTTCTCAGTTTCTGCTTCCTAAACTAGAAAATGTAGATGATGTCTGCTCCACAGGGTTGGTTTGATGATGAAAGAAAAAATGTGTTTTCAAAATTTAGTGCCATATCTGGCACACAGCAAGCACTGTAGTCAGTGACTATTATTTGGGGCCATAATGGTAAAAAGAGATGTCTTTTAAAGTGAATGAGTAGCTCCATTAAAATGTGTACTAGTGAGGTACATCACTATGTTAATTTCTTGCTAATATATTTGAAGGGAAACATGTCCAACAAGGGGTAACCAAGCTGTCCAACTTCATAAGCAAAACTTTCTGTGTTACAGATATTGACTAGGCATCGGGACAAGAAAATGACTAACACTTTTTGAACTTGGAATGAATAGAGGACAGGGTGTACTGAAGAGAGGTGAAGCTAGAATTGAAGATGGGAGTTATGTCATGAAGGATTTCTTACATGACATGCTTGGAAGCTTGGGCTTGATTCTAGAGGAAGATGGAGTCACTGGAGAGTTTCACTATAGGAAATAGATCTCATTTTCAAAGAGCTGCTCTAGCAGCAGTGTGGAGGTTAGGCTGGAGGGATCTGAGACTGGAAGTGGGACACAAGTTAGGAGATAGTACCAACCTGAAGAGTGAGATCTTGAACTAAGGCAGTGGTTTGGGGAGTGGAGAAGACTAAGCATTCAAGATGTATTTAGCGGGGCGGAAAAGGAGATATAGTAAGAACAACATCAAGACTTTTGCTTGGGTGGATCATAGCTCTAATGACCAAAAGAAGAAAGGAGAATTTTGGTAAGGAAAATACTACACTTAAGCTTTAGAAATGTTGAATTTGAGGTGTCGCTGGCATCTAGGTGAAAATTTCAGGATATATTCATATACAAAGGCCTAGAGTTTAGGAGCTAAGTTGAGGATGAGAAGATATAAAGAGGCTATTGATAACAAAGCTCTGGATGTGAAGAAATTTCAGGGAGACCGTGTGGCCAAAGATGACAGAGTGTAGAAAAAGATTTAAGGGGGTGCACTGAGGAAAAGACCCTTAACGTGGAGACTGAAAAGAACAAGTCACATGGAATGAGAGACTGGGAAAGGAAATCAAAGAAA